>NW_020897719.1:5181155-5563893 GCF_003984885.1 Neopelma chrysocephalum
CCCCCCCGCTCCCCCCAAAACCTGGAACGGCAAACCTCTGTGTGTTCCAAAGCTGCCCTCTCCACCTCTCCACGGGGTCCGGCACCCGACGGCAAGGTTCCCCCTCCCTCCACCACCCCCTGCTGCCCCCGCCGCCCCTGCCGCCTGCCGCAGCCGTGCCCAGGGGACTGAACCCCGACCACACGGCGTGCATGGGGGTGTCCGGGGATAGCCCCAACCACACGGCGTGCACGGGGGTGTCCGGGGACAGCCCCGACCACACGGCGTGCACGGGGGGTGTCCAGGGACAGCCCCAACCACCCTTCAAAGTTTTACATTAGCATTATATCATCTCCGTCTTGCCTAAATAGTCGGAAGAGGTATTGGACTAAGTGCTTTGATATCTCCTAAATATTCTTATTACATTATTCACGGGTAATTGTCAAAGAATCAACAGAGAGTTAGTAAACCTTTCTGCACGTGTATGAAAAAACTGAAAGCTACAAGACATACTGCACTGTGAGTAGGTGAAAACTGTTTTCTAGGTAGAATATTTAAATTTTGCATGCATGGAGCTATATGTATAACATGTTTCCAGGACAATGTGAAAAGTTGCCCCTGAAGCCCTGCTGGTTTGCTTCCCCCCCAGCAGTCTTGGGGTTAGCCATGACAGACATGGAGATGAACTGTATGTGGCTGAAACCATATAGGTTGGCCAATTTTACAGTGACAGGAAGAGCAGATGCAGTGGAGTGGGAAGGCCTATTTTCAGCAAAAAGTAAAGTAATACAAAGGCACCTTTACGAAAATGTCATTTGGCTTTTTCATGTGATCAGAAATAGATTTCATCCCCCAGAAAAGATCCTAAAATGTCATCCCAGTTCACTCACAAGACACATTGGAATACAGGCCATGTAAACAATTCCTTTGCTTCCAGCCATCTTTCAGAAATAACTAACAAAAGAAATCAGTCTACAAAGACCCATCCCACCCTGCTTCCTCCTCATTGACTTTCTCATCTCTTTAAAACCAGAATTTTTTAACTGCTTCTGTCTTAAGCCATGGTAAAATGGACAGTAATATTCCTTACTCATGTATTTTATACAGGGAAACACTACAGCAACACTATGTCATGGGTAGGTCTCTTCCACTCTGACACTTTCAGAGACTGGAAAACTCACCTGTTTCTCTTCTCATGCAAAAAGACCTTGACTCTGCTATGAATTAGCACTTCCAAACACATAACAGGACAGTAGTGCTGTCCCTGTGCTCCTGAGAATACATTTTTTTCTGCATGAAGCAGCAAGGAAGTTTACTACAGGATACAGAAAGAGACCAAAATTACTTGGACCTACTTTTAAGAAGCAGTAAGACTGATCATGGTAAGCAGAAGTGAGGCAAATGCAATAGCTTTACTGTCTAATGGACATTTGGATAATTGGGCAGCGGAAAATAAAAAGCAGCCATCACATTTTGAAGAGGGAGGTAACATTCACTTGATGCAGTGGGAGAGGAAATGTAACAGGTGGCCCAAGACACTCAGTACATCCAAAGTTGCTTTGGCCAGGTCTGGCATGAGGCCCAAACAGACCACAGCAGAGTCCTCAGTCTCACTAAAATCAATTAAAAGCAGTGATGTACTGAAATCTTATTATCCCTATTACTGCCTGTATTGTTTGCAGTATCTGACTGAAGAGCAGTCCCATCAGTTATCAAACCCACAGTATCAGTGCCTGCTAATTATAAATGCAGACCATTTCCATGGTGTTCATCATCCTTCACCAGTAATTAGCTCATTATATGTTATTCCCCCAACATTTAAATATGAATAAGGCCATAGAGAGGAGTCATTCACATGATTTCCTAGTATCTACATTATCCAACTGATGACATCTAAACATCTGATCTAAATGCCTAAATTAAGATATCTAAATTTAGATATCTACAATTTTGGTCAGGCTACAACTTCCACTTGTGCCGTAGTAGGCGAAGCAGCTTCACCACACCCAAGAGCAACACAGAAAATCAGTGATCCATCCCTGTCTGCATTCTCTCCATCTGGCACTTCGCTGTTGAGCATGCTTGTAACTCACTCTGTGCACAAATTTGATTCCATAGAAAACAAGAGTTAAGGGCACTTGACTAGCATCAAAACTGCTCAGGAGTGTTCCCTGTGTTTCTGGCAAGCTTGAGAAGATGATGGCAACTTTATACAAGTTTACTGTGCCTTTCTGTATAATACAAGGTTTGGAATACTCTGAAAGCCTGTGACAAAGCATTAATTACTGACTTAATTCCTGACTGAGAGCAAGGACTATTATTTCTATTAAATCAGATTGTGAATGTAAGAAAGGGAGAAGAAATAAACCCAGGATTAAATGTGCAAAAGTCAGTCACCCTGTCATATCGACAATTTACATTACAGGTATGAACCTACTCCCAAAACAAAATTCACTTGCTTAACAGTCAGATTTTACACTTCCTAGTCCATTCTGTTTAAGTGTGAAATTCACTATGGGAACTTGGTGGTATTACCTAGAAATTCATTTGTGTTGCCATGTTGCAGCACTACATATTCCAGTACAAGAAATGCAAACACTTGTCATTTGAGAAGAAAGAGCATGGTCTCAAAATTCTTTTAAAAGGACTATTTTGACACAATGACGTCTTCAAAATTGGGAGTCACCCTACATGCATCTCCCCACAATTTAGCTTAGCATGTAGGGCACTTATATGAGAGGCAGAAAAACTTCAGCTCCATTGGGCTGAAAGTCAGGTCTTCCAGTTCCTGGTTAAGTGCTCTACAGAAAAAGACAGGTAACCCTTCCTCTGACTGTATCTCTAAAAGAAACAACAGCTGAGATCATACTGCATTTTTCCAAAGGTCTGCTCTTATACAGGTTTAAAAATTGTTCTGTAACTTGTTGTAATCATAACAAGAAAATGGGAATTGTAGCAGTTCATAGGGATTTGGGTACCTAAGGTTAGCCCAAGCCCTACTTTATGCAAAGCTCTCATTTAGATGGTTATTTTTGCCGATTTCTTAAAACAAATTAAAAGAAGAAGAAATAAAGTAACATTAAAATTAACCAGTCTGTACCTGGATTTGCAGATAAACATGTGGTAAGTACCCTGCGTTTGAGCTCTCTATCAATTCATAACAGTGTACTAAGCCTTTAAAGTTCTGGGGACAAGTATCAAAAGTGAAACATCTTATTCTGCCTGCTCTCTCTTTACTTCTAAATTAATATTTATTATACCAGAAAAACAGTTGTAAAATGCAACCACTCACTTAAATTGTCTTTAGGAGTTATGAATAATGACAGGCACAAAATGGACTAATAACTTATGGTCAAAAGCCATTACGGCAGAATCACAGTATTTCAGAGTATAATTGCAAGAGACAGTAAAATTTTAAAACTTTTCAGGTAGGATTTCAAATAATAAAATAATTGTTCCTGGCTACCTGCATTGTCCCTGAACTAACAGTTTCCTAATACAAGCTATTATGTAATAAATAAATTTTGACAAAATGTGTTCTTACTCAACTATAAAATAATAACTTTCTCTACACTGAACAATACATGCAATGCTGACAAATGATGACTGGCTTAAAGATTCCAGAGCAGTAATCCAGAAATAGCACCAAGGCATGAATTAGTAATACTTTTTTTCCTCAGTTCATAAATCATTCTGATTGCGTACTTGGGGATGGAACAGCAGAATGCCTGCTGAACATTAGTTCATTGCTTTTTTCTCAAACTGTGATATGTAAGTATCTATTAATGACAGCTAAGTGGTCACTAATAAAATATTAATTTTAATTAGCTCACTTAGTAGACAGTTGTATTCAATGAAAGAAAACAGCACTGCTTTTACAATACTGTAGAAGAAAATGATAGCTCAATAAGCAGAACTTCTCTAAACTGTTTCTCAGCAGTTGTTAAAAAATTTCCTCTTCATGCCACTTGCTGATCAGTTGAATGAGTTACAGATTCATAAAGTCAAAATTAGAATTCCTCAAAAAAGTGAAGTATTAAAAACTATGCAAAGATCAAGGCTGAAAGTGCAAGACATATCAAGGCAGTCATCTAAATACTGCTGCCTAAAAAAACCAGATGTCTGCTTAGTCATGCAAGTTAGTCATCTGCACTGTCGAACATTTAGAAGAATAGCCCTCCTTTGGGGGAGCCTCCTTCTCACTGCTGACTACAAAGAAAGCACAGATCAGTAGTTTAACTGGATACACACCTTTAGATGACTAAGATTTGCTTAAGTGTCTAGATGAGTCACTGGTTGCCACCAGCACTATGGGCTTTTTCTGAACCATTTTTGTTTTCAACTGCACCAGTTCAATGATCCAGATCATTGTGAGGGCCTCCAAATGCTAATACTAATATAAGCCAGAGGACAGGAAGATCCAACTCAGAGCAAGGAGGATGCCAAACCTTTTCTATTGATGGCAGGGCAAATTTGTAGCAGAATAAAGAACATTGCCACTTGCAGTACAAAGGATGTAATTATTTTCTAAGTGTGGTTTTGGAGCATAAATTCTTTATGCCTGTGCAAGCAGAGAATTCACTGAGTAGCGTTTCCACTAAGAAGTACAAAATTCTGCTTCTTAGGGATTTCTACCCATTAACTTTTCTGATTTTTATGTTAGCTAATCAAATAATATTATGAAATAGTATGTGATGCCAAAATTATACTCAACTCCCATGATTTTACTTGTGATCAGTGATCTATAAATAATGATACTCTTTATGATACTCCTATTTCACAGACAAAAGGAAAATATCTCAACTTTACAGTTCTAGAAAACAACCTTTACAGTTCTAGAAAGCATCAGTATCAGATATACGATACTGATATATCATTATCAGATAAGGGAACACAGATCTTGGAGCTTTAAACAGGCAAATGTACTAAAATGATGCTGAAGAACAGAAAGGAGTTTGAGTAACTGAAGAAACTGTCCCAGTGAATATGCAGCCTTATACGGTTTCAGCCTATCAGCTACAACAGGTAAAATGAAACTCTGAAAGGCTGTTTCTCTGTAATTTCAGAAATGATTTCACATGATTTGAAATATTTAATGCTTTTGAGTAGCAACACTAGTTATGACTAATGGTCCAAACAACTGGCACAGGACTAACATTAACACAACAGAGATGAAAAGTGGCAACAATAAGATTACCCACAACGTGCAGTTGTACAGACCTGGTAGCATCCCACAAATGTATTAGACAGCTGGAAGTGCATTCCCTGTCCCTGCTCTTCAGGGCTTTGAGCAGTACCCCAAATGTTGACATTTCATAGGTGGAGGAGAAAGGAGAAGTCATATGGGAAGGTGGCAACAGGTCAAGCAGTGCCAAGAAGGCTTGAAAAAGGAGCTATACGACTGCCATGCCTTCAAGGCAGTCTCATACTAAACATTCTACAAAAGATATGGTGTTATTATCCAAACATACCACTTCAAGGTAGATATACCCAACGCAAACCACCGTTGCCTACATCTCTATATACTTACTTTATGGGATAAGGAGTTAACCAGCTGACAAAGTACAGTACTCAAGAGACCAACTGGTAGGTTATGCATGACATGGAAAATAAAGAACTGATCCAAACATACATAAAGGAAAAACGTTGCTCAGATGTAGGCAGGTAGGCCTCACAGAGCAGCTCTTTAGCTGGGGGGACACAGTGCTCAGCTAGCAACTTGTCCCAGAAAAAGAAGCTTTTGTAATGAATCCTGGGACAATTTCTGGCCAAAACTGAAATAAATCTAGTCCTGGGATAACGGAGGACCACAAAAAAAAAAAAAAAAAAATTTGACCTTCTCAATGCAACTAGTAAAGGTTCAGCAGACCAGCTGTGGAGCGCCCTGACACAGCCAACAGTAGCCAGCAGGACCAGCTGGAAATATAGGCACAGGAGGGCACAGCCAGGACAAGAGTACTCTAAACTCTACAAACAAGCTCATCTCCAACAAAAGCCAATGCCAAAACAAGATGCCAAACTGCAGGTGGTAGACACAGCTGACTCCCTCTGAATGCTTCATTTCAGGCAGACCCTGTTGTTAGTCTTTAAAACCTGGGAAAACATGGCTCTCTCCAAAGTCCACACATTCCAAGGAGTAAAATAAGGTAAGAAATGATGAAAACTTTGCTGAATCTACACAGTAAACACTTTTAGAAGCAGAAAAACAGAAAAAGAATGACAATGCCCACAACAGAGTCAATATGCCAGAACAGTTGCTGAGGCAGTTCTGCAGTTTTAGCTTCAGTTGCAGATGGCATCAGCAACACCCAGTTCACATTTTAGAACACTAAGAGCCTACAGAACAAGTAGCAGCAAAGGAATGGTATTCTACATAATACAAACTGGACAGCAAGACAATTTCTTCAAGGAATTGCTCTCCCTCCAAAGAAGATCCAAGCCAAGATATTCTAGTCTCAGTATCCCGACCCTTTAGCAAGGATCAGAAAACAATAAACACAGGATAGTTTCCTCAGCCTAATGAGAAAGCTCAATAAAACAAGTATATATGTTGCCATTGACATAAACCTCCAGCTTCTAAGTTAATTCTCTACCTTTTTTTTCCTCTCCATTTGATTCAAAAGCTTCCCTGGTGACAAAACCAAGGAAAGCAACTTCCCCTCTTCCCAAGAGCATAGTCTCCTCTCCACACCCTCGGTTCCTTTCAAACAGAAACACAACTATGGACCTTATCTACAGTGACCAAAAAAGGCCTGTCCCCACAAACCCTATGCTGCCTTTCATCATTAGTGCCTGGGTTTATCTGTTCAACTCAATAAAAGGATTTGTTAGCTTTCTGCATCAACAAATGTTGATGCAGCATACTCCTGAAAAAGCATACTCCTGAAAAAGCTGGCAGCCCATGGCTTGGACAGAGGCACTCTCTGCTGGGTTAGGAACTGGCTGGAGGGCCGAGCCCAGAGAGTGGTGGTGAATGGTGCTATATCCAGTTGGCGGCCAGTCCCTAGTGGTGTCCCCCAGGGATCAGTGTTGGGCCCAGTTCTCTTTAACATCTTTACTGATGATCTGGATGAGGGGATCGAGTGTACCATAAGCAAATTTGCAGATGACGCCAAGTTGGGGGGGAGTGTCGATCAGCTGGAAGGCAGGAGGGCTCTGCAGAGGGACCTGGACAAGCTGGAGAGTTGGGCTGATTCCAACGGGATGAGGTTCAACAAGGCCAAGTGCCGGGTCCTCCACTTTGGTCACAACAACCTCATGCAGCGCTACAGGCTGGGGACAGAGTGGCTGGAGAGCAGCCAGGCAGAGAGGGACCTGGGAGTTTGGATTGACAGGAAGCTGAACATGAGTCAGCAGTGTGCCCAGGTGGCCAAGAAGGCCAATGGCATCCTGGCCTGGATCAGGAACAGTGTGGCCAGCAGGTCCAAGGAAGTGATTCTTCCCCTGTACTCAGCGCTGGTGAGGTCACACCTGGAGTACTGCGTCCAGTTCTGGGCCCCTCAGTTCAGGTAGGATATTGAAGTGCTGAGCAGGTCCAGAGGAGAGCAACAAGGCTGGTGAAGGGTCTGGAGCCCAAGTCCTATGAGGAGAGACTGAGGGAGCTGGGGTTGTTCAGCCTGGAGAAGAGGAGGCTCAGGGGAGACCTCATCACTCTCTACAACTCCCTGAAAGGAGGTTGTAGCCAGGTGGGGATTGGTCTCTTTTCCCAGACAACTATCAGCAAGACAAGAGGGCATGGTCTCAAGTTGTGCCAGGGGAGGTTTAGGTTAGATATTAGAAAGAATTTCTTTACAGAGAGGGTAATCAGACATTGGAATGGGCTGCCCAGGGAAGTGGTGGATTCTCTGTCCCTGGAGGTTTTTAAGATGAGACTGGATGTGGCACTTAGCACCATGGTCTAGTAACCGCAGGGGTAGTGGATCAAGGGTTGGACCTGATGATCTCAGAGGTCCCTTCCAACCCAGCTGATTCTATGATTCTATAAAATTAAAGACTATATTCTCCTTACTCCAAAGTGCAATCAAGAGTGCCCTGGCAGCAGAGAGACATCACACCCACATCTCCTGTCTTAGCAAGCAATCTTACATGGAGGGTTAATCATTCCACAGAGAAGATGCTACCTTTTATTTCCACTAGTGAATTTAATTTTCTCAATTTCATTCTGAAGCTCCCCTTTAATGGTTTCCTTAAATTTACAGACTCTTCTGTTTTTCATGCCACCATGTGAGACAGCAAATGTAGAATAGCAAAGAATCTGGTTGCACATAATCTATTTGATGGGGAGAAAGTCACTGTACCAAACCCTTGAACCACTGAAAAAAGCATAATTTGTTTGCTTTATTTAGTAATATTGAAAATGCATTCAATTGATAATATACGAAAAAGCACTGACTAATTTTCATAACAATTGATTAATTACAAAAATGTCTACAGCAACTGAGTATACAATTTCTGCAGCATGTTATACTTTAAAAATAGCAATGGAGTACCTTTCTCTCACCACTAGCTGGAAGCTTAATTAGTTAAATGGTAAGTTACCTAATTTTAGCACCTAATTCCAGAAGAGATAAGATACATATGAATTATTTTTTCCAGTACTGTGCATGTTACTAAAAAAAACAGTGAATGCAGAAAGTTTAGAAAGTGTGTACCCTTTTCATAACCCTTACCAATCCCTGAGGCACATACTAAAAATAACCAGGGTTAAAAAATTGGGTTTTTAAAACCATTTGTTTTCTATTTATTATGACTTCATACTTAGTACATTCATAGTTTAAAATTATTCTAGGCTGGTTTTAGACTAATTAGTTTTATATAAAATCCAAAAGCCTTACTGAACATAAGGTAATGACATTATCACTTCAGAGCACAAACTGAATTGAAGCTACCTAGCAAATTTGGAGCAGAGACAACACATCTCAGAGAGAATGTTATTCTACCATTAGTTTTCATTATACAAGCAAAAACAGATCACAGCAGTTCAGATTAAACAAAAGAGCAAAAACAGATGCTGTCTTTATATTAGCACAGTGCTTTAGCTTCTATTAGTAAACAAAAATGTAAACAAGTTTTTATGTGTTTATTACGTACATTTGTACATATTTAATGTGAGGCACCTGACATTTACCTTTGTTAGGTGGGTGCCTTTTTTCATTCTACATAATAAACTGCTAATAAAGACAAATGTATTATTCTAAGAAACTTTTTAAAATATTGCATGTTAATTTTTTTAAAAATTTCTACTCTTGAACAGCTTTGACAGCATACAATATTTACATTCTCAGCCAAATAAACCATAAATCATTGCTATTTTATTTCAGATTTCAAGTGGAAAATTCCAATAAGCACAGCAGGGTGGAAAAAAATAGAAAAGACTATTGTAAAAATAACATTTTAACTTCACTCTTTTCATAGCAAAACACTACTCTATAAATCAAAATTCAAATTAAATCTCAAAGAACTCTAACTAAATTCTCTGAATTATGTGAATTTATTTTAAAAGTGGTTCCTCAGTGTCTTGAAACTCTGGACCATCAATGCACTACAACTAACCACTAGAATTTACATGCTAACAAACACACATTAAAAAAACTGATATACAGTAAAAAAGAATGTAAGAGCTCTGAAAAGACTCAGTGTTTAATAGCCATTTCTTCTTAATTTTTCTTTTAAAATGCCAGTTAATTTACTGACAAAGTATTTCTAATAAAACATGGTATTTTTATGCATACCGAATTTTTTGTAACATGTAAGTAGGCTTATCTACTTACGTTACTGCATTTTCAATATGATTTCAAAGCATTCCATAAATAAATAGTTCAAAACTCTCACATGAAAGCTTTTGTGCATGAGAAGAAATTACTAGAAGAATTTTATCATGCAGAAAAAACCTGTTCACCTTATACTTGAAACAAAAAAAAAGAAGTATGAAGTACATCCAAAAAGGTACCTTAAGGAAAAGTACAGCAGCCTCACACACAGAAAAGCAGCGAGGAAATGTTTTAACACGTCATAGAGAAAAAATTCTGATCATCTTCAGGTAATTCGAATTTTAAGCCTCAACAACCACACAATGTAAAGAAAGCCAGCAAGCAAAGATCATTGGTAAAGCAGAAGTATTTCTTACTGCTAACACCACTAGTCATATGTCATTTTGCATTAAGTGAAATCTTCAGTCAAAAAAACAGAGAAGGAAAGGCAGCGAGAAGGGCAGCAATGAAGTTGTAGATTGCAGTGAAAGAATGTTCCAGTCTCACAATGCCCCAACCTCCCAAACCAAGTTGGGGAACAGTTCTGAAACAGCAAGGCAAGGCAAGTGGAAATGCTACATAAAGCAGGCCAAAAGTCAAACATTTAGTATGCTCTGCCTTAAAGATCAAACGTTGCATTCTTCTTCTGAGCTTTCTGCAAAGCAAGACACAGGCTGCTGCCATCCACAAGGCACGCTGTGAAAGCAGAAGTCTCTCCTTTACACCGTGTTGCTCTTAATCAGTGAAGCAAGTTCAGGACAAGCTACACAGCACGGCGGCAGGGACTAATCAACACAAAACAAAGCCATCATTGGCACTAGCAGCTCATCATTTACAAACATGTGACTAACATGAACATAGTAGTATCTTTGTTCTCATTCTGAAGCAGTTATCAAAAAAGATTCACCATGAAAAACTGACATAGAGGCATGTGCAAGTAGAAAACTCTTCATGGGATTTATCTGAGCAAAGGCTTCAAAGATTGGCATTTTTCATTTAGGGACTTTATATCAAAGAGAATAAAGTTCAAAATGCTTCAGTGTTCTGAATCCATGGAATGGTAATGACCTTGCTTTGAAAGGCTTAAAATATAAATACACATTTATTTGACTTTTATAATAATATCTATTTAGGAAATAGGAAAACTGTGATTGCACACTTACACCATTATGATGTTAACCATTTCAGGAGGCGATTTTAAATACTGGCTTTTATTTGTGAAGTAGGTTTAAAATTCGAAATTTAAAAATCAGCAGAAGCTGATTTATGACATAACAGTATCAAAATATTACATCACTCTCCTGCTTCACTAATTTCTAAGGCTCACTTTGAAAGAAAACATAACCCATCTGTAGCTCAGCTCTTTGTTTCATGTGGGAAAATACTTCAGTGGTCTGGTGAAAGCTGCTCTTCCTACATCCGTAAGCAGAAGAATGAAGCCCAGTGAAGCTCTCCTCTGCCAGCCTTCGGAGCATGGAACATCAGAGAGTTACACCCTTCGCCTACAGAAAGCGCTGTACAGCTGACTTGCTACAATCATTCTGTGTGTGATGAAAAGTGAACCCAAGTTTGCCACCTACTTGCTGATCTTGACTGAAAGTGTTGAGTTTATCAGATATCAGGCTATAAAAATTGACATACATTCTGAAATGCTTATCAAATAGGTAAGCTGCCCTAAAACAGGACCAATAACAATAATAACACAAAATGGAGTGGGAAGTGTAATCTATGAAGAGATCTTACGTTCTCAGCAATTTCTAAAAATATTTCTGCCAACATATTGTTTTGTGTCAAATATAAACTGAAGACATTTGAGGATATGGTCTTTGGTGTTTATCCCTCAAGGTTATAAAATTAGCCCCAGTCTCATTATTCGGAACAAAAACAGATTTAAATTTTTAAACATAAAAGTGAAAAGTGTGCATCTAATACTTGGAGCTGTGTTTTACCTGCAGAACATTTTGCATGCTGTTTGTGCCCTAGGATTTGAATTTTATTATTTTCAAAAGAATTAACATAGTTTTGACTGGAGGTAAAAAAAAAAAGGCAGACTATATTAAGTTTTTAACGCTGAAACAGATCTGGTATGCAAGACCAGTATACAAGAATCTTTACTCTATTTGCTTTTATTTTCAGCATACCATTCCAGAAACACTTTTGCAAAAGCCACAATATTAATATCTGTTTTTCATTTCATACATCTATAATGAATAGTTCCTGAATGTACAAAATAAATTAAAAATAGTTATTTTTCTGTATTTACAATAGTAAATTTAGTTGTACTGCAGCAGGTATTAAAAAGAAAAAAGTGTTGCGTTGTTCAGTTTTGGGGTTTTTTTAACGGGAGAAGGGAAATTTGGGAACAAATTAAGCAGTACTTTTGCAAGTGAAAATCTACTACATTCCACTTCAGAATTAAGAGCACAGCTAAATCTGTCCAAAAGTTTCTTCAAGATAGGTAAAATTGTGGAATGGTCTTGCAAATATGTCCAGATGCACCCAAGCATCAGCAAAAGCATGTTTTCAGCCTTCTGGGTATAACACCTACAGGCCACTTAATATTACAGAGCTGTCACTACACAGGCCTGTCTGCATACTTTCAGCCTAACAAGCTGCCTGAATAAACTGAATGGATTAAGTAATACACTGGAATATTTAAGCACACTCATCACCTCCTGTTATCAACTTATTTCCTTAAGGACCCCTCTTTTGGAGAAAGGCTGTTTCCTATTCAGTTTCTTGTTCTAAATTACACTCTGGCATAGTTCCTCTCTCCCTTCATGACTGAGGAGTATTACCCAGCTCACTCTTACAGCAAACCTGGGCTAAACTGGGGTGATGTGAATATAGTTATCATGCACCTCCACTCTGTGGAGTTTGAGAGAGATGATTTCAAAACATAAGGGTGACAAAAAGGGTTTGAAGTCTCCTGACCTGGTCTTTGATACTTATATTTTTTAAATACCTGGGTCTGACTCAGGCACTTACACTCACTCCATGTGCAGAGAGAGAGAACTAGATTAAACGAGTCATTATGTAAATATGTCTGCTTTTCATCCTGAGTGATTAACTCGGACATAAATATCTACTTTTTAGATGCTTACATTGGGTTGGACGAATATCGGCAAAATATTTAAGGAAGCATTCTGAGGGATCATGAAAACGTCCCAGACTTCCCCACACTTGCCAAGGTCTGAACACAGAACTGCAGAGGAGCAAGGCTGCCACAAGCAAGGGAAAGCCAGCACCAATGGCTCCATGGTATGGACACTATCTCTCAGCTCCCACCAAAAAAGAATATTCTTTGCATTTGAGACTCAGCCAACACAACTCTTTCGTCTGTTAAGAGGAAGATAAAATCACCTAAGTGAACTAGTGGAAAAGAATCTCTGTATAATTATTGAAGTAATCTTTTCTCACTTTCCCAGTTAGACATGATAAAAATACTTCACAACACTTCCAAGGAGTTAATGCAATTTGTTTCCAACCTGCTCACAGAATATTATTCTCAAGAGATCAAATTTAATGAGCAAGGCTATTTCTAAAAGGAAAGGGAATACAGATATGAAGGTACTTGACTGCACCTCTCTAGCAATCAAGCATATGAAAATATAAAGTAGGATGGAAAACTGGAGGTAAATGAACACTGGAGAAGGCAGTTATATTCAGTCAAGTGAATTCATAAGAGTAATTTGATTGGGATTCACGTAGCTTATTTAGTAATTTTTACAGCAGAAATGCTTTTCCTTGCTCACTATATTACTTATTTAGGTACTTCAAATCTAAAGAAGTCTAATGTTTTTCCAAGAACTTGGGTGAAATTTATTAATTCACCCAATTCTATTTTGAAAACTTTTCAAGAGCTGCTACAACTCATGGTTAACTGTAACATCATGCCAAAACCAACACTTTAAATAACATCAGTTAGAGGCTTTTTAAGCGAAAAAAATCTACTTTTATTCTGGTATTTGCTGTGTCATACTAATTGTACTATGCTGAGGATGCTGCATACTGTCACTGTTTGTTTAACTACTGGGAAATTGCCAATAGAAAGAAAAATGGGAAATTGTTTTAATGAAGTGTTTTCCTAAACAATCTTGAATGAAAATTATCTCTCCATATGACTTCTCAGCAGAACCTCTATCTAACATTTCATCTGTTTACTTCTGTACTCTCTTACATCTACGGATCTTACAGCTTTTGCCACTATTTATTACACTTCTTGTCAATCTTACAAAGAAAGAAAACAATCATATCACTCTATGATAAAAAAAATGAAAATGTAAAGTAAGACAACATTATAATGGATTTTAAAATACTTCAGTACAAAAAAAAATCTAGGTTGTTTGGCATTAGGGTTTTTTCCCATACAGTATAGATTATATTAATTCTTTTATATACAGCTTATGCTTCTGAGAAATTAGGTTTTCCAAACTTGGTTTTCTATTTGGACTAACACTACCACTATTCTTTTTAGTTCTTTTGCCTGTATGTCTCAGCTCCTAGGCAACACACTACTACTGTAATTTTCTTTGCCAATATACTCCCACATATGCCAGAGAGAGATATTTTTGGTGATAAAGAGCGTAGTTAAAGCTTAAGAATAATAAGCTACAAATTATACTCTTAGCTTTCTACAACAGCAAAACAAAGCAAAAACGGGACAACTAGGATATGCACTTGAAAAAGATTCTGTGAACAAAATGGCCATAGTAACAATTTAGTGCTAATATAATGCATGTATAATACATATCCAGTCCAGCAGTTTAATTACCTAGGTAGCCTCATCTCCTCAGACGGTAAGATTGACAGAGAGATAGACAACAGGTTAGCAAAGGCATATAGTGCCTTCGGAAAGCTTCATAAAAGAGTCTGGCGAAATAAACACTTGAAGAAAAGCACAAAGATCAGTGTTTACAGAGCCATTGTGCTGTCTACTCTCTTATATGGATCCAAATCATGGGTCATCTACTCCCACCACCTGCGACTCCTAGAATGCTTCCATCAACGCTGCCTCCGTACAATCCTAAACATCCACTGGTCAGATTACGTGACCAATACATCTGTTCTAGAAAAAGCAGCAGTCACAAGTATTAAGGTCATGTTGCTGAGAACACAGCTACGTTGGGCAGGACACGTCTCCAGGATGGAGGACCACCACCTCCCTAAGATCCTGCTTTATGGTGAACTTGCCACTGGCTGCTGCAAGAGACGAGCCCCAAAGAGGAGATACAAGGACTCCCTGAAACAACATCGCAGCCTTGGCCATATTGATCATCATCACTGGTCTACTCTGGCCTCCAATCAGGAGATCTGGAGACACACCATCTATAACGCTGCTGCTTCTTTTGAGAATGCACGCAGGATCACCCTTGAGGAGAAAAGACAATGCAGAAAGAATCGTGCCTTGCAGAACATACCATCTAAGGAGTCTTTCTGCTGTGCCTTTTGCAACCGGACATGTCTATCTCGCATTGGCCTCTTTAGCCACTAGCACACTTGCAGCAAATGTGGGTAGAGCCCTTCCTAAATCTTCGTTCGCGAAGCCTAGCCATGAAACTGTGAAACCATGATAATACATATCATAAACCATCACCATCAGGTCTCATAACTTGTGGTAACACTAAAACACAGGTATTCTGAAATAGAGCATCTTGGTTAAGGTCAATCTAAGAGTAAATAACCCCTCATCATCAAAAAATACATTTTACTGTAACTTTACTGCTATTTTTCGCATTTTCAAACTCCAGCTTTACAGTCTTGCTGTACTTTTGTTTGTCAAATTATAGACCTCTCTAACAGTAGTTTTCCCAGTGCAGGTACTTACAGTCTGATCAAGTCAACTCTGGACTCCTCTTTTTAAACTAAATAAACTGAGCTCCTTAAGTCAGTCACTGCAAGGTGCTTTTGCTAGACCGCAAAGCATTCTTGTAATGAACTCTGTGCCTTCATATCTTTCACAGCTGTGAAAAAATGGAAGAAATGACAAACCACTTGTCTTGTCAAACTCCATTTCTTTTGCTTTGGAATGTATATGAAAGAACTAAAACAAAACGCCCATGTAATTTCCTAATAAAATTAACATCTATTATTTCATATGGAGACTTCTCATAGGGCTACATGTTACAGAAGCAGCACATCAGCCAATACATACAATTCATGTTATCATGGAAAGATCTATCACCTCGACAATAAGTGCTCCTGCCCACAAGATACTCCAAAGCAAATTTGTCAACTCTCATTCTTATTTAAGGGCTTGGAAAACCACTGTACAATTAAATCTATCCCCTTCCAGAAGCTGTTATATCCTTTCATTTTTGAGTGAGCTTCCTAATTCTTTATGTTTAATTTCTGAAATTATTCAGGAGTTGGACACAGACACAAGATGTAGTATTTCAAAATTCCCTGTTACTTTTTAAAGCAAAGACCAAGAGACTATCAAAAAACAGGAGCAAAATTTACAGTACTTACAAGTATAACATCCATGATGTAGAAAGTAAAGCATGAACTAACCCACAATCAACAAACATTTCAACAAGCTGTAACTTCAACAAGTAAGTAGGTGAAAAATGAATTAGAGGCAAAATAATTCGTCATAATAAAAGAGACACCTTCCAGCAGTCAAAGGACATTTATATGCAAGGAGTTTTAAGTAAATATTCACTCAGAATATACGGAGAGGTAACTTTAAAATAAACAAACAAACAAACAAAGTCACTACGCAAAACTTGAAACTTCTATACTTCTATTTGCCATTTTTTACCCCCAAATATTATTTTGTATTATAGGAAGCTTCCTGAGATTTGCAGTAATCTTTTAATAATTATAGTTATTACCTTTTTTGGCATTTTTTTCCTAACACATACTAAAATGAATCACAACGTAGAAAGAAATACAAAGATAATGTTCTTCTTCTCAGTAGTTTTTGCCATTACTGTTGCTAACATCAGCTCAAACAACTGTTGACTCTGAGAAAAAAGTAAAATTGCTAAGATGCAAAGCACATCTCTAATTTGGGTAAGAGACATAGGATTATTCCATTACTAGCAGCAGGAATCAATGCCTAATTTTTTTCAATTAACAAGAAAAAAATTACTCAGGTACATGCTGTGGGTATTTTTCTTCACCCATCTGGGTGGTATTGATATCAAGACTGGCATGTTTGTTTTAGAGGCTAATTCCTACAAAAACTAAACTAGAGAGAGAGCAATGAAAATAAACAGAGTATCTCCATTCCAGAATGTCTAACTGCTTCTACTGACCTACAAATCTCATGTTAATAACAGTCTGCTATCAGCTCATTAAACAACCAAGTGCAAATCTAGATATCTGCATTAAGAAGAGCTATACGATTCTTGTCAAAGGAGCAGGATAATCCATGGAATATCAAGTCAAGAAACGTGCAGCTTTGGTGTAAATGTTTTCACTTGAACTGTCTTCCTCCTATTCTTTGTTCTAAACCTTGAAAAAACTTCACCTCCACTACACAACAAATAACTGTAGCATAGCTTTAAACACTGTTAAAAGTTCCAAAGGAACAGTCTGCATACTACAATTGAACTAAAAAAACAATACTTTTTGAAATTACTGATCAAAAGTGCTTAAACAGTACTATGAGTCCACGAATTACACTTACCCAATCAAAAGATACACGTTCCAGGCATCTTATCTGTTTAATCAAATCATCAAAAATTTCTTGTTAAGGTGAAATAACTGATCACCAAGCACATAACTAGCTAAACTCCATCAGTATTACAGGTAGCCTAATGATTTTTGACAGGAATCACCAGCCTGTAAATATTCTTCTCTGCTTGTGGACATTAAATACTTCAGCCAACTTCCATCTTTTTTTTATTTGTAAAATAGACTGTGAGTTATTTATCCAAGTTCTGGTAAAAAGAAAATAGAACCAAGGTGCAAGGAGAGTATCTCCTTTCTCAGCCTCCTCCATGAGCTTGTATACACTGAATCCAAGTAAGAAAATCTAGAATCATAATATCACAGTATTATTTAAGTTCAAAAAGACCTTTAAGATCATTGAGTCCAACTGTTAACCCAGCACACCTTGTCCCTAAGTGCCACATCTATATGTCTGTCCCTGGGCAGCCTGCCCCAATGCTTAACAACTCTTTTGGTGAAGAAATTCTCCTAATATCCAATCTAAACCTCCCCTGGTGCAACTTAAGGCCATTTCCTCTTGTCTTATCACCTGTTTCCTGGGAGAAGAGACTGATGACACTCATCTTGCTACAACCTCCATTCATATAGTTGTAAAGAGCAATGAGGTGTTCTTTTTCTAATTCATGTTCAGATGTTCATATGAACATACTCCCACACATTCTTCCTTTTAACAGTGCCCATCCAATGATTTAAGTTTCATAATAACTTTAGGATTACTGCTATTTAAGTAGTAATATTTCAACACACAGCACATCATATTTCTTCTCTGTTAAGGAAATCCTAAAGCTCTTTTATTTAACAGATTTATGGAGTATTAAATGTCATTAATGAAGCTCTCTTTAGTTGAAGGAAACAATCACATTTTCACAGGATTAGCAAACTTTAAATCGTATTAAATCAACTAAAACACTAGTCATATTAATCTACCTGCATCATCATTTTCTAATGGGTTTTGTCATGCGATGAAATTCCTGATTCATCATTCTTCTCCAAGAAACATGAATTACACTTTTGTGGGTGGAGTGTCATCATAATATTTACTTTATAAATGTTGCTTTATTAATAAGCACTTAGCTGTATGCTTGTATGGAGTCAAAATTAAATAATTTTTGCAGCTGTCAATGTGTCACACATTTCTACAGCACCAGATAAATCCATAATCACTCTACTGATTGTCAACAAAACTACAATGGACAGTATTATCACTGCTGGCAAACAAATGTCATGGAGTCCTCTGAGAGCCATGTTGTGCCATGACTGCTGCATGCAATACACTGGCAAATCATATTTCTAGAAGGGTTAACCACTACTCCCATGCCTCTCGTTCTGTAAAGTATCCAGTTAAAGACTGAAGGCCACATAAAAAACAAGATAATTGACAATTAAAGTGTTGGGATATTGTAAGTGATTCAGTCATTACTGGGCTTGAGCCAGTTCTGAAAGAAATCACTGAAATACTCCCTCGATGATGCAGGCTGTAAATAAAGGTCTTAAAATAAATCCTATTCAAGTAGAGGTCTGAAGTTGTGTCCTATATTTTACACATTTATAACCACTAAGAACAGTGAATTGCTGCCACCAGTTTTATTTTTAGCACATATCCCTCTGAAATACTTAATTAGGTAATCTAATGTTCCACTTTACCAAGACATTTAGCTCTGCAGAAACACCAATAAATGGTACAAAAATTAAATGCACAGTAAGGCTAAGGTATTTTATGACACCTGTTTCTCAATTCAAAAGATACAATAAACATCAACCAGTTCACAAAATAATCAAATATTGACACTTCAGCAACTGGTGATGAAATTAACAGGAACTAATACACTAAAAACATCTATCACTGCTCCTGTGTTGTTTCTTATCCTCTGACTTTCCTACTCTTTTTCATTCTCTCACCTGCTGTGAGCAAATGGCTTATTTTAGGGAACTTAGGGATTCTCCATGAGCACATCTGATGTTTTACCTGGTTTAAAATGCTAGTGCTTTCATTTAAATAAATGTTACACTGTGGAACAATTTCCCGAGGAACAAAAATGCATCTTTTTTCTTTAGTACCAGTTACATTAGGCCTTCCTGAGTAGTCTTTGTTCAAACATAGGTTTCAAGGTCATTGCTTTAGAAAATCTTTTTACCCTAAAAAAGTGTAAAGGTTAGCGTGACCTACTTTATGATACCTGTATGCTGACACTGCTTTCAAATCAACATCCACTTCGTAAAATTAATGACACAGTTAAACAGTTTAGTGCGATATGGGAATTATTTACCCTGAACTGAATGGGAAAAAAATAAAACCACAGATCCACGAAGGAGAGGTGTGTGTTAGTGAGTGAGGCTTGCATGAAATAATGACAAAGCCTAGAACCTTGTTATTCCAAAATGTTAGTTTGTAGCTCCCCCATAATTTTTCTTAGGCAAAATCCTGCAGACTAACAGGATGTGTCTCCTTCTTAATATTAGTGTATGCCAAGATTCCCGAGTGCATCTGTCCCAGATACTACAGTTGTTATCCTGAACTGCAGATGAAGACAAAACAAAAGTACAAGTTCATGGCAAAAATGTCGCCAGTCTGCGTTGGCTAAAAGACATCCCTTCCTAACAAACTGATGCTTTGATTTTATTGTATCACTTCTAAAAGTACTTAAATGATTTATGCAAAATTATTATTGTGGCATATTTACACTATCTAGGTGCAGTGTTGACAACTGTATAAGTGTGGTAGCATGGAAGAAATTAAAGGTTAATTGCTCAAGAATTATTGCCCAGGAGCCCTTTGCAGCTATTGTTTAGCCCCATTCTCCTAGATTGTCTTCTTAGCAATTAACCCAATTAAGTGAATTTAAAGTTAGCTCATGCGTGTTTATGAATGCTAAAAATAATGCTTCTGACAGTAGAATAGACACCTATAGTGTCCTGAGTTTCAGCAAGATTTAGTTTGTTTTGAATTTTTTTCCCAAAACTAGGATGACAACTTCCTAAATTAAAAGGATCACCACCTGTAGCTCTCTAGGAGCTAGACATTTCCAGGATAGTAAGCAGAATGAATGACAGATTTTGAAATAAATTACTGAATTAGAGAACTGAGGGAGGGCAGGGAGGGGACTGTGTGGGTGTGAAGAACCAGAAACTGAACTGAAATTAAATGACCAAGTGCAACCCTATTTTATCCACAAATATATGCATAAATCTTATGACCAGCATGTGGTCAATGAGCTAAACTTTGTTTGAGCTGGAAGAATATTTAGGATGCATGATGCAGTCTCAGACTGTGCTGAGAAAAGAGATGTGAGTCCATCCAGATCAGAAGGGTACTTTTTTCTCATAGCCTGCGATGTGCCATTTTGCCTTCATAGGCCATCAATCTCATTGAATCTAAACACTGAAAGAAACATGATCAGTATAGTTACTGATCTACCCATATAGAATATATTCCCTTGCTGGCCCTTGAATATAGTCTCTTAAATCAACTATCACAACTTTTTCTTATAAAGAAAGTGTTTCCTTGTTGTATGTGCCGCAGTTCCTCACGTACTAGAACTCTACCACTCATCTCAATTTGTTGACATGACTATTTTTGTGATATGGATTTTGATTTTGTCGCATGTGTTGATACCACAGTTCGTTATGTGTCATGGCTCTGTAAATCACTTTGGCAGTGTCACTGGGTAATTGAAGAGGTGGTTAGGTCAGAAGCAGAAGTACAATTCAAAAACCTTCTTCTTCAAACACACTTCTTCCTCTTGAATCAGAAACCAAGTTCTGCTATTCACAGAACAATCTGCCTTGGGAAAGAGGAACTGCTGGTGTCATCTGTGGAGTCAATCCACAGTGAGTCACTACAACTTTCTTCAGCTTCAGGACAAACTCCCAAAGAGAAATGTTAATAGCAGGCTGTTGGCACAGATGAATCCACACTCACGAGGGCTCAGATATATTGTCTGGAATTAGAGAAATTTCTCTGCCTCAGCCCTTAACTAGAAGCAATCACTGGTGGCTCATTATATTACATATGGATTTATAAGCTAATGAATCCAAGGGAACGCCTTCTGTAGAATAATGTAGGGCCTAGTTACCAATAAAAGTTTTCCAGAGTAAAATTAGATTTTCCAGACCTTCAAATACATGTGTCACTCTTCCTAAATATCTGGCTAATTAATACAATACCTGCTAGTCTTATTAACCTTTTTATGTCCTTCAAGTTACTCTACATTATTACAGCTATGTATACACTAGGAAATTGAACATGCTCTGAACCATATTACCTGACATAAGAGTTCCACTGCCACAGCCCATACCCACGCTACTTCAACACTGTATACAGCAGAGCCAAGCAGGCACAAACTCTCTCCTGGAATATGGTTCAGCACCATAATAAATCCTGAACTATGCTCAAGGTTGTTTCTGCATGTCCCAGAAAGAAACCCTTCTAACAAGTTAGCGGGACAGGCAGCTGAATATTGCCTCTCTTTGATTAGCATAGCTGAGATACAGAGCATGTGTTTCTAAGATCAACTCCAGTAAGAAGTATGAAGACGGTGTATTACTCCTACACATTTACACAGTAGGCAGAAGCAGTATTTAAAAATCATGCGATTCTAACTGAGCATTGGTAGCACCCAGAGTTTAAAGATCTAGATGCTATTTGTGAAACTTACATTTTTTTCCATATAAAAGCTCAGCTTTTTCTTTGGTCATTCAGACTTTTGTCTAATCTCATTGGTAATATTCAAATGCTCCTCTTCCTGTGTTCATCAGAGGAACTGCACACAATAGATGTTAACTGACTTTGTATGACATCCACCTTGCCTCAGTACAGTCAGTCATTGCACTTGAAAATGGAGATGCTCTGGCTGACAGTGCCGAGACTGCCTTAAAGCTATACAGCATCTGGAAAGATTACATGTGCAATTTTCATATGACAAGCATAGAGTGGCAACATGAATTCTTAGCTCATACAAAAAAGTAGCTAACATTTGAATTACTAACATCAACACCATTACAAAGAATGAACATTATCAACTAAGAACTATATATCTATTGTTCATATCCTGATATATAGATATATTTAAATATCAATATATCAGGATGCCCACACCAGTCACTGTGCTTTGTGTACATGACATTATCATATGTACTGTTCTCAAGGTACAAAAGAGTTTGTTTTCGGTCCCAGACTTCCTTCTCTGTTGACATTAACCTTCACCCACAGTCACATATTTAGAAGAGAATATATTTTTAATCACAAAATGTCACTTCAAACACAGTAGTCCTTTTGCCCTTTCCACAGTAAAACCAAAAAACAGATGTTAGAAAGAAGAATCACTAATAAATATTACTGGAATCAAGCTATGCTTTCAGTTACCAGTAAAGCAAAATAAACTAATATTTTGAGATACTTCTTAAAAGTACTTTCCTTCAACTTTAGCCAAACTTATGGACAAAACCATGAAGACTCACTGACTAGGTTCTTGTTGGAGAGGGGCACAAAGGCTAGGAGCTGGCATGCTGAATGGAAACACTGTAATCTTCCATGTAAATGCAGATGCACTTAAATAAATAAATCCAACTATAAAACAAAACTTAGATATAACAAATAAGAATAGTTTGGCTTTTTATGCAATTTTTTCTTTCAGTGTAAGAGTACATTTACATTGCTATTGAGCAAAGTGAAAAGACGTGTGCCAGAATAAAATAAAAATATATTGTTAAAAATTTGTTCCAGATAGAAATTGATAATACTAAAATTATCTTTAGAAGGTTACATTCCATGTTAGTGACTCCACAGAAATGGGGAAAGACTTTCAGAAGATCAGTATTATACTGCTAGTGGTCACGAAGTCACACCACATTAAAAAATAATTAAATGTGGTATAATACTTGCTTTTGTTAAAGATAAACCAGTTGACATTAAGTCAAGTTTAACATAGCATTTTTCCAGAAAAAGTTTAATTCTCTCATGGATGGAGGAATTTGACATTTCAACACTGCACTGTGACTCAACTACCTGACCAGAATACACTGGAATAATTTGCCTCCACTAATAACAAGCAGCATATTGAGTCAGTATCTCCTGTCTTACAGATTCTCTGGAATGCACTTGAGGAATCTTTTTTACTAGAAATGTCACAGGGGCTATGACATGGAAAAAAATAGTAATAGTCCTTGGATATTAGTACAGTATTTAAAGTATTGATTGTATCAAACTAAAAAATGCACCTTATGCAACAACTACAGAAAAACGACATTGCCTACTAAAATCTTGAACAGCCAGCAGGACTCTATGAAACCAAACCATTTATTTAAATAGATACCTATTTTTCTGCATTAAAGGACTGTCCCAAATATAATCTATAATGTAGCTGAAAGCACTAATGGTTAGAGAATCAATGTTTCTCCTAAATGATAAGGCAGAAAAGCTTGCAGAACATTTACATGTAACTGAGATATTAAGCTATATAATCACTCAGTTCTCCATTACCATGGCAACCATTAGAGAAGAGTTTTCACCCTGAAGGAATTTTTCTTTCACAGTACTACTGGAAAGCTGCCATTGGAACAGCGTTGGTTATTTACTGCTCAGAACACAGGAGATTCAAGGACAGGTATAACAACACTCTAACCTTAAGAGAGGCTGAGCCCACCATGTTACGCAGATCTAACCTCGTATCACTTTTCACTTCATTTTCCCCAAAAATCCCACAAGGGGAAATAGGTGCACAGAAGTTAGATTCTTTTCACATGAATGAGACTATCATAATGAACAGTCAACCAGTTCGAAAGAATGGAAGTGAATCTATGTAAGAAACACATGGTATCACTTAAGAGAAGACCACAGCCCCTCATTCAGAGCCGGTTTGTTTTGGACCCCGGGAGGAGGGCACCGCTCCAGCAGCCCACACCCGCCCACCCTCGGGGGCTCCTGGCCATTACACCCTCCTCGGACTGCTCAGGGTAGTCAGGTGCTGCTTCACTTGGCCAGCCTACAGACAGAACAGCTGGGAGGAGCCAAGGTTACCCTCATATGTAACACCATTCCCTCCACTTGCAGAAATTTGTCATTCTTCCTTCCTCACTTATTCATCAACACTTTACTAGTTTCATGATTTTTTTTTTATATTTTTTTTTAGTAATCACTATTTATAAGAGCTGACAAAAATAAGGCAGCTTATAAAACAGGAAATTTATAAGGTATATAGTTTACATGGCAATTCTTGGGAATGACTCAAACAGCATGTTATTCACATTTGGGTATTAAAAAAACCAACAAAACACAACCATTTTTGTAAAGACATGCTTCTGGTGCCTTTGAAGGAGCTGAGACTTCCACAAATATTAGAGAACTGTACTTCCAGGATGAGAAACTGTCATTTCCTGTAAGATTGAAGTAGTCAAACTGTTCCTAGAAGTTTCCCAGGAATATGCCCTATGCTGTACTGTAGCAAAATTTAGATCCCACAGGCATCTTCCTTAAAAACAAAGCCCCTGGTGTGCCCTCTCCTGAAACACCTCTGAGAGTTCATCCCATTTCCTGAAAGCTTTCTCATAGCCTCCCAGTGCCTGAATTACCAGCAGGGCAAGGGGTAGGTCCAAGTTATGTACTGGTATCTTACAGCAGATCAGAGAAGACAGGCTGAATCTCAGGTTAAATATTTCTCAAAGAAAACATGAAAAAATTGGTTCATCAGCTACTCTACAAGACACGGCCAGAAGACAGGGCTACTTATTAAAGCCAATTCTTATAGTTGCATATGGTAGAGCAGCTTTTAACAAACCACTGAAGAGTCTGCACTCTTCCATTTTCTGAGGCAGATCAGCAGCTTTCATTATGAAACAGAAATGGTAACTACAAATCATAACTATTCTCAGACTGAAAAGGAAATGAAAATGTCAGTAAGATGAGCTTTTAACCCATAATTTTATTTTATTTAAAAAGAAAGTAATATTATTACGGGATCATTTTCCCCAACTATTCAAAACAGCAGGTTCAGCTCAAAGCAAAGCACGCTATCACACTGACATGCTCAGAATTTCATCAGGAAGCATGTCTATTTTAATCTCTTGCATTTACGTGTGATAAAAAATAACAAATTTCTGTCCATTAGTGCACTGTAATCAGTACACTAATGCTGCAATACATCACTTCTAGTAACTGGCATAACTTCTAGCTTAACAGTATGACAAAACAATACTGTTATAACAAGCATAAAGTGATAACTCAGATACACACATCCAAAAAATGTAAACAAATAAAGAAAACCAAGTACAAGAATACAAACCAACATTGTTTCACCATTCCCTTATGGTTTAGAACAGATGTTTGCTTGCTCTCTATGCTGGAACACAGAACAAGAGGAATGCAGAAGTCTTTTTTTTTTTTTTATCCTCCAATTTATTTTTTGCCACTCAAACAAGTTTCCATTACTGTTTTTTGATTCTAAGATCACTTTGGGTGATCACACAGAAAATTAGCTGATATGACTGTTAGTTTATGTGGTGTGTTGACCTCCATCCCCTCCTCAGCTGGAAAGGCTTGCTGGGTTGAGATAAGGATGTGGAGAGATCATTCACCAATTACCATCACAGGAAACACAGACTCAGCTTGGGGAATTCAGATTAATTTATTACCAGTCAAATCAGAGAACGGTAATGAAGAGTCACTGATGGGCTTGGCCACGGCCAGCAGCAGGTCTGTCTTGAAGGCTGGCATTGGCTCTGTTGGACATGGGAGAAGCTTCTGGCAGCTTCTCACAGCAGCCACCCCTATAGCCCTCCACTATCAAAACCCTGCCATGCAAAACCAGTACATATTAGTAAATTCTCTCCTTGCTAATTGACAATATAATTGGTGAAAATATATCTGTTTACCTGAGATGACTGCTACCTGCATCAACAGATGGAGAATGACAAATGAAAATACTTAAGAGTTCTAAATTATAAAAACTGGAATGATTAAAATTTCAAATTCATTAATAATATGCATTCACATTTATCTAAAATGAGCAAATGTGTAACTACTATCTTTTGTAGACCTAAAACTTCAGTATGTGAAAAGCGTATTCGTCAAATACTCCTCTGATCATCTTTTTCTTACACCTTCGTCTTTCCAAATAAACCTTTAAACTATCACTATGACAAAGATGGGAATAGCTCACTATTTTTTTCAGTCAACTAATTTTTATTAATGTTTTACTTTAAAATTTTATGGTACTTCTTGCTAAAGTCTACAGGAACCCACAAACAGTAGTGCGTAAACAGAATACTCAGAAATAAATGGAATAAACAGAATACTGAGAAACTCTGAGTTCTCAGACAGAACAGAATGTATTTCTAAGGAACTGAAACAACACCAAACCTATTACCTTCCCTTTTATTAAAACACTGGTTGAATAAATTTCCAAACCTTCCACACAAATACTTAAAAGGAATGTAAAATTTAAGTAAAATATTTTAATAACACTATTATGCATCCATTTTGATTCAATGGAAGACGGTTTGTGCCTCAGGAC
Source organism: Neopelma chrysocephalum (assembly GCF_003984885.1). Taxonomy (NCBI): domain Eukaryota; kingdom Metazoa; phylum Chordata; class Aves; order Passeriformes; family Pipridae; genus Neopelma; species Neopelma chrysocephalum. The sequence continues at coordinate 5,208,070 of NW_020897719.1, forward strand.
TTGTAGACTGTTGGTTTTTCAGATGGCTTACTCAAATTTATTTGTACCAAAAAAATAATTTAAGCATTCTGGGAGGGGTTTTTTGTTTGTTGTAAGAGATCTCTAACTGAGATCTCTTAAGTTGTAATAAGTTACAGGGTTTTTAAGTAATTTTTAATGTATTTTTCATAGAATTTACCAGGTCATTAAAAAGGTGATATTTTTAAAAAGAAAATTCTTCAGAAGCAAATAAACTAAAATCAATTCCATGTCTACATAGGGGAAAAAAAAGTCAAAGGCAACCCTGACTTCTATTTGACTGGAATCATACACAAATTCAAGTTGAAACATCATCATCATCTCTTTTCTCATGAAATCCAATCAAGCAAATATTTATTCAGTGACCTGTCATACTCCACTTCATGACAGTACCAGTACCAATAGCCGATATCTTGAGGTTTCAATATGCACTGCCTTTTCTATTACTCCATTTAGTGATAAACTGAAAACCAGAACATAAACCATGACCTACTTCTTCCATCTTACAGATTTCATTTACTGCCTCTAGTGATAATCAGAAGACTACTCTCCAGGGGCTACATCAGTGCCTGAATCAGAGAGGGAAAATGAACATAATCCCCAAGTCTTAACAGTCAAAGCCGAAATTCAGTCCCTGAGAAAAGAACAACCTTGTACATATTGTACAGGACAACCATCTGTCTGAATGTGTCGACAGAGAATATTCTTGTCTGAACAGCTATCAAAATCCCAAAACAGAACATGAAACTTCTTCAAAATTAAACATAATGAATATTCTAAAAAAAAAACCCAAAACCACCATCCCAAACCTGCAGCATTACTTACTGCTTTAAACTGAAATAGACCTTCTTGTCATCAGGTAATGAAATTCAATAGATTTCTTCCTCATTTGCATCTAAGATAATTTTTCAAACTTTGTTCTATTTTTTGACTGTGCTTACACGTTTCAACAGCTTGAAGTACTGGGGAAAAAAAAGGGAAAAAATACATCTAAAATACAATACATCAACAAAAATAGCATGCTAACAATCCTCCGTGCAAACATCTGTAAGGACATTACTTGGTATATCACTCATACAAGGACCAGAAACCTGTATCTAATGGTTTCATAGGAGATAGAACACTCTGCTCAGAAAGATAACAAACACAAGCACTGTCTTTTAAGGATTATCTGGTGAGACTGCATGTCTGTGAGCTAAACTAGGCAGCTGAAAGGAGATAAATGACACTGCCAAACAGTTTCAAGGGAACTTGCTGTCAAAGGACCATTGAGATTTGCACTGTTCAGACAGTACTTGTAGGGTCAGCGTGTTCTTCCAGATTCTCCTGAAAGTGGTTTCTTTTGTTCCAGCCAAGGACTCTGAGCTCTTCCAAATTAAAAGGTGCAATCAGGTACTTCCACCAAAATAGTGAAAAAACATTAAACTGCAAGGAGGTTGACATTTTGAGAAAAAGAGGTTGGCATAGTTTTGTCTGATCACAATAAAAAAAAATAATAAATTAGACACTCAAAGGAAGGGAAAAAACAGTCTTTTGCAGGATGACACAAAAATTATTCTCTGTTACCTTCTTCTTCACTTCTCCTTATATAAAGTATTACACTCACTAGAAGAGTGTTAGAAATCTTGTCCTAACCCACTGCTATTTAATAAACCCAAGATATAGCTAAGGTGATTATTTTTAAAGTTGGAGAAAACAACTTCAAACTCTTCAAGAGCTCATCTACCAAAAATATATATAATTACTCCCTGCTTTTTTTCAAAATATAATATATTGCCTCTGTGGGAAACAACAGATTAAATCATCTGGGATATCATTCATTCCCTTGATCTACTAATATATTTCAATATTCAAGCTAACTCAACGAGACATAAAATAGGGAGTGAAATATGTTGAAAATGCTTTACTTTTTCCACTCCAAACCCTACTCATTTATAAAAAACATACTGAATTCTGTTGCAAATGAACAAATAATCCGAGTATGCAATTTGAAAATACGGCACTATACCTCTCTATAAATTCAATTTCTGCACCTTTATGATGGCCAAAATGAGAACAAAAATCTTTGGAATTCATAGCTCATATGAAAAGATTGAGAAGAAAACAGAATGACTACACTAAAATGAGGAATTCCATTATCAGCAACTGAAGCTCAAAATTACTGCAAAACTATACAAAAATTAAGTCTACCAACACAACTCTTCCCTCCCTGCTCCCAAATATTCAGCATTACGTTTACACATCAGTCAATAGAGTTTAGGGGAACACAGGTACTATCTGGTATTCCTCATTTTAACTATTTAGGAAAGCACGAAGTGTTAAATATAAAGCAGCTATCACAAAATAACAATAGCTTTATTTTTTCCTGAATAGCACAGTAGCTTTAGTTAAGCATTGTTTACAGTAGGCCTTTTGGCAGCCTACTGTTTCTATAAATACATCAACAACAAAAGGAGGGATAAGGAGACTCTCTATCCTTTACTGGATGTGGGCAGAAACAGTGACAAAGGATGAGGAAAAGGTTGAATTACTTAATGCCCTTTTTGCCTCAGTCTTTAGTAGTAAGAAGACCAATGGCATCGTGGCCTGTATCAGCAATAGTGTGGCCAGCAGGCCCAGGGCAGTGATTATCCCCCTGTGCTCAGCATTGGTGAGGCCGCACCTCGAATCCTGTGTTCACTTTGGGGCTTCTCACTGCAAGAAAGACTTTGAGGTGCTGGAGTGTGTCCAGAGAAGGGCAGCAAAGCTGGTGAAGGGTCTGGAGCAGAAGTTCTATGAGGAGTTACTGGGGATGTTTAGCCTGGAGAAAAGGAGGCTTAGGGGAGACCTTACTGTCGAGAACTACCTGACTACCTGTAACAAGGTGGGTGTCAAGTCTCTTCTCCCATGTGACAAGCAATAGGACAAAAGGAAGTGGCCTCATTTAGGAGGTTTACACTGGGTATATGTCTTCACCAAAAGAGTTGTCAAGCACTGGAACAGGCTGCCCAGGATTGTGCCACCATCCCTGGAGATACTTAAAATATATGCAGATGGGGCACTTATGGACATGGCTCAGTGGTGGACTTGGCTGTGTTAGGTTTATGGTTGGACTTGATGATCTTAAAGGTCTTTTCCAACCTCAATGATTCTATGTTTCTAAAATAATAAATGTAATTTTTATTTACTACAATCTGAAGTATTCAAATATTTATTCTTAAGATGTCTATTGTAACAGTGGTGACAAATTCAAATTGTTTAGTTACATTAGCATAATCATTCAGAACAAAAATAAAACCCAAAATATGACAGACAGATACTAAGTTCCTGAGAGAACACAGCTTTTATTTAAATTTCATTAAATCTAATTGTCTAATTTACTTGTTGGTCCTTAAAAAATTATTACTAGATTTGGAATTATAAACATGTCATTTAAAAGTACAGTTTAGTGAATCCTAAAGAACCTGAACTACATTTTTTTCTAATAATTGATGGGATTCCAATTCGCTGTACAAAGTATGGAATGCCTCCAAAATTACTGAGCTATTCATTACATGAAATTGACAACCCCATGTAGGGAAGCCATCAAGTGAACAATCTGCAGCCAATATGCTCGAAGGTACATATCAGAGCCAAATGAAATGTTCAGGTAATTAAGAATCTTGAAATTAAATTAAAACATCACTCTATGTTTTAGTCTATATTGAAAGGATATATAAAATACTAAGCACCCACAGACACCAAAAAGCAGAGGCATAACATACCTGTCTTATAAAGTGGTAAATCAAACTAGCTTGATGTCTACTGCCAACAAGAAATTCAGTTTTTTTCAGAGGTGAAAAGCAGAACCTAAATTTACCTACATTACTTAGTATTTGAGATGCCTTTAGGAAGCCTCAGAAATGAAAAGTATTAGATCACATCTTGTCTGGGAGCTGCTTTATGCTGATGACGCCGCCCTTGTCGCCCACACAGAAGTAGCTCTGCAGCATTTAACATCCTGCTTCGCAGACGCTGCTGAGCTCTTTGGGCTGGAAGTCAGCTTAAAGAAGACAGAAGTTCTCTATCAACCGGCACCTCAGGAAGTCCCCCATCATCCCCATATCACCATTGGCGAATCAGAGCTCAAATCAGTCCAGCAGTTTAATTACCTAGGTAGCATCATCTCCTCGGATGGCAAGATTGACAGAGAGATAGACAACAGGTTAGCAAAGGCATATAGTGCCTTCGGAAAGCTTCATAAAAGAGTTTGGCAAAATAAACACTTGAAGAAAAGCACAAAGATCAGTGTTTACAGAGCCATTGTGCTGTCTACTCTCTTATATGGATCTAAATCATGGGTCATCTACCGCCACCACCTGCGACTCCTAGAACGCTTCCATCAACGCTGCCTCTGTACAATCCTTAACATCCACCGGTCAGATTATGTGACTAACACATCTGTTCTAGAACAAGCAGCAGTCACAAGTATTGAGGCCATGTTGCTGAGAACACAGCTGCGTTGGGCAGGACACGTCTCCAGGATGAAGGACCACCGCCTCCCTAAGATCCTGCTTTATGGTGAACTTGCCACTGGCTGCTGCAAGAGACGAGCCCCAAAGAGGAGATACAAGGACTCCCTGAAACAACATCGCAGCCTTGGCCATACCGATCACCATAACTGATCTACTCTGGCCTCCAACTGGGAGGTCTGGAGACACACAATCTATAACGCTGCTGATGCTTTCGAGAAAGCACACAGGATCACTCTCGAGGAGAAAAGACAACGCAGAAAGAATCGTGCATTGCAGAATATGCTGTGCCTTTTGCAACCAGATGTGCCTGTCTCATATTGGCCTTTTTAGCCACCAGCGCGCTTGTAAAAAACATCAGTAGAGCCGTCCCCAAATCTTCATTCGCGAAGCCTAGCCATGATTTGCAGACAAATCAACATAGAGACAGTGAAATGGCTTTTGCAGAATGATAAACGATTTCATCCTTGTTCTACATATCTATCCATGGAAAGTAATAGAGTACTACAAGAGAAAACTCAGAGATCATCTGATGGTATATTACAAGTTTGTTGGAAATTATATAACTTTTCTAATTTTTTTAATGGTTTTAATTAACCTTTAAGTTAGTTGTTTTAATTAATAGTAAGTGGTGTGCTAGGTCTTACATCACTTCTAGCTAGCATTCAGCAGAATTTAACATAAGCTTCCCCTGTGAGGACACAGTTTGGAAAAAGTACTGAAACTGCAAATTTTGTTAAGCTAACCTTGATATGTGTCAATAAACAAAGTCTGGGAGAGAAAGATTTATTGTTGAAGTTGGACATCTGGTATACAGAGTTTATGGACCACAAAGACATTTTACAGAAACCAGAAGATAAAGAAACTGCTAAAAAAGACTTAGTAATGAGTTAGAAAGTCTCTACCAGAGGAAAAAGATACAAAGAAGACTAAAAATACAGACTAATTAGCATAGAAAGAGAGAAATCCATGACCAATAGAAGACAGAATATTAATTAATGAAAGAAAATTATGTAATTTAGAATCGATGAACATTAATTTGTTTGTTAAAAATTAATAAATAGGTAAAAAAGTTTAGAATCTGCATCTGTGTGGAGGCCGAGGTTTTGTTGGCCAAAGACACACCCCAGAGCTGTGAATAAAGTAATGCCTTGCTTTCTATCACTAAAAATGCAGTGTTAGAGGGTTCTGTTAACCCATATTTCAGAAGTATTTGGCAACAATTTCTGTATAATGCCAACATTATATAAAGCGCTTAAGAATCCACAAAGATACCTGGAGTGACCTCCACGCAACTACGACAGTAGGTTATAAAGGGAATCCCACAAGGAGAGGGTTCAAATATTGTTCAGGCATGTAGAAATATAACATATGGAAATAATTTTATGTAGTAAAAGTATTTGATAGAAAAATATTGAATAGCATTGACAGAATAGTAATTGTAGAACTCTTCACATTTACAGGTCAGATCTTTTCATCTTACGTGCAGTGAACAAATAGTACTTGGAAAGATGTCCAATTATAGCAGCTAAAAAGCTGAATTAATCTACTCTTTTGTGGACTAAATAAAATGTTATGTAAATTACTTCTCATCTTCAAAGTTGTCTGCAGATAAAGCTCATTAAAAACAGTTTTATGTCAGTGCCACTCCCCAGCTAAATTATTCCCAATGCACACTTCCACATTTGTGATTAAGTGTCGGACCTAATAACCAGCTAATCACAGTGGAAATCCATAAAGCTTTCTTTTTGGAATTACAAAATCTGCAGAGGGTGCAACATACCTTAAAGTTATAGGAAACCACTAGATCTAACTTCTCTCCATTTTCAACATCAACTGGAAAGTTGCATTGTAAAACAAGCTTCAATGGCAGAAATTTGAATTATGGAACTTTGGTAAAAGGTAAAAAATAATATTTGGTATTGAGAAAGGGGAAGGACAATCTTGAAATAAAGATGACTACTTCTGCAGAAATAGTTCACTTAGTTATAATAAGTACATTCGCACTGGAATTGCATAACAAAGTTGGATAAAATTGTCATTTTTGTTACTATTTTTATAAGAATTGGAAAATGGAACAGAACTTGCTCCCAGTGGAACAAATAACAAAACCTCCATAGAAGTAAATCAGAATATGAAAAGAAATTTCAAAATTCAAACTGATTACAGTTCAATTCCAAATATAAAAGACAGAAAGAAAGTTGAGAAAAGTGTTTCACAGGTCAGCGATATCCCATTGCAGTTTCATGATAAAGTACCAGTACAAGACTTGTGTTGTCACAAAAGCTGTATTGCTGGAAGTTTCTGTAAATGGAAGCTGTAAGTGCGGGCAAGTGACAGGCAGGAGAAAAGAGCAAACTAAAACGAGAAACATATGTGCTGAGAAGGTGTAAAAGTCTGTCAAAGACTAACAAGGTATGGAGATTTGTTGTCCTGCTGTATCTTCAAGAATGAAAGACTCAGAGCATGCTGAGCATGTGTAAGGCCACCAGGCCATGCCGGCGCCAACAAGGGGGCTGTGCAGCTCAGTCCATATCCAAGGTGCCAGTGGCAGCTGTGCAGAGACACCAGCTCTGCATGTGCTGCTGGGGAAACCTGGGACCTGTGAGGGACTCTCTGCACACCTGCCCAGAGGCCACTGTCACACCAGTGCAGCTCCCTGGTGAGTGAACAGCTGAGTTGGACTGGGAGTGACAGCGTGTGCTGCAGTGTCTGTATGATAGTGTGTGCCTGTGGGGGTGAGAACAGGGGGAGGAAATAAGCAAATATACCATGCAAATAGTTATCTGCTTTTAATAACAGCCTTATTCTATTCATAATAAAAGATTAATTAATAAAAGTGATTCTAATACATTTTCATTGGAATACCTTTCTCTGACTCACTCCCCTATCAAGGAAAAGACAATTTACAAACATGTTTAGATGTTCTAAACGAGATCAGGACCAATCTCCTGCTCACCCTGACACACACTACCCTGCAGAATAATGTATTTTTTTCAACATGTTGTCTTGTTCTTTATACAATTTGTCTCCAACAATATACTCAAATAAATGGGGTTTTAGGCTTTTATTAAGAAGAAAAGATACTACAAACTATAAGACATGATCAGCTCAGATCTTGTATCTGATGCATGAAGGGACTCCACAAGTCTCACAGAATGACAGATTTCTGTGAATTCTGTAATTCTTGCTTTAAGTGCGCTATGATTTGTACCCATACACACTGCAACAATCTTTAATAACTGTTAAAAGCAAAATACACTTTTAAGTGTCTCTCAGCAGTAATATCTCACAAAGCAACTCACCCTTCAGTGCACTTTGCTCCATTAAAAAAAACCAACCAAACTAAAAGCAAACAAACAAAAAAACCTGAATAACCAAAGAAGTGAAAGAAAAGAAAAATGAAGGAGTAAAGAATCATATTTTCATATGCGCACTATAGAAATGTTATTTTTAATGAGGGGGAAAAGAAGCCATTCTCTGCGTAACCGCACATTGACAACTTTTTTCCTTGTTCAGTATTATCTTATGCCACTCATTTCACAGAGGTACCCCTAAAGTTTTTCCCAACTGGCACCCACTTCAACTTCCAAACATTCTTACACTGGTTTTCAAAAATATAGGTGAGACTGAGCTGTCGGCTTTTAGTGACACAAGCCCTTTGGAGGACAAGTACTTCTTCCTCACGCTGCCTACATGTATGCACTCTTTCTTTGAGAAAATTTAACAATGGCTGATTTTCTCTGGAAGAGAAAAATAACTTGTCTTAGAAAGCCTGTATTATAGCATAAGAGAAGGAGGCAATTTTCTTACTAAATTTCTATGCCAATTACCAAGCTGTGCAACTTAAAACTCTCACTTACTGGAAGCCAGCACCTGCCAACTGTCACTAGACCAACAGAGAAAAAAGAGACACAGTAATGTTTTTATTCACTTCTGCAGTCAGAATTAAAAAAAAAAATCTAACCAAAACACTACTTGCAACTGTCTGTAAAACCCTGAGAGACTATTTCTAAAAGTCTGCAACAAATATTTCTGCTTTCATATCACACTGCACTGATTAAACATTTAAACCTAAAATTCTGGATAATGACTTCAAATCTGTGAAGGATTCCTTCATTGCTTTCAGCTGTCTTCTAAAGCAGCCTCCTTGATGTGACTGACTGAAAAACTTGAATACAGATGCTTCTACTTATCTACATGCAATAAGGCAAAACTTTGCAACTCAAAAGCTCAACCTTATAAGTGTCCCCACCTACCCACATATTGAAATATAAATTAATTGGCAGAATACAACTCCTCCCTCAAAACTGGTCCAATTATACATAGTTAAGTCACAAATGCGTGCAAAAATATGTATAATATGCCAAATAAGAAAGATTACCTTTATTTGGAAACATTTATAATGTAGAAGTATAGGAAGAACAATAAAATTGTTTAAAATATAACACGAACACCTGAACTGCAAATACTTAAAAAGCAAAGCCTTTTGTGTATGCAAGTGAAAGGTTTAAAAAAAAATAGAGTCTACAGTGTCAGTACATTCAATCATCAAGCACTGAATTACAATCTCAGGGTTTATTTCTACCAAAACTTCAAAAATTCATCAAAAATAATAATCTTGCTATATGAATTTGCATGTCTAACTTGTACTTTATACAGGAAAATGCTCCTTGTCTGGAATTGCAGTCTTCTTCATAATTCTTGAATTTTTTAGATATTTCGAGAGCCGGCAGGCGTACAGTTCAAATCACGAATCGGTATCAGGTTTCCATATTACATCCTGTGATCAAGTGAAGCCCACAATCTTGGCCTGTCAAGCCTTCTGAAATACTGCTATTCTGAATTATCATTCAATTAACAGCAAATGTTTACAAACCAAGTCAGCACCTGCAATTCTTGGGTGCCTTTCACAGGAACAAATCCTGAAAGACAACCACCTCTAAGCAGACAGGTAATTTCACAGGTAGTTATGTTCCCAACTGGAAGAATGTTGAAAGACCTAACAAGACAACTGCAAGAACATAAGAACTGTCTGCACTCCTACCCACTTACTGAAATCTGTTTTTGAGACACAGTCAGTAAATTTATGAGCAGTCCTAATCCACACTAGGGCAAAATCAGACTATTTATTTTAAATCATTGATGTGAATTTAAGCTCACGCAGACAACTTCAGACTGAAGTGCAGAACAAGCTAGGAAAATTTAAAAATGTGTGTTCACCTTGTTATCTACTACCTCCTCCGACCTAGCTTCTCATCACTCTCTATCCCTAGACGTGAGATCAAGTCTACACCCAAGGAGTTCTGTGGCAATCAAGAGAACTTCCAGGGAAGATGAAAGAACCATCCAGGATGAAAGCCCAGTGTACAAGTTTTAATGGGCCTTGAATTGATAGACAAGCATGAGCACAACCAATATATCAAACTAATGTATCCTGCAACAGAAGATTTTGCTGTTTTACAGGAAGATTAAAGTAAGTTTTAAAATGTTACCCAAACATACACACTGGCATTTTTCATGTGTACTAAACAAATTCCCAGGTAAAGATCCCACAGAACAGGAATAATGAAGTCAGCATAAATAAAATTACTCTACAGATTAACAGACATAAAACCACAAACATAAATACACTTTTTACGTTAAGTGCTTAGCAACATAGTGAAGGACGGTTTAGAAGCAGCACAAGTGTCTATGTTCTGTGGAGTTATTCCAAACACTGAAATATTGATATTCTATATTATTTTAAACATCTTCAGCCAGAGAGAGCTCAGTCCAGCCACAAACTTGCATCTGGATGATAAAGGTTAAAGGCCTAATGCTAACAGCTAACAAGAAGTCCTCTCATTTAAATTCACCTATTTTTAACTCTGAATTTTGTGTTCTCAGAAAACTTTCAGATTAATAAGATCAAGTCAAAAGCAAAAAAATACTGAGGATGTGTATTTTACAACTGATTCTCCAGAGCAGGCAAGAATTAGCCCCTTGACTCTCTGGAATGATGACTTGTGTTTTTTGAAACCGAACTGGAATTTCCCTGCTGGTAAACCAAATTTCCAAAATTTAGTTTGGTAGCTATACAGATAACCATATTTCCCTTTTTATTACTTTGTTATCTTAGATTCCAAAAGAAACCACCAAATAACTGCTCTTTGGTTTCTTGCACACCCCATTAAATAGCACAGTATCCATTCAGTACCCACACAATAAATGTTTTACTATAAAACATTACTATATATTGGTATCTATAAAAAAAGATTAATATCTCATTAATCATGAAAATCCTTGAAAAATAGGCCAAATCCCGTATGTTTGGAGTGCTTTAGTTCAGTCACAAACAAGTATCAAAATAGTTCTACCTACAAGAGTGCTAACCTGAGCAAGGGACTCTAGAGACAGGTGCTAAACTGATGAAATAAAAATTACATTTCAAGGTGCTCTATATCTTTTACTGTGCTTATATTAATCCACTGGTTCTTCTTCAAGTTGGTCTGCAAATAATATCTGAAAGCTGATTACTTTTGTTACATAAAATATGTAGGTGCTTTGGTAATATTAAATAACAACACAGCAGTAAATTCTGACCTGTTTCATTGGTTTATGTGGTATATTATAATTCCTATGACAGTGGCCAAAAAGGCACATATATTCCTTCCACTCTCTCCCTTCTTTTCTTGTCACATCAGTACCAGAGTGCTTGATGTTTGCTGGTTTTGGTTGTTATTTTTTAAAAACTAAAAAAAAAAACCCAACATACATATGGGAAACCTTAGTGCCTATTTGCAGGCTTTATGTAATCACTGTCACTTTAAATACTATGGTAGCAGCACTGCCAGGGTAGATCAGCTAAAAATATTCAGTAGGTCACAGAAGCCTGCTACATGAATGTAAATAAAACTGAGGTAATATGTAAGTATATGGTAATATACTTATAATAATAATAGGTATAGTTATTTCAGAGTTGTCCTAGTCAAAAAAAAAAAATAAATAAACCCCAAACCTCTGTGTTTCCTTTCAGTACCTGCATAGACAAGGTCTGAATTACATGAAGCTGCTGTAACTTCAGATACAAACATCACATTGGACTGGAGTTAACCACTCTGAAAGAAAAAAAGTCTTTATATCTTTTGAACCCTTCAAGCAAGATCTCATAGAAATGAGACAAAACACGTTTTATGGTTCAGCCACATTTAAGACTGGGTAAGCTAGTCCGTAGAGAACCCACAGAATGTATTACAATAAAAGAATATGAGCGGAAGTGGGAACAGCTGTGCTTTATTACAAACCTAGGGCTGTTTTAACCACAAAACTTTCTTTATGCCTTTAAGTTTCTGTAGGACTCTGCCATTCTGAGCAGTAGATTAAAATCTCCCATTTCCACAACAACAAATACTTAGTTTAGTCAGATTTACCTTTTTCTGTGTTCCACCTATACAGCTAAATGCAAATTAACCCTTCTTCTCAGCATACCACTTTCCTCCATGCCCCAAACTCCCATTTTGTAATCACACAGCCTAACAATAAATGAACCCACAACTTGTTGGTAATGAAAACACAATCAAGTCTTTTTCACTCAAAAACCTTTAGTTATCTCAAGTGTTCTTAGCTGATAAAACACAGATCAACATCACATTAAAAACAAAAAGCTATTTAATATTTTTAAAACAATTATCCACTCCACTATCCCAGAGGGATAATCTACATTGGTCTTGCTCCTGATTCATACTCAAAATGATTTTTCCAAGAAGAAACGGGGAGAAATATTTCAGTTCAAGAAAATTCCTCCAGTAATGACTCGTTTTTTGCACATATTGGCAGAAGATCCCCAGGAATAAAAAGCATCCACTACCAACTAAGTACACTTTTTTCTTGTTAATTTCAGTAATTCAATGCAAATAACTCAAAGTAGTTTTTACACTAACATTTTAATAATGCAATTAGTAACTTCTAAACTCATTTTTTTCAAAATCACTCTACTAGAGATTATCTGCCTCTCTTCCCTTTTGTTATTTTTGGAGTATTTTTAATAGAGATAACTTTCTTCTTCAGTTCACTATCTTCAAACAGGAGTGCATGGGGGGAAAGACCCTGCATACAGATATGTTTGAGTATACAAATATAAGTTAATGTAATAGTGACTGGATAAGGTCAATATGTCAGATAAGACACTTAAGTATTTTTTCCATGAAGTAATTTTTAAAATTAATTTAATTAGGTTTTGCTGATGCTTTCCAGATTCTTATTTTGTAAATATCAGCTACTTAAAAGGAAATTAATTCTTCATCTAAATTGCTAGTGCTATGCTTATACAGATAAACTCTTTATAGAAAGACAAGAATTATGAGTTAAACTGGTTGTGATAGGAATTATTCACCACCTCCTGTAATTTAATGTATCAGTAAATTTTGCAAAAATCTACTTTTGAATGGGGCAGATCAACACCAAGAAATGAAAGACACAATGAACTATTATGATGAGCCAAAGAAATCAGGATCTTATTCAGCATTCCCTTCATAACTCTGAGGATAAACTTTTTCTCCTACAGTGACTAAAATAAAAAAAAAACCCACAAATCTAAAACTAGAACCCATAACCAAAGTATCCATCTGATAAGACTTAATACAAAACTGATGTGGAAGATGTTTAAACAACGTATAACTATCACCCCAGTTGTTTAGAATGGAAGTCAGCATTGGCACTGTTCCAGTAGTTATCATTTAGTTGTTTTGTTTGGTTTTTATTTGCTTGTTTTACAATAGCTGGCAGAGTTCTTATGTGTTATATAAAAAGAAAGAAATTAAAGCAATCAAACCCAAAATTATACATAATATTTAAAGATTAGTTAATGCTGAACTTTCACAGTAGTTTTTAGTCTTTAGTTTGTGACTTTTAAAAACAACCTATTACAGTCAAGTTGTAGACTAATTTTTGCCATTGCGATGACCTGTTTATGCGTTTTCCAGGGATATCACAGCTACACTTAGTTTAGGTGGCAGAATTGGATACTTTTTCAAAATATATTAAAGTTTTTTTGAATTATTGAAAGGTCAAGAAAAATCAGAGAGAAAAGGTATAATAAAAATTTAGAGCAAAGACTGAGTTCACGGAGTGACAACAAGAAGAGGGGGAAAAAGAGCATTTCAGAATGCCTGGCTTCCCAAGATCTGTTTCAACAGCAGTTGGTGTCCCTTGGAGCTCCTTTATAATGAAAATCTGAAGTAGAAACTGTTCAATATTCCAAAGTTCATTTTTATAAAAGAAGTAAACTATAGACTGCTGATGAAAGGGGAGCTTTTGGCAATACTACAAAAGAGAGATGGTCTTATTCTTCAGAAGAAGAAATTTAGAAAACAAAAAATGTGTATTTCTAGCTGCTCTTTCTCATTTATCTTATTTTCTTTTTGCTAGTGAAAAAATGCTTTATCTAAAAGAACTACTAGCAGCAGCAGTAGTGTTCACAGCAGTGAGTCTTCACACTTCTAGAAACACCAAGCCTTATCAACAGGTAAGTTATCCTAGCAGGCACTTTTACAAGTTTGCTAATAATACTTGGCAAAGGAAAATGCAGGCTTGCTCTACAAAATAGAAACATTTAATTTACTTTCAACTTTATTTAAGTTCTTAAGTGAGTAGCTGGCAAGACAACTGATTGCCTTTATCAAAACAAAGTCAGCTTTATTCAGCTTTATTTCAAGTTTCAAAGAACGCATTCTAGTTGAAAATACAGTTACCTAGAAGGAAGTCTCCATTTGGAAATATTTATGGTATATTGCTGCTTCTCTTTTGTCACAGAAGAAATAAAATAAATTGGTTTATTTCTCCTAAACTGTGATTAGTCTAGAACATAAAAAGCCGGAAGAACAAACCTTGTGAAAAACAAAACTATATGTGAAAGGTGAATTTATGATATACATAAAATCAAGACAGCTTTCAAGAAATTACATTTTCATCACTGTATCACATATTACTTGAATTGTAAGCAGGAACTCCAAAAACTCATTGGTTTTACAGAACACAGAAGTTTAAAATGGACTTTATCCCAGTTATGGTGAATCCAAAATTTCCCATCTCCTTGCAGCTGATATGTTAGAACCAGTTTTCTTTTGTCCCATCCCTCTGCTTAAGACAAGACAATTAGTTATCTATCTCATTCAGCAAGCACTGATCATTCCCAGAAAGATTAGCACCTTAAACAGGAACAACACTGACACAACATAAACAGCCTGTTCCAGGTAGCATCATTCAGTGTTTGTTTTAAATATTTACATTCAGATTAAGAGTATGAGATTTTGTATTAAAAATACAAGTTTCTTAATATAAAACATCTGTATTAATAAAAGGGATCCTTTCTTCCAGTGAAACTGAAGATTAAGTACTACAACTTGCTACAACATACCAAGGTTAACAGACCAAGCTACTGAATCTCCCTTAGCTACTTATCTCCCTTAAAACAGACCTATAATATAACATCAAGCCTACCTAATGAACACAGCAAATCTAGCAGTGTATTTAAATACAATCACCAATGTAAACTATAAAGGGAATTCAGTCTGTAACATCAAATATTTCATTCACACATTGAATATTTTGTCTGCTGGCACAGCTATCCTTCCCGTTTCAGAAAGTACTGTTCAGAATGTATAATGGTGTTTCCCCCTCACAGAGAATGACAGAATAACGTCGTAGGATATTTCAGGCTGTAAGGGATGTCTGAATGTCACAGGATAATTCATATTGTAAGGGACATCAAGAGATTTCCAGCCCAACCTCCTGCTCAAAGCGGGGTCAGCGAAGACATTTGATTTGGTTTCTGGGGGCTTTATCTATTTGTCTTTAAAACTTCCAAGGAGAAAAACTGCACAACTTCCCTGAGTAACCTGTTCCAATGCTCAATTGAACATATAAACACTTTTCCTTAATTTTTACAAACAAATTAAATTTATCACTCATTAAGCTGGAGTCCATTACTCATATTTTACGGAAAAGAAAACAAATTTCATGCTGAAACTAATACAGCAGTAAATTTAAGTTAATGCATAACAACTTTGAATACTGGCTTGACCAGGAATCAACAGCCACTTACAGTTACGCTTGTGTTCAACTCCTGCTAAAGTGGAGAAAATTGAATTGTCTGTGGCAAAGCAGGAAGTTTCCAATAAAGCTATAAAAAGATCACTCATCTCATGACTAAATCATGATCTATATCCAAGATAACTTGTTTGCATGGTAAAAATGTATAATCTGGCCACTATGTGTCAATTATAAAAGTATTATATAAATACAACTTGTCAAACATATATATTTATATTTCTTTATTTTAACATACTGTCTCACATTAAATGTTCAGTTTGTAGTGCAAACCATAGCTCAACCATGCCCCTCATTTCAGACATGAGAGCTACTAAGTTATTGCAAATACTATTCTATCACATCAAAAAGACTATCTTATGTAAACAGAATACTATGGTGTAGTGGTAACTCCACCAGTTTTATCCAGGTCTCAATTCAGTGAGAGATTTACATAGTCTTGTAAATATTTCTCTAAAGTAGCTATAACAAAACTTTAACATAAAATGAAAAACTCAGGATGAACCCAAACAAAACCCAAATCATCATATATTTAATTTGCCAGCACAGAAACCCATTAAACTTAGCTAAGCAAAAATACTGTATATGCTACAGTCAGAATCGCTGATTTCTCTTCATAATTAGGACTATTTAGGTTGCTCAGTATTTCTAATGTTTACAACTATCTAGAACTTGGACAAAGTGTCCTGTCTGTCCTTGCTTTCTGCCAGTGCATATAAACAAACTACATGCCACATTGAAAAATATCTTCAAGAGTTCAATTTTTAAAAGGAGCAATGGAGGAAAAACACAACAGGGGGTTTTTTATTTCTTTCAGCAAGAGTCTTTTACTTCAAAAAAATGCCAAAAATAAAAGCACAGAAAAAGTGACTGGAGAATGGACTGATGTGGCAAATTAACAGGAAGAAGCTCCAAGGAATAAAGAAAAATAAGTGGAAGGAATGCTGACAAGCAAAGAGCAAGGAGAGACAGGACTGACTGAGACAAGAAACTGAAATTTGGAATGGTCAATACCAGGAACACCTGAAAAATTAAGATTGAGACTGGCTACAGGATGAATAGGAGACTGTCACTAGGATACATAGAAACGGTGACGTGAAAAGGACTGTGCTTGCAGAAGACTGTCACAACAGCCCTCATCCACCACGAGACATTCTCTAAATCCTAGAACAGAAAGGACTACAGTTTGCAACTACTTTTCCACTACCTGAGCAAATGCACTACAAGTTATGCTGTTCTACTTTACCACTGTTGTACATGAAAGGGACTGCACTCTCTTAATGCTATCAGTCATAATGGTGAAAGTTCAAGAGCTTTAGCAAAGGATTCAACTTTTCCAATCCTCCTGATAACCACTGTAGGTCCAATGCAGTAAGACAAGAAGGAATTTACTTTGAAAATTTAACTTCTGCATTTTCTTGGGTTTTTGTTTGTTGAGGTTTTTTTAATTCTCTTAATCTTCTATATTTTAAGAAAGTATAGGGGATGTAGAGACATGAAGATGATACAGAACCTAATGCAGGTAGGACTCTTGTCTTATCTACTGAAGAACAGGAATATGTGTACTGACTGAGGGAGGGCTTGCAGGAAGAAAAAGAGACGGGCTCGGTAATATGCCACAAAGGCTTTAATGACTAATGTCCTCCCTTCTGTAGTTCTCCCCATTCCTCCCTCTTACTCTCATACAAGCACACCACTTAACCCAAAATTTCCATAGTTTGTTATTAACTGTGAATTCCTCTTTTTCCCATCCATTCTCAGATATGTGGTGCACGCAGGACTGCTAAAAAAAACAACAGCAAGTATAACTTGAGCAAAAATATTTATAAGAATTGTAGATATTTCAAATTGGACACTAAAAATGAGTAAATACTTTTCACCTAACCCTCTTTGTGCCTCTGTTCACCATCTGTAAAAGCCTTGTCTCATCTTAGGTAGATTTTGATAAACTAGTAATTCTTTGTGAAGCATTCTGATCACATAATGATAAGCACTTTTAGCAAAGCCCATACAGATGTTATCAGTTCTGTCTTCAAAGCAGAACCGAGTAACATGGAATACATAAATCATGGGCTTACACAACGATCAATGAAAAATACTGAATTGTGTTAAGTGAGCTCCATCTATCCCATGCAGTGAATGAGAGGGGGTTCCTGCAGGAAAAAAAATAGACTGTATGTGATCGTGTAGTTAAAACTGTATCAGAAGGAAATGCTCAAAAAGGCACTTAAAATCTCTTTGTTCCATAACCTTAATAATGTGGGATTTCTTCAACAGGTGTTTAAGACACTCAGTTTAAGATTCTATGAAATCAAGTAGGTTCTTGTGTTACTTGTGAAGCTATGCTGAGGTTGCGTTACTTTTTAGTATCTGTCAGAAGTAAAACTGGAAATCTCTTGTTGGTTTTGAATAGCATTGTGGATACTACAAACATGGACAAGGACAGAAGTGCTTTGCTTAGGTTATTTTTACTTTTTGCAAAATTTAGGGACGGAAAAAGTATATTTTGTTATCATGCCAACTACAAAAACTAACAAACTGATGGTGATGACACACATTTGAATGTGAACAACCAAACAAAAGGTTCATACTACCAACAGTTTCTGGAAAAATTAAGGAAAGTTCTTACTAAAGAAATTTTGGTTGAGTATTATTACCTATACAATATGGGCCGAAGATCATCCTTTCAAAAGGATTTTTACAGTATGTGCAAGTGCAAGAAGGACACTTAAAAGATACTAATCATATAAGAGAAAAACTGAGAATTTTTATAACTTCAGGTGCTTTCCCCTGTTCTTATGCAATTCAAGTCCTGCGTTCGTTATTTTTCTGGTTTACAAGTAATTTTATACAGAAGAATGATACTAAATAAAGTATATTTGTTAACACCTTCTTTGATACAGTCACCTCTGCAAAGGGGGCTGCATTTTTAAGGCATGTTTTTGTCTAAGTTGTACAGACCAGTAATTACATAACGGTTTATTTTTAAACCGCTACGAAACCTTTAAATATTTTATGTGCTTTAATATAACTACATTATAATATTGTTATATAACTATGCTAGGATATAACACTTGAAAACATTCGCAGATCAGAGGTCATAGTTTACTTTCATTACTAAATGGAGCACAGTTGATTAATAGATAATCTCTGGCAGGTTTTATAAGCAGAATTAAACAGCGCTTCATAGAGCAGACGCAATTCCTAAAGAGCCCCTCATTCGGGTGCGGCTCAGGCGCAGCACCTCGGGAAGGCTCAGCGCCTCCAGGTGCCTTTAGCGGAGCTCAAGCAATGGCATCTCTGCCCTCACCAGCAGGTGTTATGACAGTCGTTCTGAATTGCTGACATTTACGAAAAAGCGACACTGAAAAACGGCATAATTAGCATTTTACAAGGGGAAAATAGCATGAAACACCAATATTTTTACTGCAAGAAGGTGCAATGAAAAAAAACCAACGCCTTTTTAGCCGGTCTCCATTAAACACATCCAAAACGCAAACAAGTCAGCGGACAGCGCGAGGCTGCGGCTGCTCCGGCACAGACCGCGGCGCTGAAATGACGCTCTGCAAGACCACGATACGGACGCGTTTTTCTACACGCTGCCAAAAACCATACGTACGCTGTAGGAACCGGAGAGGAAACGGCGCACGAGGCTTTCCCTGCGGCAGCATCCCGGCCCCCCGCCAGCCCACGATCAGGACGACAGCACCCGCCGGGGGTTAACCGGAGCTGGCGGCCCCGCTTTCGGCAGCCCGGGGGCCGAGTGCTGCCGTGCCCAGCGACCACCCGTGCCGGGCCGCCGCCCCGGCCGCCGCACAGGAGCCGAGCTCCGGTACCGCCCGCGGGCCGTGCGGGGCTCGGGGCTCCCTCGCGCCCCGCACCTGCCCCAGCTCCCCGGGCCCCGCCGCCCACACCGCTAAAGTTGCGACTGCCCGCAGCTGGGGAACCCACCGGGGCGGCGCCCCCTCCCCGGGACCGCGCGGTGCCGCGGGCTGCGCTGCCCTGTTCCTCCGGCTCTAACGCGGACCCCGCTGCGCAGCGCGGGCGGGGGGCGACATCCCCGCGCCCGCCGCCGAGCGAGCTGTGCCCTACCTGCGCAGTGCCGCCGCACGGCCGGGCTATCACCCCGCCTCCGCTGCGCACCAGGGACGGCTCGGAGAGCCCTCGCCTGCCTGGCCCGGCCCGGCGGCTCGGCGCGGCTGGCTCGGCTCGGCGCGTCCTTGCCCGGCTGGGCTGGGCTGGGCTGACAGCCGCCAGCGCGCCTCCGCCCCGGCCGCGCGCGGGGCCGCCGGGGCCGAGCGGGGCCGAGCGGGGCGCGGGGAGCGGCGGCGGCTGATTGGACGGGGGTGATGTCACTCGTGCGCGAGCGAGCGGGAGCGCGCGTGCCCGAGTGCGGCGGTGAGGGAGAGAGGGGAGAGGTGAGGCGGGAGCGAGGGAGGGAGCGGGGATAGGGGCTGCTCTTTCCTGTTCCTGAAGGGCGAGAGGAGTGTGGTGAAACGAGAGTCAGGAGAGCCGTGGGGCGGAGGCGCGCACCGGCCAGCAGCGGTGGCAGCGGTGGGCGGAGGAGGGGGCTGAGAAGCGCCGCCGCAGAGCGGGAGGGGCGAAGGTGAGCAGGGCCGGGGACGCGGGGTCTCAGCATCCCTCCGTCCGCGCCCGTCCCGCTGGCTGTGCCACATGGCTGCAGGTGGAACAGCACCCCGCGCTGTCCAGGGAGCGTGTGCGGCACCCGCTGCCGCTCTCACACAGGCACAAGCACACAGACAGTCACAGTCACGCAGACACACGGTCACACACAGACACGCACAAGCACAGGCACACAGACAGTCACAGTCACGCAGACACACAGTCACAGACACAGTCAGGCACACGGGCACGGATACACACAGTAACGCACGTGGGCACAGGCGTGCGCGCTGCATGAGCCCGAAGGGCAGGAGAAACCCAGGTTAAGCTGCTTTCCATACCTGGACTATTGGCCCTCAACCGCGCCCCCATCCAGGACCGCAGGAAAAAGAGGCAGGAGATGGGACGGACCTCAAGGGTGTAGCTGGACAGGAGGCATGATGCTCGGGACCCTCGAGAGAAGTGCCCGGCAATGCCAGGTTGAAATTTTTAATTAATACTCTCCTCCCAAGTTAGAAGAATGATTTTGAAATGACGGATTTTTCTTCAGCCTCAATTAATTTTCTGGACTTTGCATCTTCTATGCAGGACCATATTTCTTAATTCTTTTTCATTACCACAAAGGCTAAATATTTATTTTTAAAGCCTCTACCTGTCCCTTGAGCTCAAGTCGTGTGATATTTTCCACGCTGTAAATTGCTGCAGAAATCAAAACTCCCAGAGGGAAAAAAAAGGCAAATATGGGGCTTGCAGCATACCCTCTTGGAGGAAATAAACAGGGCCACGGTAGACGCATGATCCATTGAAGAGTCACAACTTTCAGAGGGCTGCAACTGTGACAATAAGTACAGAGAGTGACAGATAGCACACAGTCAGTAGCAGACACAATACAAATAACTTGACTAGGTTATGCCACCTGCATGGCAATAAGAACCAGAGAGTGGAAAGCTGCAGCTATTCCAAGACCGTCAGACTGACAGCCTTGGGCCCCCTGTGCCTTCATGATCAATCCTTTACTCCCAATTGACATTGGGGGTAACACCAAAGCACATACATTTCTCCTTATGAAAAATCAGGTAACTGCAGTAGAGAGACATCTGAAGTTCTTTTTTTTCCAGCAACTTGAGATAAGAAGGGGGAGAACTGCTTCATTTTTAGCTGTCATCTTGAGTAGTTCTTGCATGTCTGGAAGGATTTGGACTCCTCTAAAAATCAAGATAGCACTGACCTTACGGCTTTACTGCCTGCAGATTGCACCAAATACCATTATGTCAAGTTCAGGGAGATCATATTCTCACAACCATATGGATCAGAAGCTTGTTCAAGGATAAAAAAAGTTCATAAAAAAACCCACACCTAATAGATTCTCATTTAATCATTCCGGAGCTGGAGATTTAGGCTTGGGTCTTTAATTCCTATGTCTTAATCCAATACTGAGCATTGTATGTGTACACAAACATGCAGAAGAGAAAAGCTGTCACCGTGGGGGCACTGTAAAGTTGGATGGTACCAAAGGTGCAGAAAAAATGGGAAATAAAAGACTGAATAGCAGGGTATATTAGGGTAAATGGGTTAGATTATGCACATTGGCACAATACATAGTAATGGAACAGGAGGCATTTGAAATATTAGTGAGCTTTGAATCTCTGGCACAGACTTCTCATGAACTGTGGTTTTTAGACACCTTAACTGCTTTCTTACAGTGAGGACCATAAAACTGTTTCAGCCCTTGCCTGGATTTAGAGGAGTCTTAGGTTCCAAAACTGCCCCAGGCTACATTTTGCAGCTAGAAGCTCTAAAACACAAAGTCAGCTCTAGGATGATTTGCTGCAGAGATGCTGGCCTACTCAGCATGTCTCCTCAGATGTACAGCACAGGCTGCTATATGCTGCCATGTGTAGCTATATGCTATAAGCTATTTAACATTTAGGATACTCACTGAAGGATGTTACTCCCTCATGTTCAGTAATTTCAGTTTCTGATTTCATTGCCAAAAGTTAAGATGGCTGTCTTACACATTTTGAGGCAGGGTAATTTTTTTACTTAAATATACCAGTGGGTGTCTCTGCACTGCACAGAAAATCTCTGTCTCTCCCTTTGCTTGATTCGGAGATCCTTCAGTAGAGCCAGGGAGTCAGCAAAGCAAAACAGGAACAGAAAACATGCAGAAAGGGAGTGCCTTCAGCATCCTGTGC
Source organism: Neopelma chrysocephalum (assembly GCF_003984885.1). Taxonomy (NCBI): domain Eukaryota; kingdom Metazoa; phylum Chordata; class Aves; order Passeriformes; family Pipridae; genus Neopelma; species Neopelma chrysocephalum. The sequence goes on from NW_020897719.1 coordinate 5,230,484, forward strand.
ATTTTTAATCATCAGCTGCTCATTATTCTGTAACACTCTCTCTACGATCAATTTATATCTTAGTTCATACTCCTCCCTGCCTCCCAGGATAATTGATTCCTGTGAGGAAATTGTTCCCTGGAAAGTGGCACAAGTCTCAATTGGGATACGACCATAAGGATGAAAGAGACATAGCTGCAGCCTCCAGCACTTGTGGAGGAACAGCAACCACTGACCTCACTTCATATTTTTACAACACTCATAGAATCCACCATTGGAGGAATGGGGGGTGGGGAATATAAAGCAGGGACAACAGCTTTCTGGTATTATAATAAAATGGAGACACGGGCTAGCATGAGCTTTGTATACCCCATCCAGTCTCAGCCATCTTTTAGAGGATTAATGAGATTAGAAGCCCCTATTGTTTTGTTAATGGCTGTTTATTTGAAAAAGGGCTTTTCTTATAAACATACAGAAATTACCATATGTTACTCCATACTCCAGTACTGCCTTGGAATACTACTAAGAGCAAAGAATGAGTATTATGTTCCAAATGCAAATTTTACAAAAGCAATTCATTTGTCCTTCAGCTCTGCTGCTGTGGAGACTTACCTGTTTGAGTGTAATGCATTAAAATAGCTTAAGAGTACTCTTTCTTCAAAAAATCTTGCTACAGCTTATGCTGCTGTAAGAAGGTTAACAATGCTAACAATCCATTGTTATTTGAATTTGAGATGTATATTTGCAGAGATAATTTGAACTCTGGCTATATCCAAGCCTATCATCCATGAAATTGACGTACACAAGTTCCTTTTCATTACTCTCTAATGATGCAAAATATTTCCTATCATATTAAACATTTTCATATGGAAGTAAGAGTTTTAGAGTCAGACTTAACTGAGCTGAGCACTACTCTTGTTGAATTCCAAACTCTTCAAAGTGAATGAAACACATCAGAAAGGTAATTTTAATCATAGAGCTTAAAATAGAGCATACAGGAAGACTTAATATTGAAATTAAATTCTGTATTTTACAAGTCTATTTTCAATAGCTTGCAGTTTAATCATTGAGGCTATTATTTCCTATGCTTGATCTCTTTCATGACTCGAATGTTTCTGGAAAGTGATTCATACATTTTTGAGGATGCTAAAGGACAAAATTAGTTACTTTTACTGAGGAACAACTTTTATAACCAATTTTTTAATGGGAATACTGTTCCTATTTCCCTCCTCAAAATGGATTAGGAACTAGAGATCTGGCAAAAAAAGTAGTTTAGTGCTCAGACACGTTTTTCTGTACAAACAAAAATACTATTATGTGGCAAAGAATTGGAACAGGAGAGAAATTAAGAGGATGACATGAGAATATGTTTACATTCTGTTGATCACTGACTCTTACTGTGTACTCTGGAAACGAGTCCAGGGCTTGTAACTTTGGACGTTAGGTTGCTCTAAATTGCACTGGGTTTTGTTCAAGAAGCAGTCACATCAGATCATGAGTTGGGTGAATATAAAATCAGCTTTTCCTCTCAGGAAGCAGATCTCAACTTGCCCATGAATCTAGTCCCACAAAGTAAAATGTTTAACTCTCTCATGAAATAAATTTCTCTGTAAGCTATTACAAGGATATCAAGTTTGTACCACAAGACAGGTGACTCATGTGCAACTTCAGAGAAGCAGAAGTTGCCCAGATTCTCTCCAGAGTCAAAAATACAATCTCTCACCAGTCCAGTCCGTGGATACATATACCCAGATGCATAGACACAGCCTTCTCATATCAACACAAGGGAAAAAACCCAAAATAAACATTTTTAGAAAGCAGATTGTGTACCTCTGTATTATTTGGACAACACTCTCAGGCAGATGGTGTGAGTCTTGGGACTGTCCTGTTTAGGGCCAGGAGCTGGACTTGACGAGCCTGATGGGTCCCTTCCAACTCCCTGTATTCTATGATTCTGTTTCTCACGCATTATACTGATTCTGTTGATGCCCACAGTTACTCATTTAGCCCAGGTGAGAGACCATCGTGTCATGAACACAAAATTCCTCAGTTTACTGACAGTTTTATCCTTGGGGGAGATGTTTCAGTTTTCCTTAAGTATGTGTGAAAACCTGCATAAACACTATGCAAAAAGGGTACTAGTACTTACTGCTGTTGCAAGTCTTTAAATATAGGAGTTATTGTGTTACCTTAGTTTTGTCACCCTACTCTTATGTATTATATGAACCTTTACATGAGCCCAGTGGTTTTTCCTATGCATTCTTGTCTCATTCAGTATAAAAAGTGAATATATGTGATACAGCATCTCTGCAATATTTCTTTATATTCTAAACAATTAATTGATTCAGACATAATTTACAGCTAAATGTAGCTAAATAAAAATTGCTGTTCTTTTTTCATTGTTACCATGAGTGCAGTTCCCAAGGGTTCACCAAGGTTCCTGGCTTCAAAACCTTGCTTCCAAAAACACAGCTGCAAAAAGATTTTAGTATCTTCATTTCAGTATATGCATCTGAGATACAAAATGACATGTGGAAATTACTAAATAAACTGCAAATACCTCAGCAACTAGATATTCAACTCAAAATACTGATACTCTGTTTTTTTCAGGAAAGCTAAACTTTTTCCTTTGTAGGGAAGGGTAAGGTAGAAAAGATTCCCTAAAATCAGGCCTCAGTCTGGCACTTCAGGCTGGTTGAGTGGAGAATAAAGAATACGTCTTCTGTCATTGAAACTAAAAATTACTGAAGCGGCTTGCACAGTAACACGTAGTCTGTGAAAGGTATGGAGCTTAGTTCTCGTGTCTTTATAACTTGCTTTAAGCCCTTTCTGCTATTTGAAATCACTCAGTGTAAGGCTTTCACAAGAAAATACGCAGATTTCAAAGAAAGTCACTTCATTCAAACCTCAGTAATAATGCAGACATAATCTTTACTTTGGCCTTTGGATTTTTGGTGTTCTTTCAGCATTATTTTTGGAGGGAAATATATAATGCATATTTCTATGTCACTTTTTATTTGCTTTTTTAAATAAAATATTAATCAGAGATGCAAAAAGAAAGAATTCATTTACTTCAAAGGAGAAGAATTTCTGTGCAGTAGGGTTCAGTATATCTGTAGAGGCTACAATATGCTCCAGTTTTCTGAACTATTCTTTGATGATATTTTCTGAAGCTCTTTTAGAAAGGAGCATTTCTGATGGAAGACTCTCAGTCACGGTAGATATTGTGTATTACTTAGCATTAGTATTGAATGCTTTCCTCTGAGGTGTGACAGATGCCTTGGACTTTTAGCACATTTATTTTTACACTCACTGACCTTATAGGCATTACTTATTAGCAATGTGTGATGTAACCTAGGTTGTTTCCAAAATCTTATCTGAAACCAGACTGGTTTCAGATAACGTACAGAAACTGATACAGCCCCTGTTCTGGTTGTGGAAGGAGATAGGAGAAAGAGATTAGTGCTAAAAATTGTATGGCTGCTGTTATCTGTGCTGCTAGTTGCCATTACGGTCAGTAGTGATTGGCTTCCTTGTTACTGCTCTTATCTTCAGCTGGGGAATGTTGACATGTCGGTGTTGAGGCTGGGATGTTGCAGTGCTTGCAAAGCTGCTCTGAGAAGATCTTACCATTCAAATTTCTTAAACAAAACAACCACAGTGTCAGCTTGGTGCTAAAGGCAAGACCAAGTTTACTACCTGCCAACACGTTTGCCTGATGATCGTCAGTACGAGAGATAAAGTGTATTAAAAAGATGTACTTGTGGTAGGTAGTCTGGAACAGCATCAAAATACATCTCCAAAGACTTTCATCATCTTCACCTAGTTTTAATTCTTATTTCATTGGCAGAACAACCCTGCTTAAACATCACATTCTCTCTGTATCTTTGTTTTCTTAATGTCCTATCTTAGGTGCTCTAACCCCAGCTTTATCAGTTCATCAGTTGTACTACATCTAGCACAGTTTTTCTTGCCTTCTGCCCTGATAGGATTGTACATTGTGTGAATGCCATGACAAGCTTTTATGTGACAATGTAGATGCTCCAGAGCTCTACAGCTACATCATGGGGGCATGGAAGTTTGTCACATACCTGGTAGTGCTAACGACAAGGCTAAACCTCTGAAACCTCCATATCTGAAATCTGTTTTTTTCACCTTGCCTTGACTATGTGTGTGCATATAGGTAGATATAAACATAGATAGATTATATAGATAGATATAGATAGATGAGAGAGGTATAAATAGATACAGATATAGCTGATATAGATATAGATAGATAGATACATGTATGTGTGTCCCTACCTACAAATGAATTTAGAACAGTTTTCATCAGGAAGAAAATAATGACAAGGAGTACGTCCTAATTTTCACCCAATACAGTCTTTTCTTTTAGACCTCCAAAAAGTCTTTAATCTTCTCAGCAATGTGCGACTAAACTTAATGTAAAGAATTCTCATGAGACTGATGCAAATTTGTTGCTCAGTAGTTGAGGTCATCTAATAAAAGGCTAATCTTTAAACTAGACCAGAAACTTCCACTTCAAAAGATTATACATTTTTCACTGATGTTTTACCTAAAGCAAGGTGTTTTCCTTCTAAGAGCAAGCACAAAAGCAAAGGAATAAAGGGACAGGTAACAAAATGCATACTTTAAAGCAGTTTTTAAATACATTTTGCCATTAATATTTCTGAATTTATTTTTTTGAATGCTAACTATGGATTAGAAGAGATTAGCAAAAAACCCCCACATTCCTAAACCTGTGATTATGTGAAAGTTAAATGGACATTCATGAAGTTCTTTGCAAATCTATAGTCATAATTATTGTGGTGTGTTTGCCTAATGTGTTCCAAATTTTCAAGTTTCAAATGTTTTAATGTTAGGAAATGTCTTGAAATTTTTTCCCATTTCCAGCTGTCAGGATTTCCACTTGTGTCAAGGAAACTTGACACAAGTATCAGCAGCTACCAGTACAGGCTTGCATCAAAGAGGACCAATAGCATCAAGAAGACCATTGCCAGCAGGTTGAGGAAGGTGAACCTGCCCCTCTCCTCAATGCTGAGCAGATACATCTGGAATGCTGAGCACAGTGCGGGGCGCTCCAGTGCAACTGAGAAATTAACCTGCTGGAGCAAGTCTAGTGAAGGATCACAAAGCTGATTCAGAGACCAAACCATCTGACCTAATAGAGGGTTCACTTTCTCTAGCTCTGAGGGCTGGAATGGTTTAGTCTGGAGAAGAGAGGGCTCAGGGTAGTCTTAAAATATGGTAACGTATCTGATAGGGGCTAAGTAAGACAGAGCAAGGCTCTTCTCGGTGGTGCCCAGTGACAGGATGAGAAGCAAGGGGCACACATTAAAATACAAGTAATTTTATTAAGCATTAGAAAACATTTCTACTGTGGGGGTGGTCAAACAATGTGACAGGTTGTCCAGAGAGGCTGTGGAGGCTCCATCCTTGGAGATACTTAAAATCTCCCAGGACGTGCCCCTCAGCAACCTTCCCTAACTGACCCTGCTTGAGCATGGCAGTTGGACGACTTGATTTGGAGAAATCCTTTCCAACCTCACAGTTCTGTGATTCTGTAATCAGGATATAGTCCCGTACATGTTCTGATGCAGAAAATTCCAACTTTTTTTGAAGTATAATGAATACAGATTTGCACTTCTGGTTATTAAGGGCATGAGACTTTTCCACATAATTCCAAGACCTGGTTCACACAGTACATTCAATATAGATATGCTTAAAAAGTTTTTATTAACACAGTGACATTCTAAAATAAATACATGCATGTGCACACGTATGCACCGTATGTATGTATAATATAATGAAACATCAGAGGCATTCCTTATTTTTCAAAAGGAACAAATATTTGATAAAGATCAAATACGTCCATAAGTATTTGCAGAATGGAATATTTTATGGGTTTTTTAGGTACTGTAATGCATTCATTACAGATCCTATCATATTTCTATAGATGGCATTACTTAATCCTTCTCTGAAATACACCTTCTTTTCTGCATAGAATATGGCACAACAAGCAACTCTAAGCTATATGAACTGCACAGTGAATTTCAGAAGCAAGCAGAAAAACTGTGTGTTTCTTCACGCAATCACATGCATCATTTCGAGTGCCTGGGCATTAGTCATGTTTGTGCTCTTCCCCTTTCCTTTTTCTTGAATCTTTTCATTGGTTGTGGAATTTATATATTAGGAAGTGTTTTGTGGTTTGTTGCATATGGTGACATGATTGTTTGCTATATGGACCATACCAAAGCAGAGATAAACTGTCTGGTTTTCTACCATTCAGAAGGACTGGAGCTGATCCATGTGACCTCTTAAATTATGTTCCTTCTTGAAGTCTTTACTTTCTGCTAACATCGTATTTGCTAACTGTAAAAAATATCCATCTCACATTTTGGAAAGAAAAGGTAAGCAACATGGCAACATAGGGAACATCAAGTTTTCAGTGTGGTAATTTCTTACTTCCACTCCTTAGGATTCAGTGAAAAAGTAAGCATTTATCATTTTAGATTGGCAGAATTTCTTTCTACAAGGTAAGTCTTTCCAGAGGCTCTAGGAGTTACATTGCCAGCTTTATTTATCTACCTCTTTACTATGAAAAAGGATTACAAAGTTGTGATGCTTCTGTATTTGCGCTGTGCATGTTTCCATCACACTATCCATGTGACCATTTGAAGAGCTCTGAACCCATTGGTTAAATTTGAAGTATTGAAGTGTCCAAGCTAAATTCTTACATGTTTAGTGAAGGCGGGGCAGAGTAGGAATACTTTGTAAATGGCTTCATTTAAGGAAAAACTGCATTTTAATAAAGGTCATAAAATCTGCATGAGTTGGAGCATCCTGACAGATGTCCCAAATTCAATGTAAACTGCTCCTAGGATAGATAAACTCTTAAAACTTACCCACAAGAAAACTCTGTCTCCAGTGCTGTAGAATTAGTGCAGTACTAATTCAAAACTGAGATTTTCGTAGAGTAAACCACAAGGAAATAGCTTAGTTTTAGACAGACCAGTCTGCTTGGTACATAAACCATGCTGAATTAGTGTCCAAAATTTGCTCTATCACTACTTGATTTTATGGTGACACATTGGTGCTTGGATCCTTTTCTGCTTGATTACCAGTCAGGTGTGACAATTATTCACATGCAATTTGTGTGAACATGCAGAATGTTTATCTGGTTATAGATACATGAATTGAAATGATGTATGAGCACAGAAATAGACTTCAGGCTGCTCAGGGATTTTGTAAGTAATATCCCCTGGGAAAATGTTTTTGCAGGTGTTGGGGTCCATCAGTGCTGGTCACTTTTCAAACACCAGCTCCTAAGGGCACAGGAGCAGGCAATCCCCAAATGTTGGAAGTCAAGGCAAAAGGCCAGCTTGGCTGAGCAGGGATCTTCTCTTGGAAATAGTGCAAAAAAGGAAGGTGTATGCCCAGTGGAAGCAAGGTCAAGTGACATGGGAAGAATACAGAGATGCTGCTTGTCACTGTAGGGAGAAAATTTGTGCCACCAAAGCTCAAGTGGAGTTGAAGCTGCCAGAAATGTGGGGGACAATACAAAGAGTTTTTCAAATATATTAATGGCAATAGGCAGTATAGAAATAACATTGACCCATTCCAGGGTGAGGATGGTCATCTCCCAAACAGGGACAGAGACAAGGCAGAGGTGTTTAACACTTCCTTCGCTTCTGTCTTCAACACAGATGATGGACCAAGGGGGTCAGGGTCACAGTACCCTGAGCTGCAGGTCCATGACTATGAGAATGATCAACTCCCAGTCAAGCCTGAAATTGTGCAGGATCTGCTGCTCCAGTTAGATCCCTACAAATCTATGGGACCTGATGGGATACATCCCAGAATCCTCAAAGAGCCCACTGATGTAATTGCGAAACCTCTATTCGATTTTTGAGTGGTCTTGGGAATACAGAGAGGTCCCAGCTGACTGGAAGTTGGTGAACATTGTCCCATCTTGGTCCCTGTACTTTTCAACATCTTCACAATTGACTTGGAAACAGGACTGGAAGGGATACTAAGCAAGTTTGCAGATAACACAAAACTCAGAGGAGCTGTTGACTCCCTCAAAGGCAGGGAGGCTCAGCAGAGAGACCTCAACAAATTGGAGGACTGGGCAATCACCAACCATATGAAGTTCAAAAAGGGGAAGTGCTGGATTCTGCACCTGGGATGGCCCAACCCCAAAGGTACATGCAGACTGGGGAATGAGATGCTGGAAAGCAGTGCCATAGAAAGGGACCTGGGGGTCCTGGTTGATGGCAAGTTGAAGATGAGTCAGCAGTGCGCTGGCAGCCAGGAGGACCAACTGTCCTTGGGGGGCATCAAGCATAGCATTGCCAGCTGGTCGAGGAAGGTGATTGTCCCGCTCTGCTCTGCACTGGGGCAGCCTTACCTTGAGTATTGTGTGCAGTTTTGGGCACCACAATATAAGAAAGATATTAAGCTATTAGAGTGTCCAAAGGAGGACAATGAAGGTGGTGAAGGGCCTTGAGGGGAAGCTGTATGAAGAGTGGCTGAGGTCACTTGGCCTGTTCAGCCTGAAGGAGACTGAGGAGAGACCTCATTGCAGCCTTCAACATCCTCCTGAGGGAAAAAGGAGGGACTAACACTGATCTCTTCTCTGTGGTGACCAGTGACAGGACCTGCGAAAAAGGCCTGCAGTTGTGTCAGGGGAGGTTTACGTTGGAGATTAGAAAAAGGTCTTTCCCTCAGAGGGTGGTTGGGCACTGGAACAGGCTCCCCAGGCAAGTGATCCCAGCTTCAAGCCTGACAGAGTTCAGGAAGCATTTGGGTGATACTCTCAGGAACTTTGTGTGGCTCTCAGGGATGGTCCTATGCAGGGCCAGGTGTTGGACTCAATGATTCTTGTTGGTCCCTTCCAACTCAGCATATTCTGTGAAAATAAAAACTTTATTGTGGCTTCTTTGAAAGTCTGAAATGCAACTCAGAAGGCCAAAAGAGAAGTAAAATTTCAAAGAGAAATGCACTATTATCCATATAACATTTCATTTAATGTCAACAGGCTATAAAAATAAGTGAAGTCAGAAATTACAGCTCCAGTGAAGTTAGGATTTTTTTTCCTGATGGTTTGGTGCTTTTTGCATTTAGCAGATTCTATACCTCAGGGGAAAAAAAACTCCAACAATTACAGTTCACAATTAATGCCTCTGTAGTTCCTAACACTTTTGTGAGTAATCACAGCAAGCTGCATCATTACAGTGCAATGTACACAATTCCTCTGTTGAAAGAGAAGTTTAGAAAGAAAAATTTAAGTTTGGCCTATTATCCATCTGTTGTGGGTTTTTTTCATCCAATGACATTCTAATGGAAAATGGAAAAACTGTTCTGAACAGCAACCGGAACTTGAAGGTCTCTGTCCTGGATGAATGAGTTCATTTCTTCTTCTTCATATTTCTCCCTTTTAAATCTTCATTTATTTTCCACATAGCTTCAGTTAGAGACTCTTAATCCTACTGGAATTAGGAGCTAAATTTTAGTGGGTGCAGACTGAATTTGGGAAAATGCACACTTCCTAGAAGAAATGTAAAATCCAGGGAATTCAGGTTATTAGAAGCTCTGCGTTTGTAGGATATGTGTCTTAGATATCTGAAATGACAGATAAATCATTTTGTTAATCTACCTTAAATCCTTTTGTTAATCTACCTGTCTGCTTCTCTACAGATACGTCAAGACCAAATTGTAGCAGACCAGTCTGATCTCCTCATACAACAGCCTAACCTATCTTGTGGACTGATAAAAGGCAGTAGATGTAAAATACTGGAAATTTTTTAAGGTTCCTCATAACAGATTCTGAGAAAATGGAGGAAGATGATTTATATAAAAATGCTATTGCCTGCCTACAAAAGTAGTTGGAAAAGCATACTCAGGGTAATTAGCATTGAGTCAGAGTCAAAATGGGGTTGTGTGCTGAGAGATGTGTCAAGGGCCTGCCCTAACATGGTGTTGTTTGATATTTTTGTTGTTGAGAGGAGTGATAGAAAATACTACCAGGCTTACTGTGGGAGAATGGTGGAGAGAAGGCCCTCAGCGAGGCACAAAAAGTAGGACACAGTGATTATGTGGATGATTATGATTAGATTTATTGCTAATACAGTATCTAAATGTTGCCAATGCAGTATCTAAATAACAATTCTACCATCTATTACAATGGATTATTATATAGTCAGGTTGCGGTCCCTCCTTTTGAATCACGAGCTTCAGTGAGAGCCCCTTGTTTTCTAAACTTCTAGGTGCAGCTCAGTCCACTTAGTCTCGGATTTGGTCAACAGTTTATGTCTAAAGGGTATTAATATAAGCTGGTTCAGCTAGAAACATACAGGTTTACAGTCTTTGGCATCGTGGAATTCACAATTGCAAAGAACAAAGAACCTATTTAGCTACTTTAGGATTTTATCTCTGTATTTGACTGGATCTTAGTGCTTTTAAATCACTCATCCAAAAGTGAATGTTCCCCTTTTTTGAGCTGAACATACCCTGCAGAAGTTCCTACCAGGTATATGGGGTGTATGGGGTGAGCAATCCGCACAGAAACTGTTTACAAACCCAAGAGACCAGTTTGCCCCACTGGCCTAGTCTCCACCAGCATTTTATACCCCTTATGCAGGCCGATGTGCACCGAAATAAATTCAAACATCTCAGCTCCCCCCTCTCTGGAACAAATTAATTGTGCAAGCATCCAGACAGTTCCTCCTGCAATACCCACCCGGTGTTCTTACCATAGGACAAACTACACTGTCCATCAGAGATGGCGAAAGGAGGGGGGAAGGTGGGGGAGGATGCTTGCAAACACTCAACTCTTTTGTTGCCCCATCACACTTACTAAATTCAAAGTCTAGATGGCAGTGAGGTAGCCTGCCAGAGGACGAAGAAGTGGAGATTTGATCTGGAAAAAGTGCACTGTAGGAAAAGATCTGTGGGTTATCCAAGATGATTCCTGAGCACAGGCAAAGAGTGTCATAGTGCTGCAAGAAAATCAAATACTGTACAGGGACTTAGCAACATGGAGAATATGTGAACCAGTCTTTCCACCTGAGACAAGGTCTTATTACAGTACCATGTATGGGTTTGAACATAACAGCAAATGGATGTGGAGCAGTCGGTCAGAGCTGAGATATGCTGAAAAGACTCACTGTGTCATATGAAAAAATCAGACAAAATGATATTGTTTAGCCTCAAGAACAGGGGACTAGGTGGTTACAGGACAGCAGTCTACTGTGGAAAAGACTGAAGAGAAGGAGGTTCACCTGTTGTTCAAGCCCATAATAGAGAAGACAGGAAATAATGGCTGTAAATTACAACTAGAAAGCATCAGCTTAAACACTAGTGGTTTGAAATTTCCAACTTGGGAGCTTTGTAGAAGCAAGAGTAATCTCACTAAAGATGATCTTGCCTCAAGAATTTGTGTGTACTAGGTTATCTCTTTAAAGCTCCTTCAGCCCTGTAATTGATTGCCTTATGGATGTCTAAATCTCAACTAGACTGTTTTCCTGTCTCAAAAGCCAAAGCAATAGCAAAACTGAGTCCTGAACGTCTTCAGTACCATTTTTAGGTTATCCATACCAAAGCAATATTGTATTCTGAAACTGTAAAAGATTATTCTGCACATATTTCTTTGCACTAACTAATGATGGTGGAAACACCTGCTGCTTTCCATAAGATATTGCAACACAGACAGTGGTTTCTTCATTTATTGCTCTACCTGGGACCTGCTCAGCCATAGCATAACCTGTCAATTATGAAACAGAGAGAACTGCTGAAAATGCCAAGGCAGTGGCCAGATTAATCTCACCTGCCTTCCTGTGTCTACAGTATGTCTACAACTGCACAACTCATGCTGATCTCCATTCAAGGGGAAGAGAGAAACTAGGCAATTTTAAGATGCAATTCATTTGACTTATTTTAGATGTCCATATCAGGGTGAGATGAACAGAACTGCTTATTTTTCTGCATGACAAGTATCCTCATTCTCTAAGATAAATTCTATCTGTTGTATTGATTTCAGAGTCCAACAGTATCCACATAACTGTATTAGATACACAACAGTGATGACTAGCAGCTGTTTGAAAGGGTAATAGGAAGACCTCACTCCACCTCTCAATTGACTCCTTCAGCTGTCAACAGCAGATAAAGCTAAGAGGTAGAGATTATATATAAAGTTGAAATGACCGACCCAGTAAGAAGGAAGTATGATCATGCAAATTATGTAAAACCCAGTGAATTAATATGTAAAATCAGGGCAAATATCTTTCGGCTTAAGAGTCTGTTGATTGAAACTGCTGTATACGACTGGTGTTTATTTTGAATTAGAATGACCACTTAGATTGAAAAGTATAGTGTTGCTTCCCTTGGGCTCTCCAGATGAAGTGTTAATGTCAGGTTCATGCTATGTCTGTAGTTATATATTCATTATCAGATTATTGTGTTTTCAATCATTAAAAAAAGTCATTTAAAAGGAAGGACAGTTCGCTTCTAGTCTTAAGATTTTTTTACTGGAAAATTGCTCCCTTTACTATCTCAGGTTTTTCAGTAAAACACTATTTTATAATTGAGAAAAGAGCAGAATGCATTCTTTAGCCTAAGTGTTTAAGTCTTTAACCCTGCCTTCCTCTACAAAATCAGATAGTTTTCTTTGTACAAGATCACATAGTTTTCTTTTCCTTTGGACGCAACAACTGTATTAAATTAAATAATATAACATTGAAATCTTACCAAATATACATGTTTTTACCAGTGCCTCCCTTAAAGGGCCAGGCATCCTGGCTGTTTCCCTGCTCCCTGGCTGTTCCCACTCACCCTTCTTCAGTCTTCACACCTGCTCTCTCTTCAGCATTTGCCCCCAGTATATTTCTTTCTCTTTATTACAATGTTCTGTGATTGCCTATGACAGTCCAATCCCATGCTAATGGCCACATTATTTGTGTCCTGTAGCAGAAGCATTTAATTGCCAAATTCCATTCTAAATATTGCTTTGCATGGTGCTGGAGTCACTCTCAATCAGTCACTTGCAGGAGAAAAAGAGAAGGAAACTTTTAGTTCTGGGGCTACTAGAGACAATATTTTCCTAACTGTATAAAGTATGAATTGTTTTTTGATTGCTTGAGGATCCAGAATACAGAAGCCAGCCAGATGAACAAAGACTACCCTCTAGAAATTTGCCCTACAGACAGAACCCTGAAAATACACACAGCATTGGACTGTATTTCTTTTAACCATTTAAAAAAAACCCAACAAGTTTTGCAGGAAATAGTTTGTATATAAAACAGACTAAATGCCCTGATGGAATAACTAGGGATCACAAGAAGATCTCTGAGAGTTCAAAGTATGTTACTTAAACACATTGGAGCCCTGAAATAATCAGGCTGAAGAACCTTTCTCTGAACAACAGAGGGTTGTTCAGCAGTCCCTAGATCTTCACTATAAATATGTTTTTAGATAGTTCCTTGGGACTCATGTTGAGATGGAAAAAGACTACATGGAGAAGGCGTTCGTGCTGGTTTAAAAGTTAACCAGCAAGGGAAAATGAACTCAATTCAAAGAGAGATTTATAAGTCAGAATAACAATTTATTAAAATAATGCAATAAGTACAATTATACAGACAGACAATTGGTTTTAACCCACAAAACCCAAATGTATAACCTAGCACCCTGGGGTATGAACAAAAGTGGTGTACCTTGGCCCACCCCCGAGTCCAAAGCAAAGGGAGAGGGGATAAAACCTGCTGGTGGGAGAGCTGCTGCAGTCTGGTCAGAGGTGGTGATTGCAGTCCAGTCGAGGGTGGTGGTCTCAGTCTAGTTGAAGGCAGTGGTCTGGAGTCTTCCTCTGGGTCCCACGAGAGAGAGCCCCAAGGCTCTGAAACTCCCAGTTATATACTCTCCAGTTCAGGCGGGAGTGCTCAGTCCCTCCCTCAGAGTAGGGAATTCCATAAAAGGGCATGCGGATGCTCAGTCCCTCTTCCATATAAGGGTATCAGAGCGGGGAATTCCATATAAGGATATCAGAGCGGGGAATTCCATAAAAGGGTACAGGAACATCTTCCCACCTTGCAGGCCTCTACTGACAGCAGTTTTTGGGAAATGGCATGGAGGCTATAGAATACACAGTTTTGGGTTACACCCATCCAGGGATGAATTGGTCCCAGCCGTTCTAACCAGGACAGCGTTATTAGTTATACCACTCCTTTTGTAACAGCTACAATACTTTCCTGTTCTTTGCAATGAAATTTTGAATCCCCAACAAGTTTCCGTGAGTCTTCCAAGGTAAAACCCCATAATCTTGCTCAAGGAGGGGGAAAAATAAAGCTACTATACCTTGTAAAAAAATTAAATGTTTTTTGCACTGTAGAATGTTTGTAACACTGTTGCATTTTGACTCAGCCAGTACATGCCTGAATTATCTAAATATCAACAGATTATTTTAAAAAATAATACACCGAATGTGTCTTCACTGAAATGCATCACAAATAAAACTGTTGTTTTCCCCTAAAGTAAACTGCTAAGCACTGAAATTCAGACATTTCTAGAGAAATTTATTAATTTCTAAATCACTTTCTTGGCACTGTCACACGCAAAGATTGAAAAGCCCCTCAAACACAAAGGCTTGTCATTGCTGATGAGGTCAATGAAACTACCTATGTGGTGAAGTTTGCTGGATCAAGCTCCTAATTTCCATTTTAGCACTTTAAATACCATAGAAAAAATGATTCCTCAATATTTAATGTGCATATTTACTTATTTTCCAGTCACCTCCAGATAGCTAGTATGTTCCAGACTGCAGTCACTGGAATTGCATTATAAGTAAACAATATAGATGTGAAAAGCCACATGCACAGGCGGGTAAATAAGCAGATTCCAGAATGCCACAGGGTTATTGCTCTCTGCAGTTAAAATTCAGAATAACCATGTATCTCCTTGCTATGGTTTAAATTGTATTCTCAAAGAAGCAGGTGCTCCAAGTGGGAGAACCTAAATATCTGTGAGATATTCCATAACACAGTAGAAATACAAACCAAACAAATATCAGAGAACAGACTGAGTGCAAATCAGAAGGGAGTACGAAAGGTACTGCTTATTCCCCCAGTGTCTGGCTTAGGTTGCAGCAACTTACAAATCGTTTTAAGGAAGGACTGCCTCAGAAGCAGATGCTGACAGACACTTCTGGCTGTGGCTGGACAATTCCTGGTCTGGCCTTTGACCACAGTGCCAGTGGTGGAGAACGCTGAGATACTATGCCATTGGCCCCAAAGCACCCATAGACCAGGGTCACATATGACAAGTGATATCATGTGTTGTTTTTCCATTCAGTTTCTGTTTTCAAGCAGAATCTGAAAATCAGCTGTCCAGTAAAGTGCAACTGCATTAAGGACTTTTAAAAGTATGAGGATACATTTCAGGCATCGTCAGTGACACTGTCATGTTGTTAGGTGATACTTTCCGACAGACCCAGTCATCTCTGCAAAATGCTGCAGCTGCGCACCAGAAAGGCTTCTTCTGTGTACAGACTTGACTACAATCAAACATAAAAGATGGAATTGTCAGTTGCATAGCAAATGAGGAATTTACAGCCATATCTAAAGAAAGCAAAAACCCCAAACTAGAAAGAGCCACCGTTAAGTAAAACAATTTAAAAATTCAAACCCCCAAATCCAACAAGCTAGCAGCCTGGCAGCAGTCTTTTTGGAGCTGTATACGGATTTTCAGCTCACAGTTGCTGAACACCAGCTGCACGCACCTTATGTGGCAGCCCACATGCTACTCCTGCAGCTTTCTAAAGGCCCTCCTTGGTGAGCTGACCTTTAAGAGAGATCCTAGAGAAGGAATGCAATGTTTTATGCCTGACCAAGCGGAATATAAAGCCACTGAAAATTAAGGTTTTAGTATATCCCAAATATAAATTACTAGCTGGCAGTTTGCTGGAGAGAACAGAGGGACTGCTTGCACCACAGGTTAAACACCACTGAGGCTGATGAGCTCTCTGCTGCTCTGCTGGTGGAACTAAGAAAAGTAATTCTAATCTCTGCAAAGGAGCTGTCTACAGGTGTCATTAATGCAGTAACTGTACTATCAATGTAACTTATACTTGCATTAGGACATTTTGTTCAACTTACACATAGTATTTCAAAACTAGGGATTTTTTTGGGCATGTGGCTTGACATTTTCCGTGCCCAAATACAGTCTTTAGCAAATTTTTAAAATGCTGATGTTTCTCTTTAGGAAACCCTTGGACTTTATCCTTTGGAAAAGGTCTTGTCATTAGACAGGGAGGTAGTTTTTGTACTGTTACTTCTGTAATTTTATCTCAAACTCATAAATTACTGCCCAAGTGAGTAAAGACTGCCGCTGTTTTACAGGTTAAAGGTATAATAAGTCAGGGCACAATAAGCATGACTGAGTCAGAATATATTCAGGAAAAAAAAAATTAAATGTGCCTGATAACTGGTACAGAGACCAGCTGGCCTGACATTGCCTGTGGCATCATTATAATCTCTCTCTGTACAGCAGGGAGGCCTCATTGCTGCTGCCTGCTGGGAAGGGTCCCCGACTGTGCTATTTTCCGAATGGTGCCAGTGAACTGTTTGTCAGAGTGCTTGTTGGCCCAGATCAAAACTGTGCCATCACTTCAGAGTGCAGACAGGTGAGTGTCAGTGCCCTGAGACTGTTTAATTTACTAGTACAGCTTTGACCTCAGAGCTCCCGATCCCATGTGTCATTATCACATACAAACATGCTTCCCCTGTTCCATTACAAGCTTGAGTTGCATGAGCAACACAGAGAACATCTGTGTTTGCCCAGAATTACCTGGGGCAAACCAAGCTTTCCTAGAAACGGTTTTTTTCTTAACCGTACAAAACCCTTTTCCTCACTTTGGGGTCCTGGCATTGTGCTAGAAGCAGCCTGACTCGATACCTGCTAGGTTTGTTGTGCTGACTGAGGGAGTACTGGACCAGACAGAGCAAAGGGAGACATTGAAGAGCTATCACTTACAGCTGCTGGAGAGACTGGGAATGCCTAGGCAGGGAAAGCATCATCATCAGGTGTACACAACTGATTGAAGCTCTGTGAGCAGCATTTCCTATTTAATAGTGCCATCCCATTCCCAGAGTAGCTCCATGATGCTACTCTACACGCTACTTACCATATGCTAACTGAGACACCATCTTGATGGAGAAAATAGTCTTTGCTAATTTTTTCAAAAATCCGTGTATAAAAAGAGCAAAATAAGCTTGAGCAGAGAAGTCTGATTTTAGCACCTTGTAACTTTTTAGTGTTTGTCTTTCCAATATCAATAATGTAGTTTTAAAAACAGGTTTTCTGACTTGTCATTTAAGATAAAATGCATGAATATGTATTTAAAATTTCTCTGTTCATGGATGTCGTGAGCATCCTGGTACTATGACTGAGCCAAAACACTCTAGGAAATGCAATATATGGATTGAAAATTTAGATAACAATATTTGCAGTTAAATAGTTTGAGCATTTTTGCATGTTTGTTTCAGTAGTAGAGGAATTTGACAAACAGTCTGTATTATGGGACGATTAAGGACTCATTGGCTTTACGCAGCGCTTAGAGTTGTAATGAATTGCCTTCAGAGAAGTTGCTTGAACTCTTGTGTTGTATTGTATACCAGCATCTGTGCAAAATCAAACCTGAGAAGTTCAGTGTTGGTTTTGTCTGCAGAGGACACCATCCTCCAACAGCCTTTCCTGTTTTTCTGGTAGGGAGGCTGTGTCAATTTAGTTCAAAACTTCACAAAGTTTTAGACATGGAAATACAAGTGATGACCTCAGAAAATACAAATGAGGTTTGGACCTCTTTTAAATATTAATTATATCAGATGGACTGTAAAGTAATTAACATAATTGAGTCTTTGCTTTGCAGTAAGAACATATGAGATATTCACAGATAATAGGTCAGACAAGGAGACTTAAAAGGAGGCAACCTTTTAATGCAGAGCTTACATTAAATTTTGTTTATTCATCAGATCCCTTATTGCATTTATGAGATTTGGAGGCACAATATGTACTCATTCTGTCACGAAAGTATAAAACCCCCTATTGTTTGGCCTCAGTTGTGTGTATTAAATAAAAAGCTAACACAAGATTAAAAATGGGGTCAAAATCAGGATGATTACATTTTTTGTCACATCTGGCATTTGGTGATTATTTCAGTGTCTTAAAATGCAAGCAACCAATTCTATAAGAAATGGATTATCCATGCAAGTATCATGAGACAAACCCAGACACTCCCCTCATATTAAAAAATGTTCCCTTGTCTCCCAAGAACACATTGTAGATTCTCTACAACTCCACATACCCGTTGCTGTATTTTGGAGTCAGATGCAGTGACGAAATCACGGTGCTACTGTGAGGACACAGATTTACATCACCAGCAGATACCACCACCTTCTCCTGACCTGTATTTCCCTTTTGGACATGTTGGTCAGTATGTGATTGGACTTGTCAGTGGGATAATGAGGATTTGGCTGGCAGTCAAACAGCATGTGTTGCTTGTGTTCATGCACTTCAAGTATGGGGTTTGGGGAAGTATGCTTGATTCGAGGATGGGAAAAAATGGCCACAGTTAAGATTAAAATTCAAAATGAACTGGGACCACATGCTCATGGAGAGAGCAATTAGACAAACTCCATGTTTTTGCATGACTTTATTTGTGAGAAATGCTCCCAATAAATATCAGAGATTAGTAATTCAACTGGTATTGAATTTTCAACTCCGCAAGACCCTTATCCAGGTTGCTGTTCACCACCTTCCTGTCCCAACTCCTCATGTCATCTTCCGTGGGGCCCCAGCTATACACACCTGTTTATGTGCATTGCTAAGCACTTCCGTGCCTCTTAAAATCTGGGTCCTAAATGATTAGGTGTCTATTCTTTTTATCAAAATGAATGTGGAAAGTCTCTGCAGGTGCCAACTGACAGGAAATCAGAGGGTTAATATGCACTGCATGTTCTGGGTTGTATGAGGGTGGAGAGAAACTGCATCTCTGATTTCAGATTGCCTACAAGGACAAGCTGAGAATGCATGGGAGTATCTTTCAGACAGTCCAGACTCCAGGCTCTTCTTGGGTCCAGATAGCTCAGCTAAACATAGGCAGGATGATGGGGTCACAGTGAATTCACAGCTTTTATGAAAGGGAGTGGATATTCTTGGCAACAGGCCCTTTCTCTTGCCAACTGAGCCATTGTACATTACTGTAACATCTTCAAGTACAAAAAAGGGAATAATTTTAGGCTCAGCTTTTCTTCGGTTCCACGGAAAGAGAAAACAGCCAAGCACTGTCTGGAAATGCAGTGGTTCTAAACATTCCCTTTGGTTGCTTTTGAGGTTGTGTAGGAAGTCAATAGCTGTCAAGTATTCACGAACAGCTCTGCAAGTCAGCAAAGGGGAGGTAAAACTAGCTCAAAGACAGGCCAAGAAGTCTGTCTGTACACAGAGCTGAATCCCACATAATTTGGGAACTGATGAGTGTTTTTCTCATGAAGGAAGCCTTCTATTGGAGTAATATTTTGTCCAGCATTATACATTCCCTTTTTCTAGGGAGCTGACAGGGGGAGAGGACAGAAGCTCTTCAGGCAGTAGAAATCGAATTTAATGGGATTCACAGAAGAGATTTAAGGAGCTAATTATCTTTATAGCTGCTCAAGTCCAATTTTTATCCCCCAAAGCTACTAATTTTTTAAACGTATTTTTGGCAGTGCTTTGCAGCCAATGTCTCCCCTTAGAGCACATTGAAATGTGTAGGCTGTATTGCATAAAGGAGCTTCTTTGCCGGTGACACACATAACTAGGTATTCTCTTATCTCAGCAGGCTGAGATAGTCTTAGCCTTCCACTTAATAAAGTCAGAGGAGGACATGATGGCAAGCAGAGCTAAAGTGCTCAGATGCCAGGATCCGGAGTCAGAACTGTCTGTATTGGGTGTCCAAAAGTACTATCCAAATATGAGGAAGGCTCCATATCAGGATTCAAAACAATTGGCACTTTCACCCTCTTCAGCCAAAGTAAGTACCATAGATGGCTATATGTTTGATATTCCATACATATATCCATATACATATGTATTTCCAGATAGAGGAAGTACAAACCAAGCCAATGATTCCTTTGCATACATTTATCCCTGCCTGTGTTGCCTCTATTGTGAGTTCCATGTCGTTTAAATGAATGGAGTAGGAGGAATGTTGTCCAGGATTTGGAAGGAAATATTTAGGCACTACTTGGGCACCCCTTATGTCCCATCGACCCCTTGTTCTCATTGGGACAATGCTTGCCAAGGGGCTGCCAAATGCTTTTAACAGGCAGTAAACAGGTAGGAAAGTGAAATAACTGTGAGGTTTGAGGTTTTTATCAGCTTGCTTTAGACAGGAGAGATACATAGCTCTGCTTTCCTTGAGCTCCCAAAATTCCCCTCTACTTTAAAGAAACACTCATCTTGTACAAGCCGACTATGTCCATAGCACATCCCTCTTAAAATGAGGTCCTTATCTTAGCATACTAAATGCAAGAACACCTTAAGATCTCACCTCACAGCAGTTCCCTTCAAAATAAGCGTGTGTTCTGCACCCATACAGCAGAAGAGGATCATTCATCTGTGTTTGGGCTCACAGCCCTGCAGTGGGAGACAGCCAAGACTCATCTGAAGCCTGGAGCCTTGCTGCCAGGGGAGACAGGCTCCGGAGAGTTTCACATCATTTGATATTTATTGTACCACACAGAAAAAGCATAGAAGGGTTGAGCTGCCACCACCCTTTTCACCAAGTCCTACAGAGCTGAAGGCAGCCCACACACAGAGTCCTTCCATCAGCTCTGCCACTCCAGGAGTTCCAGAAGCAGAACTCCGTAATGGCTCCTGGGCACCGGAGGGCACAACACACTCTGAAAACACTCAAGAGCAAAGTAAGTCCTTCTGCTAACATCAAGTTCCATCTTAGACAGCTGCACAATAAGAACAAATATCAGGGGTTTGACTACTTCAGTTTTCAGAATTAGCAAACAACCCATGCAATGAACCTCCCAAGGAAGTGTCATGTTCCTGAAGCCTTCCTATGGGTCCTTACAATTTCCAGCTACCATTCCCTTGGCAACACTCTGTCAAACGTTTTCTGTATTTCTTTGGATGGAAGCAGTTTGAGTCTTGTAGGCTAAGTACTGGGAAAAGGCTGTGCAAGTTGGTAAAGGACTGTGAGGACTCAGTGAAAAAGACATCAGATGAGTGATTACGGAAAGACCAGTGCGAAAGAGACATTTGGAAGGAGAAGAAGCCAATGAAGATGAGGAGCCACAGCTATGTGGATCTTCCACCTGATTGGTATCTGGTGTATAGCAGCTGTGGCTGTGCTGAGCCAGGCAGCAAGAGCCAGAAATCTCAGCAGATGAATAAAGGTTGTGAATTAAGGGCCAGAGAGAGTACCTGGATCTTTTCAGATGTACTTTAATCATCTAATTAGACCCAACGCTGAAAAACGGGCAACTGTACTTTATTTATTATATGTTTTCTACCTACCTAGATAGGCACCCCTTCACCTCAAGAAAAGCAGGTCATTGCCAGTGTATTTGCTCACATTACCTGAAAATAAAATATACCCTGTTTCTGGAGAATCCCTCATCCTGAAACTCTTATCCTTACACTTGAAGAGAAAGACATGTAAATTGAAACTGCCAAAATTGTCTGTGAATTTGAATGATAAATTCATTCCTATAGAATTTAGGAAATGGGATGTTTCATGGCAATTTTGAATGTTATTATTTTAAAGGTTTTTGATTTTTTTCTTTATGGTGCCATGTTGATAACATGAAAGATATGCAACATCACATACAATAACAACAGAAACAATTATTATACTGGTGGCCTACTGAAGACTTATTTAATCTTATAACATTAACATGCTAGATTAGAATATCTGATCACGTATGTCAGATGAATGCCAAAACCCAGTAATCACACAGTTACTGAGAGCTACTCCTGCACTCCCACAAAAGCTTCACTCATTTACTTTCCAACCTGTGGCCATGAGCCAGTGTACATGGGCAGCCTAAAATTATTAAACAAGGAGCTGCTTCTTCACTTGTGAGAACCTCTCTGGCTACAGACCTTCTGTAGCTCCTGGTGCCACTAAATCAAAAGCCTGCTACAATTCCTGACTCAGTGTGGGACCTTGCTCAGACTTGCTTCATTTCTCATTTGACCAGGGCTGAGCTTTCAAACGTACACAACTTCTGTGATATTTGTAAACTGCTGATAGTACAGAACTGTATTCATCAAACATTGTTTTGCATGCTGGTGAGAAAAATAAAAGCATGCGGGACTCTCACCGCTGCAACCCGGGTTCGATTCCCAGTCCCTCCCGGGCAGATGGAACCCGTTAGCCCTGTGAGGCCATCCATCTATGAGAAGGACACTCTAAACAAACCTACGTCCTGAGGACCTCACTGCCATTGTCCAAGCTTGCTTGGCCCCGGCAGATGAACCTTAGGATTAAAGGGTGGGCTCAGTTCAGCGCAGGCTGTGTCTCACCTAAAAAATCCATTGCGCAGGCTCGAAAGGTAAAAGACCTTTCCCCAAATCTTCGTTCGCGAAGATGGGCCATTATTATTATTATTATTATATCTATAATTATAGTAAAAAGCTTTGTTTTCTCATGGTGTTAAAATTTATTTTTAATTGGATTTACAAACTGAATTAATTTTATATAATTGCCTTGGATTCTGTAGTTCAGCTGTTAAAAATCATTATCCCAGCTGGCCCCTAGCAGTCTTTCCCCATATCTGACCAACCAGTCCTGAATACAGACATGCGTGAAGGGCTGACTTGTGCTCTAGGGGGTGTTGGAAATGTGGGAAGCTATCAATAGCCAGCTCAGGCTAATGAAAACACATCTCTGCAGGGGCTGAGAAAGCTGATGATTGGTTGTTAATTATGTGGGGCAAGTTCAATGGCATTTCCCTGCAATAGGTTATGTCTGTTTGACCATGATATCTATTCAGTTTATACACTCATTTAATTACATTGCAGTCTTCATACTGGCAAAATGCAGAAGATCCTATTAAGTGAGTAAATCAGAAATAAATATGAGGGGTTTTCCAGTCTTATCACATAAACTCATAAAGAATTTTTATTGTGTATGTATGCAATAGAAATACCAAGGTATACATAGCATTTTGGTATCTAATTTCTTCATTCCAAAAGAGCAGATCTCAGCCTGCTCCTTGTATCTCCCTACCTACCTTTATATTTCTACCAAATAAGCTGTCTGTGGCTGCTGCTAAAATCTCCTCTGCCCAGCTCTTTCCTTGCTTCCACTGGGATTGATTCAGCCTCCTTTGTGAAACTTCTCTGCTTAGAGCCTTTATAGCATTTTTGGAGGAAGAAATATTGTGTCTTCCAACTCAGTTTCTCTTCTGCTTTCAGCACAGAATCCAACATATTTTTTTCTTGGCATCTCATCCTCTGTTTTTATCTGACCCCTCTTTAAGGTCTCCTGTTGTGTGACTCATCTGCCTTTCTCTTCATTTCAACTCTGTTTTCTTTCTGTGCCTACTTAGTTTATCTAGTTAGTTGGAATCAGTATGAGCTTCCAGGCTGATACTTTCCAGATCTAACCCTTTGCTTGTTGCCTCTCTCTGTTCAGACTTGGGTCTTAGCCTGTCTCTCCCTTGTCTGAATCAGAGTTACATCTACAGACTGCAGAAACACTCCTCTGTCTCCTTCATATTTTTTTCTGTCTCCAAATACTAATAGTTCTCTCAAATATTTGTCTGTCTGTGTCTACTTCTGTCTCTTGAAAAAAGAAATCTGTCTTTGTTACAGAAGAAATTGAGTTCTTTTGAGGTGTTGTGCCCATATATTTTCTGCACATGGTAATGTACAGACCATGAAATTGAAAAGGGACTGTTTTGGACCAGTAAGGGCATTAAGAACTCCTTTGCCACTGCAGAGTGCAGATTTGTTTAGTTTCCAGTGTAGAGAAAAAGGGTGCCAGTTGTGGAGTAAAGGATGTCTATGCTAATATGTATGCTTAAGTCAGAGCCATAGGAAGCACCCTTGCCCATGAGACATGGTCTGAACCCAGTCAGCCCGTAAACAGTGATAAATGGCTCAGCTGCAGGTCCATGTTCCTAATAATCATTTTATATATAGCTATGAAAATGTTCCAGTTAAGTAGTCAGACATGTTATCACAGCACCAAGCTCTGACGCCTGGGGTTATGTACGATCTGCTCAGAACTGGAGCCTCAATAATGTTTTTTTCCTACTCTTCACGGACCTTTATACAGCTCCCAAATCTGAATCACAGTAGCTGTATTCAGTGCCTGAAAAAACAGTTTCTATTCATTATCATCTCTCCTTGGTCTCTCCAGTACTCCTTAGGCTGCCAAATTGCCATCAGTGCTTTTAGCCTTAGTTTGTTTTTATCTTCATGACCCACTGGCTCAGGTTATTTTTGTGTTCTGTGTTCTTTTAGGAAAGATAATTAAAAAATATCATGTATTTGTTTGAAATAGTACCTTTTCTCAGTGGCACATCCAGCTGCAGGTTGGAGTGCTGATTTGCACATATCCTACAGCCTTTCATCTCAGTACAAGACAAATCCCTGATAGCTATGGACCTACTATGGGAGAGGGCTGTGGGACCTCAACTCTTTGCAATGTCAGTGCACAAAGGAAATGGGCTCATAGGGAGCCAAAGGATCAGGGTTCAGCTTTTTTGTTCTGCAGCCATGTGGGCAAAACTAGAAGTTGTAAGAAATATTATTTTTTTGTCCATAATTCATTGATTTTGGAGGGGACCTAGAGTTTCATACTTGATAACTAAAATATTAGGTGATGGAATATTGCTATCAATGTAGTCTTTAAAATTTATTTATTATGTCCATGTGTGTTTGTAGCCATTTTATCATCTTGGGCATACTGTCAGACTGTTTTTCAGATACATATCATGATTTATGCTCCTTCTCTTAGAGTGAAACTTATTTCACTGGAGTAATCACGGTTTCCAGTCTATCTTTTATCAATGACATCAACTCACTCACCAGCCTAATGCTCCATTATCCCAGGAAGATCACGTTGTTGTGGTATTACCTTTCCCTAGAGGAGGCTGAATTGCTTTTATTACTTCCTGCTTGAACAACCGCTAATCTCATTTCTGGAGTTCTTCCAGCAGGATGAGTATACTTCTGACACAACGGATTCAAATCGCCCTTGCCAGGATTTAACGGACTGAAATCTCTCATTTTCTTCAAGGGCAGAGATTTGATTTCCTACACAATCTGTGATTTAAGAACAACTTGTTTTTTGCACAGCTTCCCATTTATCCTTCTCTTTTAATGAACTTGCCCGCGTTTTGAGTTTCCTGATGCCAAACTGATAATTAACGGTACCTACAGCCAGATTCAATAAAGGTTTACAACCTTTAAATACCATGATTTCTGTTCCTATTCAAAATGTAAACTACACAGAATTTGTTGTTAAATTCCTGTTTTCCTGCATTAAATTTCTGTAACTTTTTAGTTTGCTAACCTGAGCTGCTAAATCATCTGGTTACTTTTAAGCCTAATGTTCAGATTCCTGAACTTCATTCATGCACAAAAAAGTATGGTCTTCTAAGGACAAGAGGTTATCAGCAGTCACAGGACAAAACCATACTGTACTCAGCCTTCACCAAGCTAATACTGTGGCTCTATCCTTAAAATATACTGAAGGGACGCTCCCATTTCTAAACTAACAAATTAAATTCCCCTGAGATTAAGCAGTAAAGTTGTAGCACTTAACCACTACTTAATAAGCTTTCAGCTTTCCTATTGAATGCAATGCCTATGACAGGGATGTCCAGGGGCTGGGCAAGGAGAACAGGTCTGAGGATGGTGGCAGAAGAAGAAAGTGGGAACTTTTCCCATGAACACCAAAAGCCATCCCCCTGCCCATCATTCTCCTTCTCTGCCAGCTCTCAGACAGGTCCTGCAGTGACAATTACGTTTATGTCAGGTTGCTCAGGGATCTATACACCATGTTACCAAAGAAATTTATGCACCTTAACTTCTGCTTTTAGCTTGTGGTGAGTATTTTTTTATAGAAAAGTCTGTCCCTTGAGCAACACCCTTTCAGATCTTGGGAAAGAATAGTAAAGCTGGTTCCTCCTGCTATGAGGGACTGATCCAAGTAAACATCTCAGACAAGTAAGTGGATAGTGTCAAGTCCCACAGTTTTGCTTTGTCTCCATTTCCTCTCCCAGTCCATAATGTGCCTTTTTACTCTTAGCAGAAGGATTTAAGACATAGGCCTGAGATTAATGGTTGGCTGCTACATAAGAGAATTGACAAAAGTAGGGGAGTAGCTTATCAGTGTCTTCTTGTGAGAGGATAAAGATGAACTTAAAGTCAACAACTAAGTTGTTTTTTTAAGTAAATTAGGTGAGATGGGCCCTATCACATTTTTAGTATCACTTAACACACTGGGATCTCCAAAAGCCTTGTGCTGTTGTAACACAAATAATAACAACCACAACTCATTCCTTCTAGTAATGGATCTGATCTCAAGGAATAAAATCACAGATGTAAAAGAGTAGGAAAAAGAGACCTATTTAATTATTTTGAGATCTCTTTTCCAAGTTGCCTGGATTCTGACTGTCTAGGTTTCTCATTTTCATAAAGGGTTTAGACCTGCCTATTTCCAACCCTTTCAGTCCTTCTCAGCTTAGTGGGAGCAGGTTGACATGGACTAGTTGAAGAGTGGATCTGTTCTTTTTCACTACTGGAAGGGTACACAGTGGTCAGGGCACCACAACAGCAAGCTGAACCCATGGGAAAAAACATTAGCAAAGTATATTGTATGAACAGGGGAAATCTGATCTTTTTTCCATTAACTTCACTGCCATATAAATTTCAATTTACTATTAAGGTTATTAACCACAGGAAGTTACTCATTTTGAAGCTGATAGCATACATGTCTGTGGTCTACCACCTGTAGCTTGACTATACAAAACATAAGCAGAGTTTTCTCAGCTTCTTTGGTGCTCGGAGTTGGTTTCAGAGCAGTTTGAGTCTCTGAAGGGATTGTGCTTTTCACTGCACCTACAGCTGGATTCAAGGACAAAACTGTCCACTCAGATATTAGGTACCTTAACAATGACTGCATTTTCAAATGGAGAGTGTGACTTATTTGATTATCCATTTAGAAAGAACATGATTGCTGAATACTCTCTAGAATAAAGTATTTAAATCAACCCAGTTCTCCGCAGATGTCTTATTAACTATTATTCAGTAAAAGAGTGGCAATTACTTGGCTCTGAAGTTGTTTCTTTCCCTCCAAAAAAACCACAAAAGGTGTACATGCAGCAGTGGGTAAGCAGTCTCCTTTTAGATTTAGGCAGTCAGTTTTTTGTCTTCTCAAGGTTAATCCTTCCTTCATCATGTTTTAGTGGTAATAAGATTTTTCTAGGTGGATTTATTCTTGCTTATTCATAGAAACCCAATGTGAAGACCTTAAAGATTCACTTTTTTCAAAGCTTCCAAAGTAAATACATCTGTGGCAGAAAACTCGTACACTTTCCTTGTCCCTTTTATCTCCAATCCATTGCTAACCTATTTCCTCATCATCCTCACTCCTCCTGTGCCCTCCTCTTTGGCACTTACCCCTGAATTCTCTTGGGGTTTTAATGCTGGAAGAAGTGTGTATGTGAAACATACCATACACTTGGTACACTTACATCATATATACTGGCCACCCTATGTATAAGATATATGCATGTTCTCTGACCTGTGCACTTTTTCCTGTTCATTTTTGCTGTTAGTTCATGTCCTGAAAAAGTAAAATATTTTGTTTACCTGGAATATCCATTCTCAGCATCATTGCACAGGTGTTCATGAACTCTTTAAAACCTCAACATAGTGATGATTTCTTGTGCCTCAAGCAAAGAATGGAATTTAATTGCATATTATCTTAACAGATATATCATACGAGAGAGAAGAAAGCATCCTCTGACAACTAACCTCTGGTAAAGCTCATCTGTGATCACATAGCAAAAGCTGAGCACTGCAATAGGACATGCCAGCTACATGAGATCAATTAATGCCATTAGGACCTCCTCGTATCTTGTAAGTAGTTGGGGACAGTCTTCAACACATCATAGAAAAGTGGAGTATTCGCCCTGGTCACCACCTGTGATTTTATTTCACACTGGGGTGAACTCTGTGTGATCTTGCTTTCTGGTGGGCATGGCCCCTGCTCTGCTTGCAAAAAGAAATGTGCAGAGTTGAATTTCTAAACTAACTATTTTCTCAGATAATATGATTGGGTCATTTTTGCCTATTTTCTTTAGCGTAATTATTGTTTGAAGGGTCCCCTCTCTCTCTTACCCCATTCCCTTTTCAGGGTGGCACAGTTGTCACAGGACTAGGGCAGTGCAGCTATATGCACATCCTCAAATTAAAGAGGGCCTTAGACAGGAGTGATAGAGAGGCTTCAGCACTTTTTCGAGCTTTCTAAGAAATTATGACTGAAAATACCTGGGTATATATATATATTTCAGTGGAAATACGTATACATTCTAGATGTGGTTTGAGTACACTGTTGAAAAAGTACGTGCTTGCAGCTGGCAATTACAATATCACATTAGTAGCACTTGGCCATATGCAGTTTGGTTATGTACCATTTATTTTATACAGTCCATATTTCAATTTTATCTGAGTTTATTCCAGAACACAGCTCCTCAAATATGATTTGGGCTATCACTTCAAAGTTAGACAGTGTGCATCTTACAAGGATCTTAGAAGGTGAAAAAAGAAAGTAGTGTATAGATTAATGAAGTTGACAACCCTTTCTGCAAGGATGGTGCATGGACTCATGCCAAAACTGAAGCAGAATGCCTGGGGCTATTCAATCTGGACAATAACTTTTCAATGAACATATTTATCCAGCCAAACTATGTAAAAACCATCTTGAGTGAGCCACTGCTTGGTACTTAGTTACCAGCTGTGGTTAAACCAAAGACACTTAGTTTTAAAAAAATTGCACCAATCCATTTTCAGCTTGCTACCTGTTGTTTCTAGGAGCAATGAAACACTGAGAGATTTATAGATCACTGAGCTGCTCCATGTGATTCACAGCACATGGTTGTGGTCAACCTGAAGGATCTCAGGAATATACTAATTTTCTATAACATAAGCTTTAACAGGATTTAGCTCTACGAGTGTTATGTGCAGTGAGGACATAATCCCACATGCTTTTTTATTTCATATAACAAAGTTGTGTGTGTGTGTACTCATTTCTGAAGGGTGTTTTGGAGGTGAAGATCTATTGTAAAGTTAATGTGTTTAGGAAATCCATGCTGATGTCTAAATTCCTGCTCCTTCATGTATGTCTCAACTGTCTTTATCAGAACTAAAAAGCCAAAAGTGAACAGAATAGATCTAAGTGTGCTGTTGACCAGCATGTGAAGTAAGAGCACAATGGTGTAAGATGCTATAAAATCATCTGTTTATCATGAGGTCAGTAAGGAGCATTAATTGGTGGTGGCACAATATATTCAGGAGTTCATTTTAAGTACTTAGTTTGACTGTCCTACCCACAGCTACTGTATTAGCATTTATTACAAAAAACAATATGAACTAACAGAAAAGCACAGTATCTAGTCACTTGACTTTTACATAAGTCACAGCTTATTTGCGGGGTCAACCCCTATGGCAAGACAAAAGAGAACATGAGAATGACACATGGCTCTCTACACCAAAGCATGTCCTGCCTAGGGAGCCATGGGGCTCTGTTTTGGCATGAGCACACTTGTGATCAGTCATTCCAGGCAAAGAGTAATTCAAGAGGGGTTCAGACATATAGCTCTAGGTAAATCCTGCTTTGCCTGTCTCCTTTTTTGTCCTGCACCAGGGTTAGTGGACACTTGCTGTGGTGACAACTTGACTCCCAGCACCAGCATCACACTGGCTCAGAAGGACCTGGACACTGGGTCCCTCTTTTTTCTGATCAGGCTGGGTTTTCCCATGCTGGCAAAGGAAACACATCAACTAATGCATTTGAAATAAATGTTTTTTGCACATTTTCTTTGAGTGTGCAAAGGTGGCTGTGAGGGGTGGTTCAGGTGTTGAGGAGCCTCATGACAGTGGGCAGGCTGGTCTCTCCTAACCTTGGTAAAGGTTCATCTTGGTGTCAATGCCAATCTCTGCCCTGTGTACAGCAGTTATTCAAAATGCATAATGAAATACTTGTTAAGACAAAGTTAAATCAAGTGGCCACAGCCACCCTTTTTGCAGGAACTGTTTCCAGTGTGTGTCCAGTTAGGGTGCAAAAGGTTCACCTAGTGCTTTGAAGGGGTGGAAAACCAGATGTCCTTCAAGGACTAACCTTTCTTTAGCAATCTTTCCCCTCCATAACTCTTTCTCTTTGAAGTGGTGGTAGGATTTGGCCCTGGGTGAGAGCCCTGCTCAAAGTGGAGCTGGCTCCTCAAGGCAGTGCATGGAGCAGAGGTGTAGCTCTTTATGTGAGGCTGAGAAATAAACTAATGGCAAGACTTTTAGTAAGGCTATCATTTCTGTTCCTATAGGATTCACTTTACATTATTTTCAATAGAAATCAACCCCCCATAGTTTACTGGTTTTTTTATTACTCTTGAACTAGAGTAATCCATGTGTTGCATATGTTAGCTTTTATTTTGTCACCTGAAGTAGCTGAACATTTCAGATTCAATATCTGTGTATTTTTATATCAATTCAAGTCTCACATAGAAAGCTTATTTGACATTAAAAATCTAAGTTACAGGAAAGACTATTGCTAAATGCCGGACTAGGTTGTACTGGTAGTCACATCTGATTTTTGACAGGCATAGTCTTATGGTATGTAGCAATCTTTCTCTGAACATCTTACTGAAAACCTCATCATCCAGTGACAAATGGATGTAAATCACTTTTGAAACCTATCCTACTTGATGTATTAAAAAAAAAGCCCGACAGACAACTAAGGATGTTCTAGTGATTCTATCCAAGCTTTTGTGTGTAGAATTAAAATGTACACTCTGAGAGTGAGCCTCTTAAAAACACAGACTATTCCTCTGCAACGGGCCTGTCAATATTTGTATTAGAAATTTTAATATTTGTAGTAGAAGAATGTTTTTCAGTGGCAGTCATACATGATTTAGAAAAGAAAGATCAAGGTTCTGACATGTGACTGTCTCCAGCATGTGAACTGGCTGTGGCTGTGATGTCCTCGCTGGAGGCTGAGGCTGCTGTTATTAGTGGAGAAACCCTGACACCCTATCAGACAGTTATCCACTAAAAATATTCATTATGCAAACCTCTGCTCGAAGACCTGCCTAAACGCCGCAAGCAGAAGTCTCAGCTGGTGTAAATGAATGCAGCTTCAGTGGCTCTAGCGGGGTGGAGACTGCCTGCTCTATCTGAAACATCTGTCCCGGATTCCACTTTTCAGTATCTCTGCTCTCACCACCAGTAAAAATACAAAAATGGACACATTTTCTTTGTTGTTAATCATTAACCTGTGGCTTTATTCCCATCTCTAAAATAGCATGCACCTATGCATTTTGTATGGTGCTGATACATGATGATTTTTCTATAGTAGTGTTTTGACAGCTTATGCCATTTTCTTAACACCTCAGGCTCTCTTATTTTACTCTACCAATTGCATCTGCGCAACAAGTCTCCTGCTACAAAGCCATGCACACCCTGCAGGTGCCTCCCCCTTCCACCCTCACTGCCACCACAGGGATGATGCGCTGCCAATCCCGAAGGGAAGAGCCTATGCCCTCCTCACGTGAATGGACCCTGACGTGCTGAGATGGTTGCCCCAGGCAGGGTCCCTCTGAAGATGATGCTGTCTGACAACACAGATCAATTCAGCTTTTCTTGATCTCATTTCAGAGCAGCAGGGCTCCTGGGGCTGTGACACTGGAAGCGTGCTGTGTGTTACCCATCCAGATCAAAACACTTAATGGTGGCCACTGTCCTGGAGACCCTTTAACAGGAGCAATCTAATGAGTGTGCAAGCTGGGGGTGCGGAGCTGGCTCTGAGCCCCACTCCAAAGCCAGCACCCGCCTGCTGGAGTGCAATCTGCTGCCTGACGGGATGTTCCCTTCTTCATGCGTCAAGACCTTAAGCCTTTCTTCTTTGACACAGAGATTAAGGGCAATCCTGACAAATTCAAAAACAGATCAAGCGCAGTACTTCAGTGAGATGAACCACTGCCCTACAAATTACCCAGCCAGGCTGGACTCCTGGGCTGCTCGTGGGAACCTGTCCCCTCCAGTTTCACAGGTTCAGCAGCAACTGGCAGCACATCTCCCTTTTCTGAACCCGTTCTGGCAGTGGAGGCTTCACATGAATCACAAAAGCTGAGCTAATTGGCTACATACCAACCAGGTCAACACCATTTTTTAAACTATTATTATTGTACAGCTTCCAAGCACATGTACCTCCAGACATGTATCTGGGAACTGACAGCCTAGCAAGGCATTCATCTGGCTTCTGATTCTGCCTTCAAAAAGTGCTGTTTCCATGCACCTTTGGGATAGGGCTAGCTGCTGAATTTCAGACCAAGCGTCTCTATCCCATAGTTCTTGCCAATTTACTTTTCAAACAGCAATTCTGCCCAAAACATCCCTGCAATTTACGATCATGATGGGTGAATTAGAAAAAGGTCATTACTTCATACACAAACACCATTATTATTTTATGCAAAACAAGCAAATCATTATGAACTTTTTCTTACTAACCACTATAGTATAGTGGTTATGTGTATATATACACATACATGTATACACACACACATTTATATGCATTCAAATGGGATGTGAATTTAGATGCCCTGCTTTTGGGCAGCAGTTTTCCCCAGGCTCCTGGTAACCAACAACTGTGGCTTCCCTCTAGTGGCCAATTGTTATTTTTAAACACTAGTGATTAAAGTCTTGTCTGCCTCTCACTTTAAAAAAGATAAATCAGCTTGTTTTATAAAAATATATATGAGCTTTCCTTTTGATAAAGTTTATGGCCATTGCCTAATTATAATAGAACAGAGAGGCTGTTTTCTTATTATAGCACCTGTTGGGAAAAGGACAGGAAGGAAAAATAATCTCAGCTAAATAAAAGTTCTTGCTGGCTAATTGTTCAGGTTATGTAATACCTAAATATTGCGGTTGTGGACCACTAGAAAATAAGCTATACTATTCCTTTGTAGGCAGTGTAACCAATTTTATTGTGCTTCCGCATGTGGTGTTTGTGTCTACAGGCCATCACATGGCCTAGCAAAGGACATTTGCTCTCTCCTTTCTAGAAATCAAACTATTCTTGTCCATGTGACCTTTTTTTTACATTCATCTGTCCTCTGACTTGTCCAGAAACTGCTGCAATTATCTGCCTTTTAATTTTTCCTCTCCTCAGTTTTATTCCTGAAGCTCTTCAGAAACATTGATTTTGGTATTCCACGTTTGGAGTCCTCTGTGTAGGTTCTTCACCTGCTAAACAGTTTGTATGGCTCCCTTGTATCTTCCTTATCTTAACAGCTTGGACAAAGCCCACTTTTCATCATATTGCTGGAACACCACTAGTCAAATTCCCAAACAAAGGGAAAAGGGTCTCTTCATCTGGCCTTGCCCTATTCTTGCAGAAAGCAGGTGCTTTTGAGGAGTTAGTTTTAGCTTGTTTCAAAAAGTAAGGAAATTAAAGCAACTGCTTCACGTGTTAGTTTGTCCAGCTGCCAAAGTACTTCCTCTACCCCAAACCTGAGAACTTCCTGGCAATTTCCAGTGAAGTTTGACAGATGTTTCTAAGATTGGTAAGTCTTTCTAAGTCTCTTGAACCAATAACTGGGTAAATAGAAAAAAATTCTCTGGAAGGAGAATGATGTGCTGTTTATCTATTATAAGCTGTTTGTGAACAATATGGTGTGATCTGCACCCAGTGAGCTGTGCTGCTCCACACTAGCAAGGGCTCCTGCTGCCTCTGCCATGTGGGTAAAACGGCTGCTTTTCTCTTTTCTCCCTTCAGGCCAGCTACCCTACTGGCTGTGTCTCACTCTTTCCAAGAAACCTCATATATTACACCTTTGTTCTTGTATTTTCTCTGTCCCAACAGTTTTTTACTTCCTCTTACCACGCCAGACAGGCAAACTTTTCATGCCAGCACATCTGTAAGCTCTCTCTCACTACAGTACATATATTGCAGACCATCTACTTAGAATATGTCCTGAACACTGCCATTTAGAAAACTTCATTTGTCCCCTTAATTCTGTGAACTCCTTAGATCTTTGCAAACACAAGGTATGGAGTGGGCTGCTATCCTCTGTCAGGAAAGATGCTGGGTTTTAAGGTCAAAGGTTTGGAGGACTTTGGACTGTGAAATGCAGCACCTCTGGAAGATATGTATCAAGTACAATTTATAACTGAAGGTAAATGTAGTTCCTTTCGTAATGCAGCATGAGACTTGGAAATGTTTAAGAAGTTCAGTACAAGAATTAGACAGACTGAATTTTCCCTGTTTGAAGGCTCATGACTGAAACCCTGGGCATGCATATTCATACAATATGGCAGGCTGGGGACCAGGCATTTTTTCTCCTTATCACTTATATCCAAAATGTGATAGAAAGCCAGGCAGAATTAAATCAAATTTACAGCAGTGGCTTAGATTTTTGACACAATACCATGAGGTTTTTCAGCTGACAGGAAAACCATACTACATTCTAAACTTCTGTATTTTACTTGAGCACCTCAGGGCAAGGGAAAACAGGTCAAAAGGCTGGCCAGGTCCCAATGACAGGAGCTGTCTCTTGCCCTGCCCCTCTTCAACCTAAACATATGCAAACCCATTACTTGTCAGATGGCTTCAATTTTATCCCACAGGGCTTCCCTGGGGAGACAAAGCCAGTGCTGCCACACTCACAGTTGGGCAAACTTCTCCAACTCCAAATAAAGGATCCATCCTTCAGATATTAAACGTGATCAGGGGACCAGATATTAAACGTGATTATGGGGACCCCTGGTGGTCTAGTGGTTAGGATGCGGCGCTCTCACCGCCGCGGCCCGGGTTCGATTCCCGGTCAGGGAACTCCCCCGGGCAGATGGAGCTC
Source organism: Neopelma chrysocephalum (assembly GCF_003984885.1). Taxonomy (NCBI): domain Eukaryota; kingdom Metazoa; phylum Chordata; class Aves; order Passeriformes; family Pipridae; genus Neopelma; species Neopelma chrysocephalum. The sequence continues at coordinate 5,265,607 of NW_020897719.1, forward strand.
GTCAGCCCTGTGAGGCCATCCATCTAAGAGGTCACTCTAAACAAACCTACGTCCTGAGGACCTCACTGCCATTGTCCAAGCTTGCTTGGCTCCGGCAGATGAACCTTAGGATTAAAGGGTGGGCTCAGTTCAGCGCATGCTGTGTCTCACCTAAAAAATCCATTGCGCAGGCTTGAAAGGTAAAAAAAAAAAACCTTTCCCAAAATCTTCGTTCGTGAAGACTGGCCATACAAACGTGATCTGAATTTATCATCAGCTCATCTTCATGTGAGCACAGGAACTTTGTGTATATTTTTGCTGCCAAAATTCATGAGATCACAAGGATCACCATTTTCCTCCTTGCTTACAGTCACAATGGATCACATCTACTGTCTGTCAAAGTTCTGCTGATGTGTATTTATCTTGACAGTTTGGTCTAAAGTTTCCACTTCTTGTGTACAAAGAGCAGCCAGGGATCCCTTCAAAGATTAAAACATGATGGCCAGTTGGATTTATTTCCAGCCCAAGGGCATCATTTGGTGGTAGATTCCTACAAGTAGCACATTCCAGTAGTTATTTCCATCTTCCCATGGAACCAGTTGCTGCTTCTGCCAACTCTGTGAAATATTCTTTCCTAAGGTAGAAGGGGGAAGACTGAGAGAGGGAGTGGGACAGAAACACAGCAAAGAACAATTGCTTTTCAGAAATTATTTGAATCTCATCCTCTTTCTGCTTTTCTCCCCAGTTCTTCTTTCGGAGAAGAAAACTCTTCCATACTGTAGAAAATATTTCTTTATAATAATATATAATAATAACCTATTTCTATAGGTTCTGTTTTAAAATGGGCCAGACAACATACGAGGACAATTTGGTTCCTAAATATTTTGCCACTTGCCTCTGCTACATGAGGAAATTGTATTTTCCTAGGAACAATGTCAGAATAGATTACAAGAAAAATTACCATTGGGGTATCCTCTTTAATTCCCTCTGGATTCATACAATCACTTCAGTGAGAATAAAACCAAAAGCAAATGTGTATCACTAAAAGGAAAATGTAGGAACTATATGTAGTAGCACACTTTGGGGAACATGCACAAATAACGTGTGTCTCCAAAAATTGTTACCATATGAAATCTTTTTTTCCCAGCTAAGCCTAGGGAACTCAGACCCTTCTTTTCAGGAATTATTCTTTAATTGAAACATAAACAGCTGTATTTCATATTTCCCAGTCAATGCACATTGCTGGAAAAATCAACAGATACCTGTACAAAAAACCAGGCAGCCCAGTATCTGAAGATCAAAGTGTCAGATCTGAGACTGTGCAGATGACAGGAGCTAGAATATCCAAGAGTTTCCAATTACATATAGAAGGGCTGACAGAATGGCTTCTGATTCAGTGATAAGATTCCTCCTTCAAGCATCATCAACTTTTGGATTCATCTCCTGAAGCACCTGTATCTCTTGGAATCCATGGCTCTCCTGCAGTCTTCTATGCAGAACAGCTGCCCTCCTGCCCAGTTTGTTTCCATTCATACACAGAATAGACAAGATATGAAAAGAGCATTGCAATGGATTTTGTGCACTGTAAAATAAAATATTTTAAAATTCCTCACTTCATATACTGTTCAAAAACAGATGCCCAGAAATTTGTATGTCTGACAATTCCTTTAGGACACAAAATCCTTATTTGGGATTCTGTCTGAGGGCTCTTAATTTCAAATCAGCATTCTAACTTTCTCTTATTCACTCTTGCAGATATGGAACATGACTGTTTAATTTTTTTTCTTTGCAGAAATATGACTAAATAAATAACAAAAGCATCTATGGAAGTAAAATGTAAATAGCAGGAAATTTCAACAGGAAATGGTCAGACAAATTTATATTTTTTCAAATTATACCATATAAAGGTATGCAACTTTCTGTAAATAATTTGGTTGCATTAAAGGAAGTTCTGGAACATCAAGGGAACAACCTCTGCCAGACTTGTTTCATGCTGTTTTTCCACTTTCAATTCTTAATTACAGTATGAAGCTGCTGTGATTTTTACTGCTAGTGTAAACAGAACAAACAGTGAAATTTTAAAATCACATTTATTTTTAATACAAAATCTGTTGCACTATTACAGAAGTGAGCCTGTATGTTTACCCCCACATGCACAGATAATTCAGCATCTACGAAATAAGAGCAAAATTATATTTCTCTTTTACCAAAAACGTTGGCAAATCCTGTTAAGAAGTGTTCTCTTTGTGCTTTGTAATTAATGTTCATATAACTAATTTCATATTCCGGTTCCCATTAAGAAAACTGATCAATGGAAAACTCAAAGGTGTGAAAGAAGCTTATTACAGCTGGCTTACATTTGGGATTACTTCAGTTGTGCTTTACCTACAATATATACATGAAAGCTGCAAGGTGTCTTATGGGCTAATGTAATGCACTGGCAAAAGCTCTGAGTGGTACAATTAGGAATCTGCAGTAAATGAGCAGAACAGTTTTCACAGCAAAAAAAAAAAAGAGTAGATGCTTTAAAATACCATGCACACCATTGGCTATAGTACTTCTTGCACAGTACAACATAAGCTTTCTTGGTTTATTTGTCTGTAACACCTAGAAGCATATAGCATCTACGCTTTAAGTGTATTTACAAATTCAACGAAATATCTACATATAAAAAGCTTACTTAAAATTAAACTTGATGCAAGTTATGAAAAACCAATTTATTGGCAAATGAAACTGAGCATTCCTTCAACCATAGGTTGTTATAAAAATTTATATTTGGAGGTAAACATTTGATTGATATAGTATGCGATAAAATAATTTTTTAACCAATAAGGGTAATCCTTTACAAATAAACCATATTCACACTTGTCAGATTGAATCCTGTGGTTCCGAGCGGTAACCCCCACACTGCTTCAGGGTGTAGATAATTGCAAAGCTGCCACACTGATCAGGCTGGGACACAGAGGGAAATGCGCTCTCACCGGTGCAGTCAGCTGGTTTGGGTTTTTAACAATTTATTTTACAAGAGCTTATACCTTGCTGTGTTAGTAAATAATTTAACTCTGGTTGTGTTTTGGGGTGTTTTTTTGGTTGTTTTTGTTGTAAATATTCTAAGGCCATGAAAACGTTGTGCTGTAACTGTGTAGAAAGCATTTATTTTATTTTAAAGGGAAAAAAACCACATGCCTTCCTTTGTGTAATTTAAAATATTTTAAACTTTCCATTTTTAGCACAACAATTTCATAACACGTTATTTTTCTTTACATTTTTCCTTTATTTGGCAATGATAGTAGTCTGCTAATCACAGTTTACTGCACCAACTGATTGAGTAGTGCAGCGCATTACGGAATGCATATTGTATAAAGGCACTGAATGTACTCTGCCCTGTGTCTTCTGGAATATTTTCTCTCATTTTTGAAGTTTTACTTTCAGTGACTGTACAAATTCCAAAATGCATTGCAATGCGTATCTTTTATGCCCTAAAATCAATTCAACGTGTTTTGATGTAAAAATAGAACACTGTACTGCTGTAATACTTGATAGATTAAAAAGGCTATAAAGTAATAGGAGCAAAGAGCAGATAATAGGGTCTCATTAAGCATCAGCAAATGCAAGTGTCATACTTAAATCATTTAGCAATTATATACTGTACATACTGTTCCTAACTGTCTTGCAAAAAGACATATGATAGCTAGACATTAAGTCACCAATTTCACAACAATGTCCACAAAGACATTGAAGTTCTATATAATACTACTATAACACTCTGACAATGGGAACAGAATTCATATCCAGGGATTCAGCAGAGGACTGCGTAACAAATTGTCAAACCATGTTTTTATAGTGTAGACAAGATTACCTGTGAATTGTATAGCTTTTTTTTTCCCATGCATTATACTGCATTTTCAACAAGAAACAAAATTACAAGTTGATATTATTGTTTGTGTCAGTTCCTTTGAAAAAAAGTAAAAATACCCAAGTTTTGAACAAAATTTGAATTTTGTATTTTGATTCATACTAACATACCATTTCCTGTGTCATTACACTGTGTATTGACCTGCATATTCTCATAGCATTAACACCTGGTGGTGAGGAGCTCCATTACCTGCGTGTTCATAGTATGAGAAGGAAGATGTGCAAGTGCTTTAAACAAACTGAAGATACAAGGGGATTGAGTTCTGTGGTTACACAAATGAATTCATGGCATTTACAGGAGAAGGAGCCTCAGAGCTTTCATTTCCTTCTGCAGGTTCTTTCTCTTTTTTACCACTATATTGTCCAATAAAGGAGCCATCCTCATTGAACTGACCGTTTACACCTTCTCCATAGTCAACTAAACTATCATCACTGTCTTCTTTTTTCACAGTTCTGTCTGAAGGTGTCCGGCTTCCTTTTTTTAGAGGTTTATGGTCCTCTGCATCACTGGAGACACAAACAAACAAACACGGAATTAATGGATCTATTATTTATTAAGACAAAATCAGCCATGCATGCTGAGTTTATGAAAAGCATATGTGCAGCCCAATAATCCTTTAGTAAACCCACATCACATTGTAAAGAAAAATCAATATGATGCAGTTCACATGAAAACATGGTGTAGGAATGGTTTAAACAGAGAATGTCTTCAGTGGAGGGAGGGGGGGTTGTGGTTTTTTTTTTTTTTGTCTCCCCATCGTGCATGACTTTTCAATGACAAGACCTGGATCCTTGGCTTGGAAGCCACTTAGATGGAACTGCAAGCACTAAAAAGTGGGTTGTAAAGTTATAAAAAAAATAATTTGTTTGTTCTCCAAAGTAGCAAGCTTATGATGTGCCATGAAGTTAGTCTGTTAAACTTCTTAATTTCTTTGATTCCTTGAACATCAATGGAGAATGAATTTGGTTAAATGAAATATACTGATTTTCTTTACTAGTATAAAGAAAATAAAAGTGCTGCATTTTGAAATAATTTGTTACATAATGCAGGCCAGACTTACAACTTTCAGCCTTACCTTTCAAGAGACCTACATATTCCATTAAAAGGGTGCAGAAGAAACAAATGAAAATAGCCTAAGAAGAAAAGCAAAGTCCATATCCTGATAGTGATCAGTATTTTATCAATAGTACGTTGCTCTTAAAATTGTTAAAATATTTACTGTATTACAGGTAAAGCAACAATTTAGCTTACAGTAGCTAGAATTGAGGAGTTGAGTGCATGCTTATTCTTTTTCATTTCTTATCAGATCTACCTCCCTACCCTACTCCATAACTGATAACATTCTGACAGTGATTTGGAGGACAACAGATAAAGGAAAGAAAGATAGGGAGAAGAGATTTCTGTAGCAAAGTAACATGGTCTTTCCTTGTCAATGGAAAAGCTGCAGCACCATCAGCATCCTCAAATAAATTTGCAGCTGTAGTAGGTTTGTATTTCATGAAACAGATGTAGTTGGGCTGTTTTCAGAATCCTTTACATTGCACTTCAGTTTCAAGATGAAGATTTCAGCAGCTCCAAAGCATTTTGAATTAAAAACCACTACTGCTAGTTGCACTTTTGGGTGCCATTATTTACCTTAATATCTTAAACAGAATATGTGACTTTATTTGCATATAGTGCACAAAAAAAAGTAAGTAGTTTGGGGTTTTTATTTAGACTCATAACTTATAGAAATATAAAGAAAAATGTATAAAATATCAAAGAAATGAAATTAAATTTTACAATTTCCAGAATATTTGATGCATATATATTCAACAAATTCTTTTAACCCTCTAATTCCTAAACCCCAATACCTTAGATCTTCAAATAAGCCGTTTTCTTTTTTTCCTAATTAATATCTTTGAACACCCAGAGAAACCACATATATATATATATATATATATATACATCTGCAGAAACCATATATATTTATATGGATGTAATATATATATTACATAGCATGTACAAGGTCACATAGATCATATTGTTGCCTAACAAAAGCCTTGTTGAGAAACTATTGCTAGAAAACCACTACACATATTTTCCATCAAGCTGCTTCTCCTTATGTCATTACCTTTTTTTGGCTTTGGAAGATCACGTTCTAAAAGAAGGATGTCTCTAATATGTATATACTTACAGAAAAAGCATTCCAGAGATTTTATCATTCTGTGTATACACCAAAAAAGAAGTGGTAGAAATATCTCTTTTATATACATGTAATGAAACCTTATGCTCAAAGCACACACAAAGGCAAGATGTCTGAACTTGACAGTATCAGGCTTGACTTTTTAGTTTTCCTTGTGTACAAGCCACAAGGAAAAATATTGTGTGATTGATCTTCCATGCTCACTGGTGCTGCAAACATACAAGCCAGCAACATCTAAACAACTGTACTCCAAAATATCAAGAATCCAGCAGCAAAGTGAAAATGTTTATAACACTTTAAACACAAACACATTACAGAGACATTACTGAAGAGAGTTCATTTAGGAAGGACCCTATATTTAAAAGGCTGGAAATGGAATTGAGTATTTAATACTCACACAAAAAATCGTTTCCCCATTGCCCTCATCAGAGGGGAGTTATTAAAACAGGCCAAACATGTCAAATGAAGACCAGACCCTCACTTTGAAATAGTAACCAGCCCTTCTCCCAAAGCAAATCTGCTTTCTGGGTAAGACTATTAAAGAAAAGACATTGACGTATGATTTGTTGTTTAATTTTAGGTCGATAACTTCATAATTATTACACCATAATAGAGAGGAATGAAAATAAATTAAAACTGCATTTGTACCATATTCCACGTTGTTATGAATCTCTGTGCAAATATTCTAAAGTATGACCCTATCCAGTGTGACCCCAGCCAGTGTAATTCACTAGGCTGAAATAGACATTAAATAAATAATACACCATTATTATATACACTGTATTAAAAGTACCCACACTTTTGTGTTTAATCCAATAAAAAGCTTGATTTTCCTTTATAATTTAGATAAATTTGAGTATAGGAACTTCTGCTTTGTGTTGCTCTTATGGTTTTCTTGTCTATATTTTTACAAACAAAGTTTATTTATAAGGCAAACAATGAAGAAATACTTACACAGTATTGTGTAAGTATTGTTTGCATTGTGTCTGTGATTTTTCTATATTTTAATAAGGATGCGGAATCTACTGTCTCTATAATTAAAAACAAACAAACCTGCAGATTTACCCAGGAGTGTATCTGCATAGAGGTGGGCACTGGTCAGAGAGCACGGTCACAGCAGATGCAAAAATCAAATGTGAACCTGGGGATTCCTTTCCCGTGTTGCACTACACAAGTCCAGAGCGAGGTTATGCCAAGACTCTGGCAGAAAACCAAGTGGAATTATCCAGGGTGCTTTCCACTCCATGTTCAGGAAAAGGAAACGTATGCCATGATACCATTTATTCTTTATCAAACTGGATTATGACTCCTGTATTAGATGAATACAATGTTTTGGGTGGAAAAGAAAGAAACTGAGGAAGAAAGAGGGAAAAAACCTAACAAACAGGAGAGGGAGAAAAATTGAAGACATCAATGTTTTGGACAGTAATTTTGTTACCCTGGGGATGCAAAACACAGAAGGGGCTCTGGTGCTCTGGAGAAATAAATGTATTACCTGTTTGCTGCTAAGAAACAAACTGCAAAAGCTGCTGAATTGCATTATGAATATGGGTGCCTACACAGCTATAGAACACTTTAGGCTGTAGAATATATAACATTATATTGCAAAAACATGTTAAAGCAATAAATTTTTATATGGTACCTGCAAGATTTGCCAATCTTGCTTACAGTTGTTCATAAAACTATTCCAAAATGCAATCAGGATAAAAAATAATTTCTTTTCGTTTCTGTTTGTGGTTTTTCTTGCTGATTTTTATACTTACCTAATGTAATATTGTGATATAAAAAATAAAGTGCAAATTGAGTTGACTAAAATTACAGTGGGAAACTGAAGAAGTTTTTGAAAAGAGTCATGTATGCAGTGCATACAATTAGTAGTGAGAAAACAAGACTGGAAGGGAACCAAACAAACAAGATGTGAGAATGGGTATGAATTCCATATTTAGATCAGACAGCCATGGAAGTTAAGTGTAGTGATACTTTTACTACTTTTTGTTGTATAAATAAATTCCATACTAGTAGCTTTTTAAGGATGAAAGTTTCTCAATGAAGACTCATATGTACCAATCATTTTGATAAGTACTGACATGTACAACATACACTTCTTGCCCTTTTAGTAAGAACAGTATTTAATATTAAAGCATACTCTAAAAGCATGACTTCAATATTATTCATGAATCATTGCTAATATATTGATGCCTTAAACCCCAATAGCTTTCTTATTTTTCTACCTTATAAGTTTTATAGGTAATAGAAGTAGATTTTAGAAGCAACCCCTTTCTCCCTCCTCCCCTAGCACCCCTTAGTTTATACATTCCTTAAGCCTCTTACCCCATTCCATACCCCCCATATCAACCCTATTCCCGTATCCAGTAGAAAATGTTTAGTCTCTTAGTCAAGGCAAGCCTGTCTTGTTTGGGGAACGCTTGTATCTAGGCCTAAACCGCAGGACAGAGTCAAGGAACTGGGTGACTCTGCTCTCTGTACCCCGAAGATGATGAAGGGAGGGTCCCAAAAGGACCCCAGACCCAATTCCGGGAGGTGGGCCAGGGGGTGGACCAGAGCAAAAGTCAGAGGATGGACACACTTGGGATTGGCCAGATATTGTTATAAATGTAACATCTCGGGCACAGCCCGGCGCGCGCTGTGTAAGATCTCTTGCCTTGGCACAATTAAATCCTTTCCTTATCTCACCCCAACTAACGGCTCCTGAATTTTTTCTAAGCACCAGCTGAGCAGGCATCAATATGAATACATGTTTCTTTTTCTTCTTAGTGTAATGAACAATATCAGACTTGCAGCTAATTGTTAAGAGAGATAAGAAGTACAAAGGTAACAATAATATAAGTGCAAAGTACAAATTTATTTTTTTAAAAAAGTACTTCCATTTCACAAGCTCATCAGTTATCGAGAGAAATATGTACCTTGAAATCTCCTTTCTTCTTTCAACTTTTCAATTTTTCTTCCTTAGATATGGGTACATGCAGCAACCAGTCAGAATGGGGAAGACAGTTTTACGATGCCTCTGCAGTCCAGCAGGCAACTAGTTCCCACTAAACTTTGCCACATTCATGGACATGCAAAAAGACTCAATATACAGTTAGCAATATACTACTTTTCCTTATAACATAACTGTCATATGAAAGGCAACATAAACCAAACAAAATGGGTAAAACATCCTGAGCTATGGGAGGCAGAAAGAGGATGCAGAAGATGAAAACTGTTGGCAGTAAATTCCTTCTTCTGTGCCCTCAGGTCAATAGTCCAGAAATGTTTCAGTATAAGCAGTCATGTAAAGCCACAGAAGTACCTTTCACTAGGGCTTCCCTGCACCCTCCAGGGCAATCTCTGCCCTAACACCTTACAGGTTTCTGCTCACACTTCTAACTTGTTAGGACTGTGCAGGTGACAAATGCTTGCCCTATACACTTATGCACATGTATCAATCCAGACATCAAACCATTTTACTATTTCTTATTTAGCTAAGACTTAAGCACATCTATATTAGTCTTCTGAGTAGTTTTTCTTTAACATCTCTGTAATACTCACTCTTCAATCCTGGTAGAAGCTGGAAAAACTGGGAGGTTAAGCTCTAGTTTAGATGGCAATGTGTTGAAAAAATTGTTGTTAGTCAAAGAACCTGACTTGCTCCTTGTGAAAATTTTAAAGAAAAATCTGCTTGAGAGAAATTTAAACAACTTTCCACCCTTTCTATTTCTGGTAGAAAATTATATGAAGGGAAATCAAGTACTGATTTAAAAAGCAATCACACAGATACTCAATAATTAAAATAAGAACTGTCAAAGAAAGCACATGTGTGTAATTTAGAACACAGCAAGACTAGTGCCAAATCCAATTGGACTATTAGGTTTTTCAGGCAGCCCGCTGAGATAATCTCTTGTGCTAGAAGGGACCAAGCTTAGAATTACAGTGCTGAGGCACAAATCATGGCTAGGTCCCTTTGGAAACACACCCAAGTTGCACTAAAACTTAAGTACAAGAGAAAAAAAATAGTTGCAGTTACAAACCATATTCTCATTGTAAATCAACCCAGAACATGAAGGAAGAGTAATACATTATCTAGCAATCTCAAAACTCTCTGCCAGAAAGTCTCTTGTAGCATCTCCAAGAATTTCTAGGAAAAATACTGTGCATGTCAAAATGTTGAAGAAAAGAGGCAAAATAATTCAACAAAATGTGCAAACATCCTTTGTTACCACACTAGCAGTCCTACTATTGGAGTTGCCTTGTCCTGTTTTGTCTTCCTAAGAACATTCTGCAGACTGCTGCAATTTTGTCCTCCCCTTGTAGTTAACTAAAAAATGCAAGCTTCCAGTCTCTCCCTACCTATAAACCCATAGGTCTGTAGCTGTTATAACTTCTTAATTTCTCTCAATTTAGGGACCAGGAGGGAAATTAGGCTGATGCATACACCTGAACAGGAGCTCTAGATAATCTTTTATTTTAATTTAAATAAATATACATCTGTCTTACTTATTCTGTTTCTTGCAGATGCTTGGTGTAAGAATTGACTGTCCACAATGTACTATCTCATTGCAGTTTGCTACAGAGGCACTGTTTTCCCTTATTATGTAAAAGTGAAGGAATCCAGTCACAGGACCATAGTGTACACAATCATTCCATGGTTCTTGAAACATCTGCATTTCCTAAACCATTATTTCCTTATTCAGTTTGATATGGCAGAAAAATCTGATGTTGGCTGCAGAAGGTATGCTCTTAGATGAAGTTGAGGAGTGCAAAACTGTGAACAAATCCAAGCCATTCCAAGACCACCATTCATGGAATGTGAAAAAACCTCCCCTAAAATTAAGAGCTGTCATTTCTCTAGAACGTATTAATTATTCATTAAGATCTAAGCAACTTAATAGTTTAAATTTTATTTTGAAACAACTAATTTTCTGAGGACTGGGCTTACTTGTCCAGAAATATTGAAACATTTCCATCTTTCACTCTTCTCAGTTCCTGAGAAAGAAGGAAGCATGTCTATGTTCTTAGAAAGTTCCTCTTGATGGTCTGGTGTCTCTCTGAGAGTGAGATGTCTTTTTGTACTTGGCGTGGAATGACTGTGAGATTTTATACTTTCCCTTCCCTCCTTTGAACTTTGAAGGAGAACGCAAGGAGCTCAGACACTTGTGAGGATAAGAAAAGGAACAGCTTCCAACAGAGCTCTTTTTTTTCATCTGATGCAAGGAGTATTTGTGTTCTGAGAAATCCTTCATGATCTGGACTAAGGATTCACCAAATAGCTTGCCCCCTGTGTATGGCAAAGACAGCAGTTTACATTTTAGATCTAGCAATGAGGTCCAAGGACGCAGCCATATAGCTCTCCAGGCTACAGTGAGGCATGCCATATTTTTAACAGTGAGTCTAAGAGAATCCTCAGCTGCATCATGGATAAAATTAGCTGCAATTTTACATAGCCTGCGTTTCCTCTGCATGGTAGCAGATGGGAACCGTTTCTTTTTGAATCTGGCTCGTTCTTCCTCCAACCATATAAGTAAAGCCTTAGAAGCATAAGTGCAGTAGATAGATACTCCAAGCTGAGCTGCAACTAGCTTGAAAGATCTTTTAATTGCTTCCTCAATCTTTTTGTCAGTAGGATCTTTAGGGAGTGCATCTCTATTATCAGGCACTGACAGTACAGAATCACCAGTAACCAATGCTCTGTCTACCTCAGGCAAGGTCCCCCACAAAGCAGCTTTATCCCCTGGAAAAGGATAGAGTTTATGAAGTACTGCTGGGGCTTCATGCTTGGCCTCAGGATTACCCCAAATCCTGCAGACAAGATCTTCCACAGCTGAATGGATAGGAAGTGCATTATCTACCTTGCCTTCTTCAGAGGGGATAAGCAGTTCTTCTGAAGCACACTCAGATTTGGAAGATTTTAGCATTAACACCCTCTTTATGTGTTTGAACAGATAATTCTGATTCTCCATGTCAAATTTACGCAGAGGATCTGGTCCTTCTTTATCTTCTGTAGGGGACTCAGATGCCACCTCCCCATCTTCAGGGGTTGACTCAAACTCCAAGAAGGCCTCGTCAGGCTCAGGTTTCTCCTTCCCAAAAGCTGTTTGATCTTTTAAGCTGTCCATATGGTCAGACTCAAAAGTCTGGGAACTGCTCCCAGATGCTTCTAAAGGAGCCACTGGAACTTCTGTAATTGGTATCCTGGGATGCTTTACTGAATGGGACCTAACCTGTGCCACAGATGTTATACTTTGTCTGGCTGCTGTCAAAGCATCCTTTAAGACAGTAGCTAGCTCAGGCACAATTACAGATTTCATTAGTGAATTCTTTTCAGATTCAGAGAAGTGAGGAGCAGTAGAAGGTCTTACCTTCTCGTGGCAGGAGCTCTCAGTGTCTTCTGAATCTGAGCTGCAGTCTGGGGTCTGGCTGCACCAGTGCTGGAGAGAAGAATGCTGCCTTGCCAGTGAGCCACCAACTGAGTTGCAGCTGAGGGGTTGCTGGAAAGGGGATGGCTGTCCTGCCTGAGAATCTGAGCCCTTCTCCGACCCCATTATCACTTGCTCAGAAGCATGATGTCTAGAGCCATGCCTGTACTTCCATTCGTCTGACCTCTTTTCCTCTCGGCAGAGAGAAGCAGAGACACAACTAACCCTTGTCAGCTCTGAAGACTGCCTAGCCCTCCTCCTGGTGTAGGAGGTCTCTGATCTGGTGCTGGAGTATTGATCCCCTGACCTTCTGAAGAAGTTGGATCTGTCAGATCTCACAGACTTTGCTTTGGTACAGACAGGGTCTGCTTCAGAAGAATTGGCACAGCTACCTTTTCTTTTCTTTTCCTTGTCCAGTTGCTTTCCTGTCCAAGCAGACATGGACCTGAAGTGATGAAAAAAGTTCAAAATACTCGAATTCCTAGATCTTTCAAAAATTACATTTTTTTTCAAGAGAAACCCTATACCCTTTGTCCTTAAAGAAGCACTGCATCATGTGAGGCAGACAAACTGGGAACTGAGTGACTGCAGTGATGCTGGGCTGCAGAGAGGGTGGCAAGATATCTTCTGTAATCTGACTGGTTGCTGCTGCTGCCCTGTCTCTAAGGAAAAAACAGGAAAGCCCAATATAGACTAATTACACATAAATACATTTTAGAAGGAGTTTTTGCATGGTACATAGGACAAGCTGTTTTATGTTAACAAGTCTGAAAGCTTGGCATGCTTGGCTACCCATATTCACCAGACATGAGGTGGATAAATGCATTATAAAATAATTTATAAAGCTCTAGATGATTCTATAGATTAACTCAAGCCACTTAAATATGGAGGCATAAATTCAAATCTTGCTACAGATCCCACAAAGACTTCCATACTTATTCCAGGCCTGAGAAAAGATGTATTGAGGTCATATCATTTGTACAATTCTGTACAAAGGTCAATTTCTGCTGCTGGAAGTTCCAAGTATCAAAAACCAGTGGAGCAACAAAGGAGAATGAAAACTGGAATGCCCAGGAAAACTTAGATAGTACTTATTTACCTCTGCTTCCAAACATTGCTTCACACTTCTCTTTTTATCAGCTGAATTTAACTAATTCTTAGGTACTAATGTACTGTAATAAAATACTATTCTGAACTCATTAATGTAAGAACAGAGTATTGTATTTTTTTAATCAAGGGAAAATAAACAGAAACTGCTCTTTGGCATTCAGAACTGTACATCTATTCCTGTTAGATCAAGATGTACATTTCCCTTCTATGAAGAAGCTATGGCAACAGTGTAGATCCTTCTTGAAAAAAACCCCTTTTTTTTTAAATGTACATTTGTAAATGTCAAATCTTAAAAATAATAAAGGGCTTCTATAATGCTTATGACACAGAAATGCACTACAAAATCTATTATATCACCCATGTAGAAGATAATGATATTGACCTATTTAGAAAATAATAACATTATTTACTGCACTAATCAAAAAACAACAAATAAAATGCTGCTTATTAAATAAGCTATACTTATAATCGCTATATGAACAGACTTGCCCAGCATGCTTTTGGTAATGCCAGGAGATTTGGCTAGATTGCATTTACAATAAAGGAAGAGAATCAGGAATAGGAGCTGTGTTGCATGCTTTGAAGCTGCTTGCTATGTATCTTGTACTGAAAAACTGAAAGGGAGATTTGTTTTTTCTTGTAGGACATGACTTCACCTCTGTGTATAACATCACTTCATTGTTATTGGATTAGATGTTAGTACTAGCACCCATTTTAAATGTTTGTTTTCAAGTCAACTTAACAGCAGATTGTCTCTACTAGGCTTTAACTGGAAATTTATTTTCAAAAAACCATAATGCTAAATGTGCCCTAACGGAAAGGACACTGTATCTATTTGAACTATCTGAAAGCTGGCTTTGTAAATAAAGATTCCACACTTTGAGACAATTGTGTTTGAATCTGGATTTCACCCTGCACTAGCAGATGGCTTATACTAAGCTTGGATAATTTTTTTTTCTAATTCTGCGGTTGAAATGCTACCTATAGTTCTATATAACACTGGATACAGAATCTTTGACACAGAAAAAAAAGTTAGTTTTGAATTAATAAGTGTGATACTATATACAGCACATGTGTGACATAACAGTGAACATGACAAATCACATCAGTTGCTCACCTGTATTCACCAAATGTTCCATCATCTTCTTTCATAGGTTGTATTTCTGGATCAGCATGTGCATCCTCCTTTTCCTTCACTAAAATATTTGAAATGGTAATTTTTATCATGGAACTGCAAGATGAGAAACCCTAAGTCCTTAATTTCTCAAATTGATCACATTTGGCAGGAACGTGGTTTGAATAATTTTTTTAAATAGGGTCTTAGGGTGTTACATTTTTTCTCTTGAAGAAAAAGATCTGTTAATTAGTTATAGAATTTTATTTTCATTCAAGTATAAAATACTGTATGTCATTTTGCATTAGTAGAACATTTTCTTCCTTTCATTTCTAGCACTAAAGTTTTGTTAAAAATCCTACTAAAATAATTTATTTACTTATATTATTATTAGAGCTATTGTTTATTGATATCTGAATAATTTAGTTTTACTTAACCATGATCTGTGTTTCCTCTTGATATTTGTCTCATACTGATTGATAAAACTGAATCAGATTCACTTGGGTTCACTGTCAGTTTCTACATTTTCTGCTTTCATTGCACACAATAAGACTCCAGGGAATTTTAAACAGTATTTTGAGAGTTATTAATATTGGAAAAAAATAGGCATGGTCTGTTAATTTCTTCTTTTCTATAACATGATCAAAAGTAAAGCAAAATCACCTACGCTGGAACCTAAATTTAACACTATTGTATCTCTTGCAAATCCTTGGTTTATGTTTAGTCATCGTTCCCTAGTGAGAATAAATCCAGGCATATAACTTGTCCCTGTACAAAAATACATGTAGCACAGAAACTTTGACAGAGAAACCCACTAGCACCTGAGGAGTCAGATGTTTACAGATGACACATATTCATCTAAATAATGATTGTTCATGGAGTAAAATAATATACTGACTTGAAGCATTATCTTCATGGTTCTTCCCTCTGCCTTTTCATTTCTGTTTCTCTGGCAACTATTCAAATCTTTCCCTTGTTTAGCAGATACAGTTATATAACCCAATATACAATATATTATCTTTTAATCTGGTAATTTCCACACTTAATTTTTACATCATTAATTTATATGCTGTTATTTAAGAGGATATGAATCACTCCTGATAGTATTTACTAAGTATATAATTGCAGTGAGGCATAACACCTGGGGATGTATCTGGCTGCTGTAATTTCACACTGAAGTAATTGATTGCTTTCTACAGACCATAGGAAATATCAAGATGACATGCTAAAATTATGATGAAAAAGAGTTCATAACTTTGATTTTCATAGATTTTCATAACTGTGCTTCCCATTTGTCACTACAAAACAGTACATTTGCAATGAGACAAGAAATAAAATTAGCTATATAGTCACCACTATAAACACCAGTAATTACTGAATGTGGAAATCTTATAAACATTCAAGGTCTACCTTTATATATGTGTGTGTATATGCATATGTAGCTGTGCATAAAAATATTAATACCTTACAGCTAATAATTCTGCAGAAGCTGAGAAAAGAATGGCATATCAGGGATCCACAAAGTAATGCCAGCCTTAGCATCCAACTGCCTTCTATGTTTTTACTCAAAAACTCTGTTTTGCCCTATTCTTGATGGTGGCTCATTTCAAGTCTTCCCTACTCTTTTTAGATCCATCACTTTCCTTGTTTCAATCTTAAAACTTTCATTTTCTTTTCTCAGTTCTCTCCACTGAGAGTCACTTTTCCTATATCCTCAATAATCTCATTTTCTTTTTAAATAATCCAAATATAAGGAAAAAAACCTAAGATGATGTCTTCAACCTGTCATATAACTTTACATAACACTGGTCCTTAATAATCTGTCTTTTCTTCATGGGCATAGGCAGTTGGAACAGAAGCTTCTCTTGCTCAATTCTTGCTGTTACTACAAATCTTTGCTCTCTCTATAAAACAATTTAACAGTTAGATTGGGCAGAGTAGGATTCTTGTATTTAATGAGGTGATTTTCTTATAAAAATAATCTGCTATGCTATGTTCAGCTATAAAAGATTCCCCTATGAAGAGGCAAAGTTCTTAGTGTTCACTGACACTAGTTTTCAGAAGTGCACTGGTCAAAACAAGCAAGAGAAATTAAAACAAAGTATGGATTTTTTTTTTTGCACTTTTGTAAGTGCATCCTGCTTTTTCATGCCAAAATTAACAGTATCAGCTTCAAGAAGTTTGAGGTGACTTCAGATAAGCATTCTAGAGTCTGAATATTTATATAATTTCCAAACCTTTGGAGTCTGTAATATAAAACAGAATTTTTTCAAAGTCAAGATTTTACATGAAACTTAGCAATTGTACTTTCTACTGGAGCTAGGAGAGGAAAATGAAAAATCAAATTCTCATTTGATGCTTTAAGAATTGATACAAACACAGATAAACCCAGATAACCAAATTACGGCTAGGGTATTAAGGAAAAGTTTATTCCAAAGGTGTAAACCCTAAATACACGGCTAAATCAAGCAATGGGCAAAAGAGCAGCCCAGAAAATCCATTCCAGTGCTTTTATATAAACAGCTTTTGCATGCTCGTAACTTCAAGGCCGTGTTCCCCCGGTGCTTTATGATCTCCCTCTCTCCCAGCAGGGGCTTCAAGCATGTTTGTGAGAACTTTTGCCTCTTCTTGCAACCAGAGAGTTAACTTCTCAAACCAGACAGCCAGAAAAATAGGGAAAGAGTTTTATGGGAAGGAGTTTTTTCCCACACTGGGTTTTTCCCAGACCTAGTTTTCCCAGCAGTTAAAACCTCCTTGAGCAGAACTCTTTTTTCTTCTCAAATAAATCTTCCGCATTTAACTTTCTGTCCCTAGATGCTCACCTGAAGTTTGTTCATAGACACTCATCCCTCAACAGCTGCTCTGAGATCCTCTCTGATAATACTATGCAAATCGGTTCCCACTATCCTTTTCAAGAGAGCTTTAGTCTATGGACCTACTACATAAACAGAAATGTAAGATCGGAGAAAGATATGTACGATACATATACGCACGAATACATACATACACGTATATGCCTTCTCTAATATGTACACCAGGAGGAATGAGAGTTTTGATAGGAGACATACATTGTATACTTTCAATTTTTAATTAAAAGTTATAAAATCTACTTGGCCATTCATAGACCCAATACTAAAAAAAAAACCCTCCCCTTCTTATAAAGAAAAAATTTATAGAAGAAAAAACAGCCTTACTGAAGGACGGTAACTTCACACTTAGCTGCAAAAATGCAGAGGTTGAAGACAATACAGATTCTGGGAAGGAATTGAAGGCATTTTGTATTTGAGACAAAATAACATATGAAGAGATTTGTCCTATGAAATACATTCCCTGTACTTTAAAGTAATGCACTGGCTGTGATCAGGTGTATGTTTCCACACTTTCTGACCAAATAAATAAATTGCAACTCAGCTCATTTTAGTGGATTGAACCCATCTGGACTATACTTCTGAAAGTGGAATATGCAGGAGTGGTGGTATTTCAAACCTCTAGAGAGGTCATGCAGTAATATGACTCTCCAGGACTGAAGGAGGTACTTCTCTTATGCTTAAAGAGATTGAGGTTTTCTACCATTATGCAGATTGCTCCTGCCAAGCCCACCACATGACGACTGATTTGCCATATACACAGTGTAAATGTAACCCCGCAGCAAACGTAATTTTTCAGTAAACCTGAAATCTGTCTTAATGGGTTACCAACAGATGAATTTTAATGTCATTGTTAAACAGCATACCTGGATATTTGCCACCCTTATTCCTCCTTATGAAGCAAACAATCAGTAAAATCAAGATCAGAAGAGCAACAGCACACATAAGACCAATGAACCATCCTTGAGTAGCGATATCTACCTGCCGGCTCGCCATTGCTGGAGGATAAAAGAAGAAAAATTAGATGTTTTGCTGCATTTAAATGCTATGCTAATTCAGATAAATATAAGCCAGTATACATTGTTCATTAGGGAATAGCATTCACTGTGAAAAAAAAAAGTATTAAGAAAGACAGTGAGTATTATGTATTTTTTTTACTCAAAAAGTTTCCAAGTACATAGAACTTTTGAGTATATAAGAATTCTGCCAACATTTAAGCTTAGCAACTACTTTGTGAAATCTGCACACACACTACATTGCTTTCCACAAACCTCAAAACTATTCTGAGCCATTTTACATGAATTAAACTACTGAAATGAAATAGCAAATTATAATTCACACAAACATGTCAATTGCATTCTCAAAATGAATAAAAAGTCAATAGTCATTAGCTAAGGCATTTCCATCAGTGTGAAATGGGGAAACAGATGGGTCATTCAAGGCCATAACATTCAATTTCAAATAAAAATTAAAAATGAAGCATCCTTTAAAACCTTATTAAACATTATGTTTTCTGCCTTTCCTCAAACCTCATCCTACTCTTCCTACATCCTATCATGACTGCCATGATTTAGGTTTAGTGATGCAATCGGAAAGCCTTTCCTTGGCACTGTTTCTCTCCAAATGCTGAGTCTAGATGGAAGATAATGTAAATGACAAGCAAACTGCACAGGAAACACTACAGTCACTAATAAGATCTGTGTGGTTTTGGGGTTGGATCTCTCCTACTGGTCTCAAACACTGTAGGAGGATTTTTCTGGTAAAGCTGATTTTCTACTCTGCTTTTCGGAGACTCGCCACAGGCAACTGGACTTAGGATTTGCTGTCCCGAGAAAGTGCGAAGGGTGAGAGGTGTTTGGGGTGCTACAGAGAGAGGAAGATATGAAGTGGAGGAAGATGGGCATCCATTCAAACCTACTGTGTTCATTCTTCACTTTCTTCTCTAGTCCTAAACCCCGAGTACGAAACTCTATGAAGCGTTTCCCAATAGACAGAGTTCAAGCCCATGTCTCAGTGTTATTTCCTAGTTAAGAGAGAGGCTGAGACAGCTAGCTTGGAAAAGCAGCTTTCAATGGGCCCACATTCCTAAGGGTTTTCCAGGGACTCTATTGAAACTCAAAGTATTTCTGATGTCTGGATATAGTATCTCCTATCCATTCCATACAGAAGACCAATTGTGGAGATATGATCAGGAGTCTTCTCAGCCCTTGTTTAAGAATATATTTTCTGATATTTTAGAAACTCTTTTTTTAAATGCACAATAATTTAAACTATTTTTGCATGAAACTCTCTACAGGTTATATAAATATATCCCTTATATACACATATATTTATACTTTATATACCACATATAAATATATATAAAATATATGTGGCAATTTTAAAAAACAAAATCACAAAGGCTATCTTCCTCTGAACTATAAATCAAAATAAGATAAAACTTTGTTATCACATTAGTGTTAAAATTATTTGTGGTTTTGCATATATGCATTCATAATAAGGCATTAAAGGTTGTGTAATACATACTGCAACAAAATGCAAAAGCACAATTCACATTCAAATGTAGTAAGAAATATCATCAAGACAAACAATTCACGCATAAAAATATGCAAGATAGATGGGAAAGAATAAAGATGAAAACTTATTTATGCAGATTTCTGTATTAACTTATTGCATATCCAGTAGGAAAGGGTTTCTAGATCTCTGTGCAACTTTTGAAATGGCACAACAATTCCTGTTTATGCTAAGCAAATTATCTGCTTCAGGTAGAAAAACTTTGACTGTTGAACCACTAATGCAGGAGTCAATGCAGTACTCTGGACTGGGAATGCCCAAAAAGATAAATCTGTGCACTGGGAAAATGCTCTATAGGAATGCTTGTCAAAGAAAAAAATGTGGCAAAAGCCTCACATTTGAAACGTTGTAGTTTCATTTCTATTAAGAATATATTCCGTATTCCAGTACTTTCCTCTTTGTCCACTCCATTTTTGCAGTGTTTAAAAGCTTTGACTTAGGCTGGAGACTGTGACACAAAATTTTTCTGTAAGAAATAGATTATGTATATAATTTCATGCTGGATATTGAAACTTTCCATTAGCAAGAAGCAGAAGAGAGTGTGTTTAAATTCACTTTTTCCTTAACTATTCAAGGGCCTGAGTCAACATGACTAGGTAAGTACAGGATTCCTTGTCTATTGGCTCAGTATTTTTTATGCAGAAAGATGCTTTTGGGAAGGTTTCCATTCAGCTTGTTTTGGATTATATTATAGTCTTGATCCTTGCTTACTGCTGCTTTAGGCTTTGGATGTGTATTTGCATACAATTTTACAGATATGCTTTTGTAGCACTAGCTGTTTTTGGCTCTGCTTTTAGCTTGTACATATTTGCTTGGCACTGTTATTCAGCACCATGTTTTCAAAGCTTTTCTGCAACATGATAAACTGTGAACAGAAATGGAACAAAACAAACCAACAAAATGATGATTTTAGAAAGTGCTCACTTTCAAACTGGCATATCCATTACGTATTTTGTTGCCTGATAATCATTACATAATGTTCACACATATTTTCATATTTAAATTACTTTGTTATAATGTTCTGGAGTTGGTGAGACTACTGCTATATAACTATGCAGAGACCTAAATGTCTGGAATGAGCAGAAGTGGCTAGCAAAGACCCAAATAATAGTAACAGCTGAACCAAGAACATGCTGTGATGGCAACAACGTATTTAGCATAACATCAAAAAACTTCCAAAAAAGCCCTTTCTCTGAGTGAAATGGACAACCATTGTTGATTTGCTTATGAAGAAATAGGACTGCAATATGTACATAAGGAACTTAAACAGACTTACTGATTCCTAGGATATAGATGTGGCATCAAAATCTATATAGAACCAGTATATGGCAGGAAAAGAAACATTTACAAGTAGGAATGTCTTAACACTGGTATAAATAGATCACATGAGACATCAAAATGAATCTGCACTGATTATGCAGATATTTTAGCTCTATTAAACGAGACGTTACTTAAATACAGCCATCTAATTATATTAATTAGAAATATAAAAAGTAGGTCATCTCCAATGCACAGCGCACAGATGAATTGTGAGCAGTGCATATCTTGCCTCTAAGTATAAACATCAGTCAAGCAGAGTGAATTGAAAGGATGGACACATTCATAATCTGGCATTATTTAGGAGTTTATAAAATAACTTAACATTGCTCTATGAAAGGAACATGCAAAGATGCCATCTACAACATCTCTTAGCTAGAAGCAGTTCAGCATTTCAGCACCTGGTCTATCAAAATTCTGACTATGATACAGAATTGGTACGGTGTGCCTCACCTGGACCTGTCTCAAACACATCCTCTGAACTCCTAAAACCAGACAGGCCCTCAGCACCAACCCGGACTTTATATGCTGTTCCTGGTGTTAAACCCTTTAAGACAAAGAAGCTTCGAGAACCATTTACAATTTCCTTTTTCCAATCTTCTTTGCCTACAAAAATTTTAGGAAAACAACATATTGGAATTTTAATTTTCTCTGTATTACTGAAAGTTTCTAGACAGAATACTATTGACAGTTACTTGACTAAACTATGGATCATCTGAGAAAAATAACTGTTCTCTCAAAAATAATAAAATTATATAAAATTATGACTAATAGATTGCATGCAATATATTGAAGAAGACATTGTACAGTAATTATGAAACTATTTTAAACATTTGTTCCATTGTACTAGAGAAATACTAAGTTAATTTATTTTTAAATGCTTATTGAACTTATAATTATTAAATACATTAAAATAGATTTCATCATGGCTAGGTTTCGCGAACGAAGATTTGGGAAGGGCTCTACCCACGTTTCTTGCAAGCGCGTTGGTGGCTAAAAAGGCCAATACGAGAAAGGCAAGTCCGGTTGCAAAAGACACAGCAGAAAGACTCCTTAGATGGTATATTCTGCAAGGCTCGATTCTTTCTGCGTTGTCTTTTCTCCTCAAGAGTGATCCTGCGTGCTTTCTCAAAAGCATCAGCAGTGTTATAAATGGTCTGTCTCCAGGCCTCCCGATTAGAGGCCAGAGTAGACCAGTTATGGTGATCAAATACATTAAAATAGATTTAATCTCTAATTAAATAACACTTTTGCCGTTTCAGTCAATATTTACTTTGGTCAAGAAATTCTATTTCAAAATCTGAATCTGTTTCTCTCATATCTTTTTTCTATTACAGTCTCATCTACTTCTCTGACTGATATCCAGAAAAATGCATTTATATCCCAGTTTTCAGATTATTCACCTTTACTGATAACTTTAGAAGGGTGGAGTATTTGAAAAGAAGTATCTTGCTTTTATTAGATAATTGTGTTTTAATTATTACTGGTATTATCAAAGACATAAACTTGGTTTTATGCCAAAAAAGTACATAAGTTGGTTGATATCTTATTTTAAGTTCTAATTTAACAAAGAATATTTTTTTAATTCTTTTTTTTTCCTGAATTGGGCATAATTTAGGAAAACTGTTATGTCCTATTTTAATGGAGGTACTACTGTACCTGTAATGTAATACATTTACTCATGTAATCACTGCATGATAAACAACCGAATGCAAAGTACATTTTTAGAAGTTCACATTCCAAAGAATTTATAAAATAATACAAAGGAACAAAGGTTCATATTCTATCTAAGCATCAAACACCTGCTACACATTGATGTTTATTAAAATGAAAATTATTTGATCTTCTCGATCAAATTTAAAAAATCATTTTTCTAGACATTTAAGAGCTATCATTAATGCTGGGTCAATTTAAGACCACATTTACTATAAAGATCTTTGAAAAGACATCTGAACACTTCAGTAAATTTAATGGAACGACTTCTTACTGCCTGCTACACCATATTCAACATAAAAGTTCGCATGATCTGGTCCCTCATACTCCCAACTGATATTGGCATAGGTCTCAGCGGCAGCTGTTGTAACATTTCTGATCCTTGGATAAAGTGGTTGAACTGAATACACAATAGAAAAACAAAGAATATGCAATTGTGACTTCATACATTTAAAAAATATTCAAAGAAGTTGCTATGTTACTTTAGACTACATACAGGGGAAGTATACATTTGTCATTGTTTCCATTACTGGAAATTAGTGACTGCAGTAGTGTATTTTGCAATTGAATCCCAGGCAATTACTACACTATGAAATTATAAAGTAAAATTCATGTACTCTACTGAGCACATCTTGTAGCACAAAAAATACCTGCTTAAATACTTCAAAAACTGCCAACATTCTGCAAAACATTATTTCTATCCATCTGGAAGTAAAATGCAGACAGCTGTAAAGCGAGAACATTGTCAGGGTAATGGGAAATGGTAGGACAGAAGGGAGGTATGAAGGTTGTACACTTCTCCCTTTATGGCACATGGCATCGAATGGACTGCAAATGCCCCAACTGCAAATGCCCCAACTGCAAGCCTTTATAGGATTTTGTCTCTGTTGCATTGATAATGATAAAAAAGGAAGACAATACCCTTATAGAATGTTGGACGGACAGTGTGCATGACTGGGGAGGTTGCAAAAAGGATTTCTGAGTATCCTTCACCATCAGAGATAGAAGGGAAGAAAAAATAAAGAGTAAAAACACTTTACATCAAAATGTAACATTTAAATAATACCGTAAAACCTTACCTGTAAAATAAATAATACATGCACACTCTAAGATCATGCAAGATTCAATTAGTTTTGCTTGTTAAATATAGAACAGCTCAATGATACACATGTATTTGAAAACAAACTGAAGTATGCGTGTATTGACAGCTTTACTCTCACAGGACATTTCCGAAATCAGCTTTGTTAACATTGTGGATTCATGGCACCTTTAGACGCTGGAACACTAGACATCAGATATTGGAAAGCCAATATCAAAATACTCTGGTGTGAAGGACACAAATCACTGGAATGCAAGAAGCTGCTCATTGTAAGGTACTGTGTCTTACTGCTGACATTCTGGTTAGACAACAGCACTTTTCACAGATATGCATAATGCCCACATCTGTGAAAAGAAGAGCTTTTCTCTTCAGCATTCTGTAATTCACCACTTCTTTGCTCATATCTTAGTTCTTTGCTCATACCTTAGCTCCACTTACGCTTGTTACAAATTGACATATATCTCAGTATCTCTGCTTGCCTAATATTAATGAAAAAATAGATTTTAATAGTTCTAATGATGTAATAGAGCAGATACAAAGAGGATGCTCCACTAAGGCATGAAATTTGTTTTAAATGAAAATGCCTTACTTGGTTTGTCACTGACTTTTCTATCCTGCTAAAAATATCTTTTCTGTTAGAAATAACATTAAAAATGCTTCCCAAAGGACCATGAAACATCAGAGGTAAAAACTTAGTCTCAGTAAAGATCAATGGCAGAATTCCAATGGTTTCAGCTACACAAGAAGAGGGTTGCACAGAATTTATCTATAAATTATTTTCTCCTTCAAACAGGATGGTTTTGTCCATATGGCCAACTGGAAGAAGTTTCAAGTTATATTCAAAGAGAAAATGGCTTACTTTGGCCCCTAGCACAGACTAAGTAATGCGAGTGCCATGTCTAGAAAACTATAGTTTTTGCGTCTTTTTTTTTAATAAATTATGCAAATTCCATCAATTTTCCTGAGAATGTATTCTGATTATCACACGTTCTTACAATATGAGATTTTTTATCCCCATATTTGCATCAAATTTTTCTTCTTAACTCTATTCCAGTAGTACTCATTCAACAATTCAATCAGTTGTTGATTACTACCCCATCTGATGTCTCTGTAGGTAAGTTGTGCTTATATATAATTTCTTTCATGAACCAAAATAATAAGGAATCTATTATTTAAATAATAAAGAATATAATTATTTATTGGCTAAAATCAGCTGAACAAAATAAAATAGAAATCACTAGATTAAAAAGAAAAAAGCTATCTAGGTTACTAAGACACCAACCCGAAGAAATACCAAAGCCAGAGCTGTCTACAGGAAATCTAGCATGTAACCATATACACTATGCAAGGGGATTAGATTCTGTTTCTCTGTGCCACTTGAAGGCAGCAAGAGGAAAGAACAGCCATCTCTAAATTTAGGAGAGTGCAGAGTCTGAGATTGCAGACAGGATATATAAACTTCCTTCTTGATTTGCACATAGGAACAGGTGTTTGTAACAATCAGCATCTAAGCATTTTTACTGTGCCAAGAAAACAACTGGCTTGTATTCTAAATATGACTTTGTTTTGTTTCATTAAATTGTATTTTCTCAAAGCCATATTCTCCTGGATTTTGGTCTTCCACAGAAGATGTCTAATTAGCATAACTATATGACTGATATCTGTCACCAATGTTAAAGACAGAACAAAATGTTAGCAATAATCTGTTTCATACTCCTGCACACAGATGCCACAACATTATCCCTAACTTCTCCCTTCTCATGCCTGAGCACCTTTGGGATGAAGGAAATTGTCTCATCTTGTGTGAAAGACTCCAGATGACAGAGAGCTTCTGTAACACTAAGGAAATTCAATAATCACTCAGTCTTATCTTATGGGGTTTTTTTCCATGTCCAGTTTCCAGTCTCTACTCTGACTGAAGAGTTGCTTGCTAGATTAAAGTATCTGGTAAAATTCTTTCTGTTCATATGATTCCGTGTAACAATCAAGTTGGCTCTGAAAGTTACCTTCATTTCCTTGGTGTCTTAGTTTCTAAATCCTCTTAAGTGACTGATTTATGCTTATATTTATCAGATGTACTCTTATCAGATTTTTACCAACAGCTGTTCGTATAGATTTATGTATGTGTAGTATTTGGTCAGATTTAAATTCTGTTGTTTTCTCCCTTTGAATACAGTGCACCAAGAAATTTTTTCAGTAGCACATTTCTTTTCAAAAATATTATTTTTGTAATTCTCCTCTTTTGCACTATTGCTTGATCTCATTTACCATCAGGCCCGCAAAGTTTTACATGACTACACACATAATTAGATAAAAGATGGCTGATGGATCCTCAGGTGATGAAAGCCTAGAGCTGAAGTGGTTACAACATTTAAAGCGTGTCTCTAATCCACCCAGACTTGTCTTTTCAATCACCACACCTCTAATTATAATTAACCTCTGAGTTCTTCAATATGTTTCCCAGTACCGTTCACATATGCAAAATGTGTCATTATCAGTTGGCAGCAACTCTCAGCGTGTCTGAGTGCCAGTTGGTGACAAGGGGAGGAGGGGAGGAAGCTTTGTTTCAGGGAATGGCCATGCACCATGTACCACACTGTGCAGCAGTGCTGGCAAAAGCATCACTCTAAAAACTAAGGGAATGGGCTGCCAATAAGTTACAGTTTTTATACAGAATGACTCTTATTTGGCTACCTCTGGCAAATTAAGTTTTTTTTATTCCCACCTCAATACACTGCAAAATTTAGTCAGCGCTGCTGAGTATGGTTTCATTCCTGTAGTGAGATATAGTATAGAAGCATTTGCCAATTGTTGAGAAAGAGGCCTAAGCTCCAACTAAAATTTCCCTTTCTTTTCAAATTAATTCCAGTGCTTTTTTACTGGAGTTTTCTGTAGAGTTTTGTTTAATTTTTCAGTCTTTCAGCAACACAGTTCCTACAAATAACAGTTAGACTTGGGCTGCAGAAACAGAATTTAATAAGACAGGACATGAGATATGAAGGTATTTTAACAATGGAATAGGTACTCTTTCTCAAGATTTAGTCCAGAAGAACAACAAATCAAATAATCCCCAAGGTAACTAACTTTAGGAATTTTCATGGAATTCACCTGATATCCAAAAAAAAATTAGGTAAGTGACAAGCAAAAATTTGAAGACTGGTGTCAAATGGAAAAGAACCCGCAAACCAATATAACATCGACAATTAGTTAAAATGCATACATAAAGCGAAAAATAAATTTAAAGGAAAAAACTCACACCCACACACAAGAAAAGATGGAGAAAAAAGGTAGTAGATTCTGCCAGAGCCTGTCAGAAAGGGGTTTTGGTATTGTTTGCTTTTTTAACCTATAACATTCAAGCTTTAGAATAATGGTAGGAGTGAATTTCATTTCTGGCAGTGAGAGATAGGTATTAGTCACTTCTGAGATTATTTAGGCCAATTGCAAGAGCATTCCCACAGTGTGAGAAATACAGAAGCCAAATAAAAACCACTAGAAATCATTTCACTGATAAGCATTTAGCATGGTATGGATTTTGCATGACATCTACAAAGCAAAAGGTGTTTGAGTAATTTTTGCACTGTGATAATAATAATTTTCTCTAGTCTAGCATGCAAAGTATGAGCATTGTTCCCAGTAAACTTAAAAGAGGACAAAACAGTGGTTCTGCATAGCAAGCTGTACTGAAATCCCATAGATACATCATGGACAAGTCCACAGGGGGAGAGTGGCTGAAGGAGCAGTACAAAAATACTGCACTTAACCTGACTGAAAAAGCAGCTTGAAATTGTTAGAAAAAATATGGAGACATTATGTGAAATGATTCAAAGAGGGAGGTAAAGCAGATGGTGGACAGAGAAAATTATTAAAGAACAGCATTTTGTATAGAACAAAGAAAACCAAGATGATCCTGCCTTCTACAAAGAGATCAGAGATATGAACTTTGTTGAGACTCTAGTGAAAAGTTACATATTGGTGATTCAGCCAAAAGGTCCAAAGAAACGGTTTCAAACCCAGAGGATAGACTACTTGTTTTTCTCCCTTGCAGCAAAAAGTATTATTTGTCAATAATACTTAAGACATGAAGTTCACATGAAGAAGGCAGACCAGACTGAGTACCACAGTGACAGAAAGCGCTTGCTACAATTAAAGGTTACTGTGATCTCACAAACTTATTTTAATTGCAGTTCAAGACTACTAGTTACTAGTGCCTGTGTGCATGCAGATTACAAGACCTTGCTTTCAAATAAAAATGTTGACTAAATAAAAAAAAACTAATAAGTTAAATGAGAAGGCTGACATGCCATGGCATTGCTCCTACACTTCAGCTTACAATAAACACGCACCCCTGTGACTCTCTATTTTAACCAGTAACTTTCATTTCTATCACTGGTCAAATTGGTATTCCCTTCCTTCCTCTACAGACCAGTCCTTTAAAACTTCTAATGGAAAAGAGCAGAAAAGACTTGACTCCAGTGATCACCTGAGTCACTTTCCAGCTGCTACTATACTTATTTTATATGTAACTGGGTTATTCTCCAATTTTTCTCATACTTCTGTTACCTCATGCCTGTGGTTAGTTGCCAATACATAAATAGCAATACCAATGTGTACTGAGTATCTAGTACTGGGTATAATATATGACGTTTTACATATGAAGTTTTAAGACACATTTAGAGTAGAGATTATTAAGAAAAAAATTATTTTTTCTTTGTAGTACCATAGTTTGATCAAATTTAAGTAATTAACAACATTACAGTATCAAAAAGGAAAAACAACAATGCAAGTCAAACAGGATAGCTTTCCATCTATATAAATAACGTGTCTCATGATTTACTCACATGCACTTGTGACAATAAAAGTAGTGAGACTATTAAGATCCTTAGATTTACCGTAGCAATATTTTCCCCTGTACTTTAATATATAGTTTTACTCTGAGAAGTGAAATATGTCCCAAGTGGCACAGCTCACTCAGGTTTAAATGATTTTAATTCCTCCAGGACATTGTGCCTAATGTTTGTGACTGGCCAAGTTGCATGTCTTCAGGGGCAGCTATCCAGTAGAAAACACCAAGTGCAGAAATTTCAGTGCAATTTGGTCTGGCTGAAGCTGGGAGCTACTGTCTTGTTAACTTCCAAGATAAATGTGCTCACATTGAAATAAAAAGCATACTTAAATTTTCCTAGTAAAAAATCAAAAACTTGAGATATTTTTGATAGATCATAAAAAGGTTCAGAATATCTAAATTTCACCTCCTCCTTGGTTTGGCTTTGGGTCCAAATTAGTAAGAACTGTATAGATGTATAGGCCCTCCTGCACTTAAAAGAGGAAGAAAAGTTCACTGCTGGGTACAGCTTCTTCTTGAGTGGGCTGAGCATTTCTATCTTCCAAATCCACCCACTCATGACACCAAATAATTTGACACTCGATCTTGATACTATGATCCTCCTTTTTCTTACTCATAGTCCCTGATCAGTAGCAAAACAGTTAACATGTTAACATAAGTAACCACTGAGAACATTAATCTCAGACCTGCAGCAACTCAGATGTCCTAACAGATGTCATGGCTTTAGTTCTGTCCTGTTTGCAGTTCCAAAGTTTTCTTTGTGATTGTTAGAGCTAGATGCTACAGAAATATGGGAGAACTTTGAAATATGGAACCAAACAAAGACATCTGCTTAGTTTTCAGAGGATCTGAGGCGACAGTTCTGAAATGTGAGCTGCTCCAGCTTATTTTACAAGTAAGATGCTTTCTCCTAGCCACAGACTGTGATACAGCTGTAATTAGACCTCAGTTTCACACAGAGAATCCATTTTTTCTTGCATAAGTTTTTAGAGTCATCTATAAATAATGAGAACTTAATTTACATTTCTGCTGTGTATGTCCACAACTAAAGCCAGTTTGATTGTTCCAATCTGAGCTGACTTCTCAGCTACAACTACACTAAAATAGCGAGGAAGACGTCATTAAAATAATTCCACAACTCCAAACACTTACCAGAAACACAACTGATATTAGAATACACTTATATATACATATTAAAATGTATATTAATTATATATGCACAAATACAGGCATACATACATATATATATATATATAGTCTGATTTATACCAGACTGAATGAATTTCTTTCTTATGGCTGTTATCATTCAAAACACCTGATAATCAAGTGAAAAGAAACTATAGGTAAAACAATTTATGCTGTCTCTTCCAAGTTTTTAAAAAAATGTTGGATATTTCATGTACAGATTTTTATTTGGGATGTTTATAGTCTGGGAATTTGAAGCACAGTGTCCATCAGTGTTAATGACACCTGTGATTAAATGACACATATGTATAGAGACATGTTTCTGACTTTGAGCTACCTTACAGTTCTCAGGACAACTGTTTCTTCTGACAGCAAAGGTATCAAAATTCATAAAAACTGTGTGCAAAACTGCATAATAAAGAACAAAATATTACTGAATTCAGGAAGAGGGATGATAATACGTTCCACTCACTGAAATATCCTCAAGTACTCACTCACAAGATCTGTGAATCTAAAACAGCAGGAAGACATTTGTCTGTATATTCAACCTGACACCCGAACTGAGAAGTATACAGAGAGTATTGTCAGTCATCTGTCTCTTATGCAGAATTGGTTTGCAAATTAAATAAATATGATCAAATAATAGCATTAATCCACAGTGACAACAAGAATGCACCTACTTTTAAAACAAAAAAATGCACATGGCACAAGCAGCAAAAGAATCTCCTTTGCAAAAGTGCTGTTTTTTCTACTGTGGTTAATCAATGCTAGTGCACCTGGACCCTGAATATTTATGGCAGTGACATACATCTGTTTAATGTTCAGAAATAATTAGATTTTGCTGAAGCAAAGATAATGAATTCTCCTGGAACTGTGTGGCAAAATAAACAGATGAAAGGTATTAATAAGCATTCTGTGTTCCTTAAAAAACCCCAAGAAACCCAAACAAAAAAACCCCACAACTCTTTTCTTCCAGCACTGATTATACTTTGTATAAAAATCTGTAGTCCAAGATTTTCTGTCCTTACCACTGCAATTTCCCCATTTGCAACACTGCAAAATCCACACATTAATAAATCATGCAGTTTCATTTTACCTTTGCCTGCACCTACAGCAGGACGGAGAATACCAGCTTTAATGGAGGAAAACAAGAATAGGAACACTATATAATTAGATACAACACCAAAGGGAACATACATATATAACTTCATAACAAAAAGCATGCAGACTAGATAAAATGCATTAATTCAAATAAATTAGAAGCTAAACACTGACAGACTGCTACATGACAAAAATTAATATACATGCATTTACAAAATTTTATTGCTCATGCTTGTTAAGATTCCATTCTTAAAATAAATGCAGTTTATATGCAACCTTAATATACAGTATCAGAGAAATTGCATTGCATACCAACTCATCTATGACAACAAATGATATCTTTACTAAGCATAAAAATATGTAAAAAGATGCTACCGAAATAAACTTTTCATATTAAGATGAGCAAAATAATAAAATTCCACGCAAATTTCCCAATGGCTTTAAATTACTCTTATTTTATTAAGCTTTCATATTTAATTAAACAACTTCAACAAAAAAACCTGCCAAAATCAAAGCTCCAGAATGCCTGTAAATATAAAAATCAATAGTGATGGGATTTAACAATATACTTGGTAGTTTTTAAATACTATACAATGTCACCAGTTACTTGAGGCCATAGAAGACAAATTTATTGCAACAGCTTTACAGTTTTTTGCCAGCTCTGTGAAAAAAATTTAGACTCCACAGAAGTTGTTGCATACCTCAAAAGCCAAAAAACTTTCTCTAGTTATAAAGCTGGATCATTTCTGTATTTTTCTCTGTGACCAAAGATGGTCAATGAAGCAGAACAGGTGAATAGACAAAGAGCACAAAAAATGTGAAAGTTGAAGCCCAGAAAAGTGAATGTCTTAGAGCTTGGTAGCTTATATCAAAAGAAGGGGCTTTACACCTCTTTTGGGGCTTCCACTTCAGTACAAAAACTTTGCATGTATTTTCTTAAAAATCATTTAACATATTTTATTAGTGCATAATACAGTTAAGGAAGCTCTAGGAAAAAAATCACTAGGGCCTATTTCCTTAGTGGAAGGAAGTAATAGCAGTATTTTTAATACAATCTGTAATGTTTTTTTAAACACAATGGAAGTTCCTTATACATACCCATCTTACCTTCATCCATAATTGTTACTGCTTCCTCAGTTATCTGACTTCCTGATCCAACTGAAGTTTGTGCGTTAAAGTAAAACTTGTACCGTGTGCTGTAATTTAAATTTTTTAATATCAAGCTGCTCTCGTTGGCAGGAATTCTTATCTCTACCAAGGGACCCAATTCATGTGTGTTGTTGACTGTTGTTACAAGAAAAAGAAAAAAAAAGTTAGGAAAGTTGCATACATTGTCATTGTGTTAAAAAAGGGTTTTTTTGGTTTGTATTTGTAAACAGTCTCCTTTGTGTAAAAAGAATCAGTTCAAGGGGCCAAAATTAACAGGGAAATTAACAGGCACTTAAAAAATGTGCCAGTTTTTTAAGTTCAAGTTCCATTCTCATAAATATATGAATCCAAGGCAACTGAGTTCACATCAGATCATCTGAACTTACACAGAGTTGAAACACTGATCATTAAAGAATTCTGAAACTCTAAATTCAGTATCCTTAGGATAAGAAAATACTGAAGTGACTTGTGTCAAACACCAATGAATAGTGGAATTTGGTGGAATAGTGGAAGAAAGTAAACTTCCTTAATCTGTTCCATGTACACAGAACTCTTAAATTTCCACTGTCAGTGCTGACAAATGTGTGGGTTAAGTAAGCAGCTGGGATCCTAAAGAAGTGATTTAATAGCTCTGATATGAGTAAATGGCACATTTATTAGTTTTTCATTTTAAAATTACAATACCATGACAAATGAAACAACAGAAGACAATGTATTTGGATGTCTTTTGATCTGTTTCTGATGATAATTTCTGTGCAGTTAGAATATAGAATTTGTAAGTATCTTGTGTCTAACTTGGGTGCCACTTTTATGTAGGACTTCACCTCCATTTTTCCGTGAAGTATGATTTGAAGAAATAAAAGAAAAATGTTAACCTTGTACTTGAGCAAGGAAAGTTTTCCAAATACAATTATCTATATTAACAAAATATATTAATTTTTTTCAAACTTGACATCTACAATGCAATCATATCTTTTTTACATTATATATTAACATAATTTATTATATTAACATAATTTTTTCTTCATAAATGAATTACTATTTGGTAGATGTATCGCCGAAGTTAGAGTTATATCACAGAACGGTTTGGGTTGGAAAGGACCTTAAAGATCATCCGGGTCCAACCCCCATAATATATTCATAATTAACTTACTTGGCTGAAACTTCAGTATATATGATGTCAAAACACCATTTGGATGGGTAGGTGAACCCCACTCCAGAGTCAGAGAGTCCAATGTTGGGTTTGTAATCTTCAAATAGGAGGGTGAGCTAGGAACTTTTAAGAACATACAGTAAATACAAAGTAGATTAACTTTAAACAGGTCATGAATAATTAATTCTTAATAATATTACTGTATTGAGACAGATTATTATTTTATGATGTCCAAGCTTACGTTTCAGTTTATTCTCTAGCATTCTCATTTCATACCTCCTTCAGGGGTCTTAAATACTTTGTCTGGGCTTGCTGGTCCTTCTCCTTTACCATTAACAACTCTAACATTCAGCTTGTAAGAACTATAGGGCTCCAGCCCTGGTAACATTCCAAAAGTCTTGTTTCCCCTGAAAGTCAAGATCTTTTTTTCTACATGCCGCCTACTCCTTCTGGATAGACTCTGCACTTTCCAGTAGTAAACCTAAAGACAAAAAAAAAAATCTACAGTGAGTGCTTAGGTGTTCTGATTTTACAAACTCTAAGCTTTCCATGAGTGTTCATGAATTATAGACAGGAATAACAGCAGTTTTAATAAGCTCTGGTGAGACATAGCATACAGCTTTCCTGCTCCAGAAACAGACCTTGTCCAGAAACAGTCTACACAACTGGGCAAAGACTACCACCTGCCAGTTCTGCTAATGCTCAAAGACAGCCTGACACAAGTTCTGGTCTGAAACTGCATTGGTATGTGATGATTCTCCTGTTAGCAAGACTGTCTGAGAGGCAGAAGTCACCCATACCATCTATTCTTCCAGTAAGATGTCTACAAGTATATGTCATTAAATAGGAAAGAAACCAAAAGATTTGGCTGGAAAACACACAAATTCTGAAACGACTCTGAGGTTACAGTATTGGAATGGTTTCCACACAGGGATAGAAGACTATTCCGCCATTTATGTGACAATTCGATCAGACCACAAAGCTGATTCTGCTGTCCATTTTGCTGAGCCTCAGAGGTACTCTGACTGCACTCTCTTTACTACACAGTATCTCTACCATGATAGCTCAAAAGATATTAATAGTTGCCCCTACAAAGACTTGTGTTACTCCTAGGATTGTCACCTCCAAATACATAATTGTTTATTTTCTTCTTAGGTTTGAAAAGCTTTATAGTACCATTGAGTAATAGCTAGATTAATTCAAGATCAAAAATATGAATGATGTGCTGTAGACTGCTGCTTATTTAGATGTCTTCCTGCTTTGTTCGTAAATTTGTCTTCATCACATGACTCTTTAGAGAAGCACCCCTCTCTTTATTAACAAATCTGTCCCTAATGAAACACTGTATATTGGGCTTCTTACTGAAATAATTTTATTAATTAGGAAAGTCTGAGTATGCTAGCAGGATTTTGCTCCCTTGTTTAAAAAGAGCTAATCGTGTGCTTTGTAAGCTACGTCAATATAAAGAGAGACTTAAAACATACTATGCATCCATGAAAAGTTTTCATTTTGCATTCAGAGAAAGCTTTATAACAATAACCATCCACCAGGTCTTAGGACTTCTCATGCCTTGCCTAGTTTTTAGTCTATTTTAGCTTGATTTAGCTGTATCTGCAAAAATTATTTAAGAAACTCTTGCTGCATCTGCAACTTATTCAAGGATATACCATTGTCACATTTGTCCTAGGCAGAACAGCAAAACCACTCAGTGGTCAGATCTGTTGTCAATCCTGTTGTTCTCAGATTGTTTTATTCATGATTATCAAGTAACTTATTTTAACTTCAGTTTTGCTTAGCTTTGTGTAATTGTGTGGTTCTCCTCCTCACAATAAAAAATGATACTGTATATAGAGTACATATATGTGTATATATATATGACACTAAAGAAAAGTAATCATACCATGACTAACCCCTTAGATAAACTTGAAAGGAAAGTGTGTAACCCATTAGTAATGACAGGACAGAAGATAATTCTCAGATACTGCAAGTCTGAGGAAAAAGAAATCTCTGCCTAAACTTTGGATGATGACAACTCACCGTCACCATGCTGTTGAAGGATGAGAACTTAACACCTGATGTATGGGTGGATGCACTGGATTACTGGATTAATAATAAGCACTAGTTTCACCTAATTCTAACTCATTAATCCTCACATAATGGACCTTTACTTTTGGTCACCCATTTCTGTGTGAAACAACAAGTTTATATAAAACTGTTGTCTAACAGATAAACATTTAAGAGGTTAATAAAGTCCTGTTTCTCAGTTGGGTTAGTGAGTTAGTCGCAAAGCATCACACTAACTACAAACACTCATGCCAGCTCATACAGAACTAGCTTAAGTCTCTCTGGATGGTGGTATTTTGTGCAGGCAAGTGATATTCACATACCAGGAACTCACATTCATGTGGTAAACAACTGTAGAGCACTGAAGTTCAGTTTCAATGCTTTTGCATGCTAGTCCTCCATTTTATAAGTATGATGTACATTTATTCTCTTCCAAATTCTCTTTACTCTTTTAATTTTTCAAATACTTCTTTTACTTTCTTTCATTTAAAGAGAAGTAGTTCAAATTAGTCTGTCTTACAAAGTAACCTAGTTCAGGCTGTGTCAGTAGTCTGTTTTGTTAGAACATACTTATCAAAATACTTGCTAAGGAGCAAAGAGCAAAGAAGTATATTATTTTTTATTTTCTTCTATTGCTGAATAAGGAGTCAGTATATCCTCACATTCCACTCTTCCCTCCACAACCATTCTACCCTGCTGCTTCAGATTGCACACCTGAGTTTCTTCTGAAGGGATTCTAGTGCAACCTCTGAAGCAACTTTTGCCATCAGATTTTCTTTATCCCCCAGGGATACCAGTTCCCCCAGTATCTAATCTTGAAGACCTTCTGTCTCCCATTCTCTATTAATATATTGCACTCTCTAATTTTATATTAATTCTGTTATACATATTGCAGTCTTTTGTCTCCAACACAGCCTTTTCAGTTATCACCAAAGGGAACACAATACCTTACCATAAGCTTCCTTCAATTTTATGGGCACTTCAACTCTTCTGCCATTTCCTATATCCTTAAATTAAGCTTTTACACTGAACCTGGCCTCCAAAAAGACACTGAACCCAGCACACATTAGGAAGTGGCCAGTTACTCAGAATTAAAGATGTGATTAAGTATATTGCGGCAGAAGATGAGTAACCTTAGCATTAGACCTAGAAGAGATTCCTACAGAAATAATTTTTTCACATCCTCTAAATATTATTTTTTAATAAGATCTGCAAAACTGTTATCATTTTTTTATCGGTTTCATGTATGCAAACTTAATTGCAAACACATCCCATTTTCCTTCAAGGACAATGTCACAGGCGTCTAGTGCTACAAGGCTGGAACATAGCTGAACTATATATTAATTGTATCAAAGCTGTTGCTCTTATCAGCAAAACCTGGAGCTCACTGAAGAGTCCTCTTATACATCAGGTACTTCAATCTGAATACAATCTCATATAGGAAGAGTGTTCTATTTTAACAAATGAAAAAGAGAATGCTTTTGACTGTACTTACTTTATACCCTTGGAGGTGTCCTCGGACAGATTTTAGTGGAACTGGGTCCCAATGCACCTTTGCTAATGTGCTGTTAATAACATGAACCTGCACATTGCCTGGAGCAACCATTGGCACTGTGTGGAAAGGATGCAACAAGCACCCAGTTAGAATGAGAAACCACACAAACATACTTTTTCAAACTGAGTCTTTGCATTGTACTCAAGGAATAGACTAAAATGTTTCTATGTTTTCAGGATTAATAATACAGAGTATTATGAAGCCTTATTATCTCCAAATTACTTCCTTTTAATTAAAATAATAACCACTATTTCCTTATCAGTATTTCAGTATTTTAAATACCCATTTAGGTTACACATTTAGTTCCTTTAAATTAGTATAACTGAGTCAAACCACAAAACTTACAGTCTTCCCCTGAATGTCCAATCACCTCTGATGGCTCCGGTGCATATCCCAGGTCATTTAAAGCTTGTACTTTTATTTCATAGGGAACAAAAGTTGGTGTACCAGACACAATATATTTAGATACATTTGCAACTATAACTGATGTCCATTCATCATCAACATCCTTCTGGCGCCAACTGACTTTGTACTGAAGTCCTGGTCCATTAGACTGAAAACCTTTTAAAGACTGAATGAAAAGAAACATTTTTTTAAATATTCTGAAGCATCTGAAAACTCCGAAGTCACAAAGGAAATATACCGATTTTTCTTTAGAATTTCACTGAAAATTTACCACTGTGTTCTGTGACAAAGAAGCACTACTGAAATTTCCAAGTTATGCAATTTAGCTTTTGCCAGAGGTCAGTTCAGTTGCTTTTCACTCTTTAATAAAAATCACACTGAATGGTGATGGTGGCTAATTCTCACACAACAAGACGTTGTGATTTCTGTATACACGTTTTGATTTCAAATATTTCTTTAGAAGTGGAAGAGGAAAAAGCAGACTTACACTGACTCCCTATAAACAGTGTGCCCATGGGAAACTGGGCTTATATGGCTCTGCTTGAGTTCCCATCACGACGGTAAAGGCACGATAGAGAAAACTTTGATGGAAGTTTTTTACTGCGAAAGTGCATAATGATTTAGTTCATCACAAAAGATGACAGCACAAGTAGGATTTACATTAAAAATTATTCTAAAAATAAGACTCTACTTGAGACAAACCTCAATTTACATCTTTAAGTTTTCCTAAACTGGCAGCAAAACATCCTGTATTACCTAATTATTGGCTTATCTTGAGAAATCACTCAGGAAAATATGGCCTCTTAACTAATTCACTTTTTCTCAAAAAGCACTCAGCTTTTTCCTGGAAATGAAGACAGGGAAATATCTGAATTTAACTCCTTTTAAAGAATATTTTAAGTAAGCAATGTATAGGGTATTCTCATCATTATTTCTCAAAAAATGCTACTCACAGACCTGAAAACAAATGGAACCTCAAAAAGAGATCCAACTTACCTCCCATGTTATTACCAAATTATCGGGTTCTGAGCCTATCCCTTGCACATTAGCAGGATTTTCATCAGGGCCTAAAATAAAATATTTACATGTGAACAAGAATGACTGCTGTTTGATTCCAAGCAAATTCAATGCTATTCATAGTAGAAATCAATTACTGGTGAGAAGAAATACTTATTTACTTGCAGATTTTGTGAGGTACTGCTCAGATGGTTCACTGGGCTGACTTCTACCAATCTTATTGACAGCTATCACACGGAATGAGTAGTTGACGTACGGAGACAACTTCAACTGTACTGTTGTCTGAGTTCCAGGAACTTCCGTCTGGTAATGCCATACTCCTGGTTCATGCAGCCCATCTTCATATTCAATTACAAAGTCTGCAAACAGAAATTGAATCTAACTTCATGTCAAAACTTGCAACACCTTCCTAGACCAGGGTAGGCATTTCTGAACGAGCTAATCAGAAGGGAGTGCTCTAATCAATGCCTTTAAATTTTGTGGAACTGGAAATAAATACATAAACCATAACACAGATCTATAATGAGGATACCAGAAGTACTGCTTAGGTAGAAATATAGTAAATACACCCTCACTTTTATCTTTTGGTATTCTTACTAATGCAGGTACCTTTCAGGTAACATGTTACTCTCTCTCTAGTACCGGATTTTAATTTAATGGGAACCCTTGAACTATCACAGCACAAAAGAGGGACAAGATTGGAATTTTGATGTAAATTTGTCTGTCAAATATATTGTTCCTAGTTGTATCAAGCAGACAGCATCTAGTACCTGTACAAAATTAAAATTCTGAATACTCCATTTTCCCCAATGAAGTTAGCTTAATGAAGAATCAATACTTTAGATGGTTTTTGAGAGCACTTTTCAGTATCTTCAAATTAAGTCAGGGAATGTATGTTCAGAAACTAAGTTTCTTGAGTTTTCTGTGAGAACATTACAATGATTACTATTAAGACCCTACAAAGTATATAACCTCAGGGATAAATAGGCTTGTAGAGTTCCAAAAAGAAAATCACATTCATTATCAAAGACAAAAGGATGTATTTTTCCAGCTGTGAAACACCCAAAAAACCTTACTGCTCTAAGGTATGAGATATGAATTCTGAAAGACTTAGGAGGAATTGTTAGGACACAGTAAATAAATGGGACAAGAATGCACAGTCTGAGTACATTCTATGGAACTTTAAGTTTAGATGTATGAAATTTACATGAGCATCAAATATTTGTGTGTTGTGTAACAAGAATTTTTCCCTATCTCATGTATAGGTGGGGACAAGAAGACAGAGTATGATTCAGAATACATCCTCTTTGCACTACTAAGAAATTCTGAGGGCCATCTAGAAATTTCTTTTAGAAGGATACTTACAGCACCACATAGAAATAATGCGCAAGAGTTTGAGGAGCCAAGACATAAAATAGATAACTACTACTAATCTTAACCTTCTGGACTTAGGGCTAGCAGATTTCCTTCCGGTCTAAGTAGTAAGAATGAAAAAGAACTGACCCCAAACTACTGTCTGAATTACTGCTGGTGGTGTGTGCTCAGCGATAAAGGTTTTGGGATGGGAGGTCTTCTGGACCAAAGCTTTGCTGAAAAGGTGAGAATATTACATGCTAAAAAAGTTTTCATTACTGCTATTTGCTTCCCTAGTAACTAGCATTCTGTCTGCAACTCTAGTAGAACAACTTCAAGGGAAAAAAATCTATCTGAGCTTTCAGAAAGATTCTACCATGTCAATCATATTACTTGTGTAAAGGGATCACTGGTAATGAAGTGCTATCCTTGAGTCCTGATCTGCACTTTGAAGTGATAGCAGCAGCAGGAAAAATAGGCTTACTCAGGAAGCAAATGCCTTACTTTTCAGGCTTTAAGGGGACCATGCAGCAATATCAATTGCATTATAATTAAAACCAGCATTATTTAGTCAGAGGAGCTCAGTTTCCGATATCAGAGTGCATGCAATATCTCACTCTAGAAAAACCTACATAAGCCAACACCGCTTAGTATTATCTTTTTCATACACTGTGATCTCATTCCTACAGAAAGACAAGATTTGTGTCTTCTGGTCTGGAAATAAAATGAAAATATTAATAAAAGAGCATATGAATAAACCATAACTTAAATAAAATTCAACTATTTACATTAACCTTCTATATATTTTTTAAAGAATATTACTAGTTGATATACATTAGAGAAGTCCGAGAGCGTAAAATTTCAGCAAAATCACGTGGTGTTTCATTAAAATGCAGTCAAAACCTTTGATGTGCTCTGAAATTTGTGAAATTCTAGTTTTTATAAAACTTCCTTTACAGATCCTTATAGTTTGTGTTCTGTGTTGAT
Organism: Neopelma chrysocephalum; assembly: GCF_003984885.1. Classification (NCBI taxonomy): domain Eukaryota; kingdom Metazoa; phylum Chordata; class Aves; order Passeriformes; family Pipridae; genus Neopelma; species Neopelma chrysocephalum. Next base: position 5,306,709 of record NW_020897719.1, read on the forward strand.
AATGACCAACATCAGACGTTGGAGAGCAACACCCAGTAAATCAGCCTAACTAACTCATACCAAACATAACATGTACACTGGTCTTGGTAACTTGTGGCAGTTACTATCTAAAAAGACACTGCACAAATAATTAAATAATTCCATTAAGTTCCTCATGGGGAAAAAGTTAACCCAACAAATCTTTCTGATCATATGATTTTTTGGAAAACAAACAGTAATATCTTTGTTCCTTCCTCCTAAATTCCCCCTCCATCCTCTCTGCTCAATATAAGCAAGAATGTCTTTCATCATGTTTTACTGGGAAGAGTAACAGCATTTAAGATCAATTTCTGTCTCAGAAATTTATAGACATTTATTTTTCTGTTGCATGGACATGCTTTACTCTTTTAACTGTCTGGACTAGAAAAAGAAAGAAAACCAGAAAAACTGTCTGCCTTATATTTTCATGAAGAATAAGCTTCTGTATCAGTAGTGATGGATAATCCCTAAAAATAGTGGTACTGATGCTATTTCAAATTCCCAGGAATTACAAAGGAGTTACTGCAAGATGGTAGTAGCTCTCTCCTTCATACAATCAATAAAAACATACAACCATACAACCAATAAAAAAGTCGACTCTCCACCTATTCATGAGATTGGATCTTGTCAGACAGACCTCATATATGCATGAACTTCTATGTTATCTAGCACAGGTTTTTTGAATAAAAAGGCCCAGCTCTTTTGGGCAGTAAATAAGTCTGCTTGGCTGTACAGTAGAGGACATTAGGTGACTCTTTGTAATGTAATTAAATGGCAGCTGCAGAGAATTCATTTAACATTTTCCATGCTTCACACAAAATTTATCTCAGAAATCTTTGGAATTTGAAAACAGTTAAGATAATGCTGTCAATGTAGTGTAGTAGATAAAAACAAACATACGTGTAATGGGACTGTTGTTTTCATCTCCTGGTATCCATGAAAGTTCAATGCTTCTTTCTAGCTGACCTGTCAATTCCAAGTCAAAGGGTGGATTTGGCCGAGCTATAAATCAAATGGACACAAAGTAAATTACCACACCAGAATATGTAGTTATATATTTTAAAAAAATCCTTACAGTCCAATCAAAAGAATTCCACAGCAGGGCATATCTACTCACTTATGTAAGTGGGACTTAATGACCATTAGCATGCAATTGTTACAAAACAAATGAAAAAGGGAGAAACGATGTATCCTGAAAACTTCTATATATTAACAAGAATCTGTATTTATTTTTATCTATGTCTGAGTGCACTTTGATAAAAATGTGATGAGATGTAAGGAATTGTGAAATGCATGTTTAGTTTATCTTTGAATGATTATGGGTGGTTACCTAGTGTAGTAGAAATATCTAAAAAACCAGGGAAAATAAAGAAGTATTCACATCAAAGAAGCTTTTCTAGAAGCACTACAAATATTTTTTGTGTGAATTCAATCAAGTATAGTTCAAATAGAAACTAATTGCAAGTTACTGACTCATTTATTTTTGGCTGTTCTTTTAAAAGTCCATACAATCTGTTACTATGCATCCTTATAATGCATAAAGATGTAACTATCCATTCCAAATTCCCAAAGGTAATTCATTATATGATTTTTTACACAAAAATCAAGACTAATGAGTAGGTTCATTTAAGAATACATAAGCATTTTCATTGAATGTGATAAGATTTACATAAAAGTGCTTATGACCCTTATACCTTGAAGTGTTTTAGCATTTGCACTTTAAAACCTAAATTCAGAAAACATGCTATAAAATTAAAGGCTTTATACCATCAAATTCAATACCGTATCTGACTAATAGATTTCTTTTTAATTTCAACTTTAATTTTAAAATCTTAGCAATTTCATCGATTGTAAACCAAACTGGTCAATACGGTCATATTCATCTTATGAGTGGATTTACCCATGAGAAAAACATTGTCATACTACAACCAACCTTAATTATAAATAATTTATTTCTGAAAACCACTTATTCCCTAAAATACAAAGCAACCTGCACTGTAAAATTCCAAAGTCCAGTACTCTAGTAATGAAGCAGTTGGTAAAATGGGATGAAACCACACAAACAGACACAGACACACACAGAGGAAAAGGGGGAAAAAAAAATGTTGCACTTCGCAGTAGGCAAATCAGAAATATATCTGCCAAATGATGTAGATATAGAACTTCGTATTAGTTTACCGTAAATGATAGCTGGAGTTGGGGGAGCAGCTGAAAAGGACATTAATATAAAGGATTTAATCAGTTAGTAGCCAAAGAAACAGAATACTGTAGGCAGTTAAAGACTATAGTTATTAGAGACAAAGAAAAGTTAACTTATTTAGATAAATGGTTACTTAAAAATAATACATTGATAATTTTTCACTGAAAAGCTATAAAACTATTCTTGAAAACTATTCATTTTTTAAAGAAGGATAGATCAAGAAAATAAATAAAGTAAGCAATCTTATAAAAGCATTTAAATAAGTACTAGTTGTTTGGCTTAGATCATTCCTGGATAGGTATAAGATCACAGAACAAATTTAAAACACAAACATACTTGACTTTGAGTCTCAGCTTGAACTCAGGTAAGAATCGTTCAGCACATCTACTTAGAACTTTCTTATAAATTGGAGAAGGTGCAAAGTAATATATTCTGCAATAATCTGAAATCATAAAAACTTAACAGAGAACTAAGGTAAAAATAAAATCCTTGGGAAGTCATATAACCAAGTATGCTCAGTCTTTCTGAACTATAATTTAGTTGAGAAAGAGATTCCTGAGATAACATACTCCCAGTTCAAGAAAGACATGGAGCTGTTGGAATGAGTCCAAGGGGAGACACTAAGTTGATCATGGGCTGGAGCACCTCTCCCATGAAAGCAGGCTGAGAGAGTTGGGGCTGTTCAGCCTGGAGAAAAGAAGGCAGTCTCCCAGTACGTAAAGGGAGCTGAGAGGGACTTTGCACAAGGGCCTATAGCAACAGGACAACGGGGAATGGCCCTAGCTGAAGGAGAGTGGGTTTAGATTAGGTATTAGTATGAATTCTTTCCTGTGAGCATGGTGAGGCACTGGAACAGGTTGCCCAGAGAGGTTCTGTGGAAGGTGTCCCTGTGCAAGGCAGGGGTGTTGGAACTAGATGATCTTTAAGGTCCCTTCCAACCCAAACCATTCTGCGATTCTTATATGTTCATGAACAAATACTCTGCTAGCTTAAATGTGGTCAAAATAAAAACCTATACAGTGCGAAAGCAAATGTGCCCTGCAGTTACTGGACCCTTTTGTAAGTAGCTGATTTAAAGGCAAACTTTAGGGTAAGAATACATTTTCTAAAAGTTGAAACACATTTACACATAGGTGGCATTTCCTTTGTCCTGTCCTAGAAACCAAAACTATGCGCTTTTCACTTTAAATCTAATGCTGTTTTTAATACTTAAGAGTAATTAAACACAGTTCTGCTATCATAAAGTTTGAGAGTATTCTTACCAACAACAGTAAGCACAGCACTTGCTGAAACACTGTCCAGAGTAGTATTAACTATGCAAGTGTATGTTCCATCATCTTTATCAGTTACATTCATAATGGTCAAGTTGTCTTTACCAACTAGAAACCTGTAAATACAATAGATTCAGCCACTGATTTTTCAATAACTGGTAGTGTTATAAGAAACTTGCATAAGACATTATCTAATCCTGTATGTGTCTACTGCAGCACATACCTAAACAGCAAGGTAAGCTAAGGCACAATGTAAGCTTTCATTTTCTACATTGCTCTTGACCATTTTCCCACAGTAACTGTCTATCCTAATGTGCTTTTCTTTCCAAATATACTCAAACAACTTTTAAATATATGTGATCTAGAGCAAAATAGTCTTTCATTATCTGTTTGACTTCTTATATCAATTCTCTTCTCCTTACACTTAATATACATGGTCAGTGTGCACATTTTTATAAAAGATTACATCTCATTTTATTTTTAATTCTATCTTAATATTTTCATCACACTAGGTAAGTCCTTGAGTCAGCAAATATGGAATAGTTATGATATTTATCAGTCTTCCTTGGAAAATGTCAATAGGTCAATATGTACCGTTCAGAGATCAGCAAAAGAAGCAGACAAAAGGACCTAGAAAATAAAAAAATAAAGGAAAACTAATTGGTCCATACCTTTCATCATCTGGAAGTTCATCATTGTCCTTCAACCACATAACTGTTGGTAGTAAGGTAGAATCATGTTTTATTATACACTCAAATGAAACTTGGCCATATCTCTGAACCACTTTGTATTCTGGCTGTTTAATTATCATTGTTGGATCTGAAATTTAGAATTAATATTAGATATTCAGAAAGTCTGAAATTCTGTACTAATCAGTGACGAATGAATGATTAATTTCTTACCTTTAATTTCCAAGTGCACCTCATTTTGTATCTTTCCTAATTCATTCCTTGCTACACATGTGTATGTACCAGTACTATCTTTCTGAGCCACCGGAATTTCCAAGGTTCCGTTATCATGGAAAACGTATTCATTTCCACGCAAGATGCTACCTTTCACTCCCTTAAACCTTTATGTAAAAAGTAATATCATTATCCAGCATCAAAGTTAAATTCTGTAGTATTTTATTATCAGAAAATGCAAACTTAGGACTGCCACGTTAGAAAATACAGACAGAATCACCTAAAGAAATTTAAACTTGACTCTGTGGGATAACTTAACTGTTGCTACATTAAATATATGTAATAATATATTAGTGAACGGTAATCAGCATGTATTTTAAAATACACTATTTTAAAATTGTAAATAGAGTTTAAATAGTTTTAAAGTCTCCATAGATATGAACAGCTCATTTTCCATATCTCAAGCATAGCTACAGCTTACCATTCAATTTCAGGCTTAGGTGACCCAAAATAAGCACAGTCTAGCAATGCAGGACTATCTGCGATGACTTGATATAGCTTATTAGCAGGAGTTAGGATTCTCGGTGGTTCAGCTGAAAAGACAAAGATATCTAGATATAGATACAAAGATACAAATACAAAATTCAAAGACATCAAGACTGGCCTAAAGAATTACATGTTAACATCCTTCTCTGAAGTGACTTCTGGTCTCAGTCAAGATCCAAATACATTCTACTGGCACTAGCCTGAGGAGAAGATAATGAAGGGGAATTATCTCGTGAAAAACAAATGTTTCTTGCCTGTTTACAAGTCACAGTGGTGGGTAGCAAAGGCAATGATTTCAATTGGAAAATTTAAATCAGTAAATACTTCAAGAAGATAATCTCCTGGGAACAGAGTGAACTATATAATCCAAACAAAGCTGCAGGCAGAAAGAAGCTAGGATATATTTTTGGTGCAACACCTACATTTTGTTTCTTTGAAAAGACAGTGTCTCTCAATCAACAGATCTGCCAGTTCCCGCAGGAGAGTTGTTAGAGGTCATTCTGCCTAGAATTTTGTTACTAGCTTTGTTAAATTCAGCGTGAATTAGAGAGGCCACAACATCTTGTAACTGGAAACATATTTTTGGGAGGCCTTTCAAGACAAATGCATAATCATATCCCCTTGCAACAGTAATTTAGAGATTCATCTATTCAACTGATGTGAAATATCCACACTCAATGAAACTGTATTAAAACATACTAAGTTAAGGAATACTAATTCCAGCCTTATTTGTTACACTTCCATTTGCTTGATTTACATAACAAAAAAAAAAAAAGAGAGAGAGAGAAAATTTCTTCCAAGTTTTCTCCAGCTTTCACAACTATCCTTCTTACTTAGGTACAGTGAAAGTGAAACTCAGGAATACCCTAGAAAAACCAGGTATGTATACACTTGCTTTTTACAGGGGTCAGGAAATACATTGATTCTTACTAAAGACCTCAAGCAAGGCTTGAGCACAGTGTCTGTGTAGTAGCAGGAGACAACTAAATAGCTAAGAAAACTGAAAAATATAAAATCTGTTTCTTACCCAGAACATTCACAAATGCATTTGCTAGCAAGTATCCATATTCATTAGAAGCATTGCACTGATAGACGGCACTTGATCTTTCTTGCACATGGGAGAAAATAATGGTGTCACCATCTACCTTTCTGCTAGGATCTTCTGGGGCAACTGTTGGTGTAAAGAAAAAGAATTATTGCTTTTCCTAAACTGTTCTTGGATTGTAATTTTCATACTTCTGAAGAGAAGAATCTGAAAGACCAATATGCCCTTTATGTTTTTTTTCCTGGGTGGCTGCTCACTGGTAAAGACGTGAATTTTAATATCATAAAGGAAGTTCTCCCAATTCTACAATATTAACTCAGGATGGTAGAGTTCCCATTTTTGGAGAGTTTTTTTTTTTATTTTCCAAAGAAGCGAAGCTGAAATTGTATTTTACATGCAATACAGAGAAAAAATACAGATATGACAAGATTCAAGCAAATACAGACAATATCTAGAAAAATACAGAAGTATTTCTGAATGTCAAAATAAAATGCTGATAGAATGACACAGTCCTCTGTAACTTTAAAGTTTCAAATCAATTGTTATACCATAAATAATTCCCCAAATATAAAAATAGCCATACTCAGTTGAAGTAAGTTGAGTAAAGCATAAGCAATTGCTTCCCACAAAATCAAGAAACAGTCTTCACAAGAGCACAGTTAGTAATTCAGCAGGTGGCACTCTTTCCCTTATGTAAGAATTATACATTGCCATTTCCTTGACTGTTCTGGAGTAGTCTGAGCTGTCAAACAGCTCTTGCATCCCAGAAGCATGGAGGACATAACTGAAAATAAAATTCTAAGATAATACTGAAGAATAATAGCTTGTCAGTTATGATCCAAATGGATGAAGTTAGAGAGGTACAATGGAGAAAAAATTTAGCTTGTAACAATAAAAACACACAAACTATAGTTTAATATTTTACGAAAATATTAAGTAAAAGCAGATGATATTATTAATGTATTAAAAAGCAGATGTATTATTATTATTGAAAGTTAATAGTAAAATTAATGTTGTTCTTAAATGAAAAATAAATTTATATACCCTAGTTTGGATGCATTATCAAAATTAACACCTATATTGAAGCTTCAGAAAATAAGTATATTTGTGGAAGGCAATTTGGTATTAAAAAGTTTCTCATTTATTTGGACTCATAGAAAAGATGAATCAACTAAATTAACATCAATTTTCCAAAAGTGACAGGACCTTTCGATTCAGACAATGTCTTAGTACTTATCTGTAAAGAAAATAGAGAAATTTCTCCTGCATTTTCTTTAAGTATCTACTACTGAATTCTCTACAAGAGAAGGAACCAGACAAAGAGGACCACAGTTCTGTGCTTCTGCTTAAGGGTATTTCCATGATGAGTGAACTCTAAGGCCATTTTTCATGTAAAGTAATTACATCTATTTCCGAAGAGTTGCCTAGAGAACAGTTTTCAACTCTATTTTTCCCTCTGGTCTTCCATCGCTCTGAGTTCAAATCGACATCACAAAGTCAAATATTTTGAAAAGGAAAAAAGGTACCACTGGGATTTTAAATGGTTATTCTCTGGACTTCTGGATTGCTGGCACTTATTTTTCATCTCTTTTGCTTTACTTCCTATTGTGTTCCGTGTCTCGCATTGCTTCCTACTCTATGTAAATGCCGTTTTCATTAAAAGATTCATGGGCTGAAAATAGATGAAGCAGGTGAGTTGCCCAGCAGGCAGGCCAGCCAGCTGTGAGAAATGGTCTGTTTCTGCATACAAATCACAGTTAAATAGAAAATAGGCACAACTGCCCTTCTAGGAGGATGGAGATCTGCCCACAGCCATTCCAATCATGGTTACTTCCTGCCCTAGGCTCTGTGCTTCCCTCCACTCGTATCCTTTGAATCCTGCAGCACTTTTTGCACATGGAAAGGTCTTTAATGGGTGCACAGACTGACCCCCTCACACACACTCTCATACATCTGTGTATCTATATCCAACTTTACAGGCTGATGGTAGGGCCAATCCAAAGAGATGGAAGCCATTCAACTCTCTATGACTGAAGAAGGAACTGGGTTCCTTCTAATAATAATCTAACCACTAAATTATTATATAAAAAGAGAGGTAGCATCTTCCCACTGCTGTATTTAAGGAAAAAAAGAGATACCCCTTTTCAGCTATCTGAAGGAAAGGAGGAAGGTGCCTGTTCTCAGAAAACAGCTTCAAGCAGTCCATCCCAAGAGGAAAGAAAACAGGAAAGTGTCAGGTTAGTCTGTGTTTCCTTTTAACTGGTCTAGCCACTTGCATGCTGCAGGGCATTGATTCAAAAGCTCCCTGTTGAGACTGGCATCTAGTCAACAGCCTGTCTTCTGACATGCCTCATCCTCCCACGCAACACGAACAGAACCTACAAGGTTTTGCCCATGTATTATACTGTGTTTTGCAGTGCCAGGCCATACAAGTTAGATGCTGTATCATTTAGCATTTTTAATGATCTTAAACACTGCTGCACACACAGCACACAGAATCACTGAGGTCGGAAGGGACCTGTGTTGGTCATCTGGCCCAAACCCTGTCTTAATCAGGGCCACCTAGAGCCAGTTGCCTAGAACTGTGTCCAGATGGGGGCAGGATCACCTCCCCTGACCTGTTGGAAATACTTTAATGTAGCCAAGGATAACTTTAGCCTCTTTGCTGCAAAGGGACATTGCTGGCTCATGGTCAACTTGGTGTCCACCAGGACACCCCAGTCCTTTTCTGTTAAGCCACTATCCAGTTGGATTCTCCCCAGCATGTACTGGCACTAGGGTTGTTCCTCCCCACTTGCAGGACTTTGCCCTTCAGTTTGCTGAACTTCATGAGTTTCTTGTCAGCCCATTTTTCCAGCCTGATGAGGTCCCTCTGAATGGTAGTATATCAGCCTCTGGTATATCAGCCACTCCTCCCGCTTTTGTGTCATCAGCAAACTTACTGAGGGTACACTCTGCCTCATCATCCAGATCATTAATGAAGACATTAAACAAGACAGACCTCTGGGGTATACCACTTGTTATTGGCCTCCAGCTGGACTTTGTGCCACTGATGACCTTCTCTGGGCCTGGTCATTCAACCATTTTTCTATCCAGCCCATACACCAAGAGCTTGTCTATGAGCATCTAATGGGAGACAGTGTCAAAGGCCTCACTAAAGTCTAGGTAGACATTATCCACTACTCTTACCCCCACCTACCCAGCCAGTCACTTCATCATAGAAATGTGTCAAGTTGGTTCAGCATGATTTCCCCTTGGTGAAGCCATGCTAACTACTCCCGACAGTTTTCTTGTTCCTAATGTGCCTGGAAATGGTTTCCAAAATTAGCTGCTCCTTCACCTTTCCAGGGATCAAAGTGAAGGTGACTAGCTTGTTGTTCTCTGGGTTCTCCTACCAGCTCTTCTTGAAGATAGGAGTAAAACTTGCTTTCCTCCTGTCTTCGGGCACTTCTCCCAGTTATCATGATCAATCCAAGATTATCCAGAGTGTCCTTTCAATGACATATGCCAGCTTAGTCAGCATTTGTGGGTGCATCCCATTAGGGCCCATGGACTTACGTAAGTCCAGTTAGCCTAAGTATCCCATGACCTGATCCTTTTCCACCGAGGGTCCAGCTCATTCAAGTCTTTTTCCCTGGTCTCTGGAACCTAGGATTCCCAAACATCAGTCTTGCTAGTAAATTAAGAGTGAGGCAAAATAGGCATGTAGTACTTCAGCCCTTTCCATAATCCAGCCTTTTTTTTTCCTTTTCCTTTTTTTTCTTTTTTCCTAGGGAAAAAGGAGTGTAGAGCCACTCAAGCACTGCTTGTTTGCCTGTAAGAGTATTCTGGTCACATTACAGGATAGCTGCACAAAAAAGGCATGATAGCCAAATCTGAATTTGGTACTGATAGCCAAACTATGTAATACTTAAAGCGGGTATATGAACGATGAGGATTTGTTATAGGAGTTCTGCTGCTGTAACAGGACAGTTAAGCATGTGCCCTGTAACAGCTAACATTTGCTCCCAGTAACATGGAGTCAGGTAAGAATTGCTTAACTGACACCAAACGTTAATGGGTTAGTAAGCGACAAGTTTGTGCATTCATGTAACTTTTAAGATACTTAGAGTGAACTTTCGTGATAATCTTTGTATTGCATTCTAACTATAAGTGTAGTAAATTGTACTGACCGCCAACCCACCTGTACTTATTAAATATTTTATATACCTAAATTTACTGATTAGAACTCAATAAACTACTGTATCAGATCGGTCTGAGTGATCTTCTCCTGCAGTAGATTTTTATACTGAACATTTGTTATCATAGTTCTAGTATTACTCTACAATTTTTTCCTTAAGTTTATGCACAAACAATAGGGAATGTAAATCAGAGTGTGAGATTAGCAATGGCTCTTAAGCCATGATTTTTAACAACTCTAACTTCAGAGATAGCTTTGAAGACAGTTACTGTGGAAATACATAAAGAAAGCAAATACAGAAGCTTAGGCGCTTTTTTCCCCGCTATGAGTATAGTAACATATGGTCCTTTTATAGTGATACTCACAGTTGTCACCTTCTGAGAGAATCATCAGGATCATTTGTATTATAGTAACTTTTGCTAGAAGTATCCTATTGTTCTTCACCTACTTATTCTTCCAAAAATTCACATTCATTAGTACTTTAGGAATACAGTAATCAATTTCAAAACTAGAAAAATCTTTCTGGGGTTAAAACTACCCATAACTGAATGACTGAAATGGCAAAGAATGCTCTTTTCCTTTTCTTACCAATCTCACATGCTTCTCAGCAAAGTTTCTGATTTCTGAGTTTCTGATTCTGACAGTTCTATTATCTCCAAAGGGACTGCATTACCTCCACTAGTTATGACCATCCTTTGACTACTTTGTGCAAAATTAAAGAAAAACTGATTATCAAAGGTTTTTATAACTGCTGCAGTTCCTAGGCCAGATGCACAGTTCCAACACAATGACAGCAGAAGCAGCAGATAGATGTCTGCCCTGGCAGTGCTCTCCTGTTTGAGACTGAACTTCTTAGGGTATCCCAGTCCAGCAAATTTCTCCTCACCCACCCATGGCTGCCATGAACAGTCAGTATATACAGTGTGTGTGTATACTCAGAGAAAACACAATGGATGACAAATCTCTGAGCCAGGGATTATCAAGGCATTTCATGAAGGAAATCTAAAGGCTAATGTTTCTCCCTTAAATTCAATATGAGTACTAACGGAGACTAACTCAAATCTAGAAATTTAATTTGAAATGTGATATAAACAGGAGAAGAACATATTGAATGATGATAAACAGTGCCTTTGAGTGCACTACTTTGTATAAATCTAGGTGTCTGTATCTAATAATTAATAGCTCATCATGAACTATAAACCACTGAACCGATAAATTAGTCTTTTGTACAGTATTTGCAATGCCTTTCTGAAGTCCAATTACGAAAGTGCTTCCCCTTCCCAATTAATCTGGGTTGTTACTTTCTTAAAAGTTGAGATATTTTATGCATGGTTTCCCTTTTGTAAAACCATGCTGAATATCTAAGCAGTAAGACACAATGGATTATGCAGCAGTATAAATAATGCAGATCTTGAGTGTTAATTGAAGCATGAGGCAAGGCAGAGTCATGGCCTGAACTTTCAATTGCTATTTGTCAAAGTAATTCCAATTGACCTCAACAGGATGGTGCACGTGAGTTCAAAATACTCCTGTTGGTAAACATTGAGAGGTTAGCTTAGGTCCTTATCACTCCAGTAAGTCTGAAGCAGCTTTTTTTTTTTTTCAGAAATGCTGGTGTTTTTCTTTTCAGCATTATTGTTAAAGAAAATTAATTAAAATATTTTAGATAAACCTAAAATCTTCCTCTAAAAATATTGGTTTACTCAGACTATTATAATCTTGAACAAAATTTACCATTGCAATTTTGTTTCATAGGTACTTAATACACACTACATTTTTCTTTATTTTTCCCTTTTCCCCACTGATATTTAAGCCTCAGCCTTTGACTGAGATATGGACGAATGGTTCTTTCTTCAACATTCCCCCTTCCTTGTCTGACTCTATTATGAAAAAACAAAACCAGAAGAATTAAGTATCTCCCAGTTGTGCTTTCCGACAGAAAATTAAAGTATTGCAAACAGATTACTAGGCCACAGGAGGCACATTGTGGGATATATGATGACAGCAGGGCTTTGAAATTCAAATATAGCTCTTTTTCTTTGAAATCCTGCCATGGGTGTAGCTGTCTCAGCACTGCCCTGAAGCTGAAACAGCTGCTTTAGTTTCCTTTTACAGTGATTTACTAATAATTTGGTTGGAAGACGAGTGGTTCAATTCTATAATTTAGTAAAAAGTGAACAAAAAGGTCCACTGTACTTGGGAGTTTCCAGAACAGCTTTTGATAACTCAGAATAGGACATAATCACAAGAATTTTAAGAACTGCACTTTCTGTGGCTATGATGCTTCTCTTAGATGTGCTGACAGATGCACTGTACTGGAGCATCCAATCATCTTGCACTTAAAGATTTAAGGTGGATAAAACTTCAGCTTTTCTCAGCAGTGAAACTGACCCTTCTCATAAGGCTGAGATACTCACTTGTTTATTTCCAGTCTTCTTTCCTTTTTTTTTCCTCCCTACTGAGTTTAAGTGGGTAATTTAATTAAAGTCTTTAATTTTTACTGAGTTTCCTTCAACAAGACTCTGTGTACTGATTCCTCAAGGCCAGCCAGCCAATATATGCTGCCTTTGTACTTGGGAAATTTGGTGGCATCCTGCAGCTGCTTCCAGAAACCCCGATTTACTGCTACCCTGCAAGAATGCAGAATACATCATTGCTTTTCTGGAAAATATACTTGTCTGTCATTTGAACAGAATGTCCTACAGCTTTGACAAGGAAGTAGTGCAAGGCAAAGGTGACTCTCATAGCCAGGTGAAAAGGATTTTATTAGTCAGGAGGCCTGAAATAAGAGTTAAACTACCAGGAAAGCAGGATAAAAATCTCCTCCAAACAAACAAACAAAAAGTGAATGGCAAATAGCAAAGGAAGAGGAGACCACCAAAAACCCAGAAAGGAAAGTGAAAGACAAGTACCGAACTTCTATGATAAGGCATGCACTATGATATATTTATGTATAAATATACACAATACAAAACTACATTGCTACTTTACTGATTTCCTGTCAAACCATTGTTTGATGAGGTGGTTAATGTCAGCTTACATAAAGTATTTAACCAATAGAAACTTGTCATTTTAAATCTCAGGCTAGAGATCTCAACTTACTGTCAGAGACTGAAATGGTTAATGATTTATGCATTCCAGGAGTTTGCAGGCTTTTGACTTTTGCATTATACCTCTTATGGGCAGTTGGGCCTGCCCCTCCCTCCAGTGAAGAGCCGAGCTTGCAGGCTTTTGACTTTTGCCTTACACTTCTCTTGGGCAATAGGGTCCATACCCCCCCCTGCCAATCTTGAAAGGCGGGAACCAGGCCAGAGTCAAAAACTCTGCACAGGCCCAGGGAGAGGTTAGAGGCTCAAGACATGGCCCGTCACACTAACCATGGATATAATAACTTCTTTGAGTGTGAGGGCTTCCCTCCTTCACCCCCAGCAGATCAAGGCCACCACTTCAACTGACGGACATGGAAGCGGCAACTACCAAGTGTCATTGCTGGACCCCGTGGGCGGTGACTATATGCATCTTTCCACTCTCATATTTTCTTTCCCTTACTCTCCCTTACCCTTATCCTGTCTTTCCTTTCTCTCCCTTATGCATTTTCCCACCCTGAAGTTATCCCTATGCCATATTGCTATAAATGCTATAGATGACAACACCCAAAATGCTAGCATGCCTGTTGATACAAAATTGTTGAAATAAACCTTACCAATATATGTTTTCAGACACCGATTATTCAGTGTCGTTTCACTCTAATCCACCCCAAGGGAATTATTGATAAAAACCTGGGTTACCCCCCCCTCCCCTTTTCCTAGGGCGGGTCGTAACACTTACATTTAATTAGGATTCATGAAACAGGTTATTTGCTAAATAAACAATTAAGTTTAATCTTGCTTGTATACCAAATACTTCGAATGTATCTATTGAGGGTTCTCATTTACCTGTTGCTGTTTCCTAGATTTGACTGTAGACAATCCTTCTCCATTTTCCAAACTGGGTGACATTGCTTCATCAACAGACTTAACTCCTAAACTTCTGAAAGTGACACTGTCATACTTTAAACAGGTAAGCAGAGACGACTATTTTAGAGTACATTGTCTCTCATGAGCCAACAGGGCAGATTGTCTGTTTTTACACTACCGTTTTGTGAATGAGGAAGGATAAAGCTAGAAGAACCAAGCGTGACTTTGCGGCACAGGGCATACTGAGTGCACACCCTGCAGTGTCCTCCAGCAAGTCCTTCCCAAGTCAAGTTGTGCTATATATAGTGGCTACCTTGTGTTTGTCATACAGCATTGCCCGTGTAAGGACAATTAAGTGACTCAATTACCAATTCAGGCCTGCTTTTTTTATCCAGGTACACAGCAACAGCCGTTCCACTGCCTTAGGGGTTCCTTTTCTTTGACACCTACTTGGCGCAAGCTGTTTGCCAGGTAGCTGCTGACACATTCAGTCAGTTTTGCTGCTGCAGCTTCTTAATAATGAAGCCTGGAAGGCTCAAACATACACTAAGCTGCAAATCCCGCAGTGTATTGCAAATCCTGCAAACCCTACAAGTGCTCTGTATATCCACAGATGTGAGGACTTGATCTTTTATGTCACATTCAGGACTCCTAGAGAACATTAGAGTTGCAGTGGGCACCAAAGGAGTGATCTAGCAGACATGACTGCCACAGAAACACAAGGGTAAAAATTACACCCCAGCAATGGCTTTGTGAAAGGGACAAATGTCACAGCTTTGTTACTACCACTTGATCTCCACAAAGATACTTACCAGCAGAACACTAGACAGAACAAAATGGAGTATGCTTACACATTTTAGTGCTCTCAAACACGTTAGGGGCACATTTTGTTGTTCCACTTTCATGAACCACAGTATTTTTACCACATATTTTATAATTTAGTATTACCTGTCAGGTAAAAACTACTCAAATACAGGCTCTTCACTTATATTTGAAAAAACCCAACCTGATATTCTTCATATTTTCTTATTCATGCTCCTGTGAGGTGATTAAGAACCTTACTTGCTATGGGAACGCCATTTGCTAACCAGCTTATACTGGGCTTTGGGTTGCCATTAGCTCTGCAGATCAATGTTCCATCTTCTCCAGGAGACAAGACCAGGTTTCTGGGTGCTGTTATCCAGTATGGGGCAGCTGGTTTTAAGAAGAGAAAGACAGCAATCATTTTCCAAAATTATGTATAGAAAGCCATAAGGCACAGGTACAGTAACCAGAAGATAATTCAAACAAGGTATGTGTAGATACAGACTTACACCTATGCTGTTACTTTATATATATATGTACGTATCTCTCTCTCTATGTGATACCCAAGGGTTAACTGGTAGATTATACATTGGCTAAACTGAGCTACTGGCTACCTATTGCATCAAAATTCTGATACAAACAACAAGTGCTGTCTTTCACTTAGGGTTGCCGGCTTTGAATCTAACTTGCCTTTCCTAAAGCAAGCAAAATTTATCTGAGTATGGCATCTGCAGAGACTGCAGTGGTATTTTGATTAATTTCAGAGATAGCCATGCTCACAATAGTTAGGCTGTTAGGAATGAATTTAGGTTTGATTATATAAAAAGATTTCGTGTCAAGGGTGAAATTTAGAAATGGAAAAACCCTTGGTCTCAATAAATTAAATGGATGATTGCAGTGGGGTCAGATGTTTACCTGAGAAAGATGAAAACACACTGAGATCAAAATGGGTGGAACACTGCCCCTAATAAAAAATATCCAACTATTTCTCCATTCTTTTTACAATAAATAACAACAAAAAGCATATGTTATCACATCTTGCAATGAAATTTCAGACTTTGGATTGATGGACAGATGCAAACAGAAAATTAAACTTCTCTTAAAAAGGAGGTTCAATGTGATCATAAAATGATGCTGATCTACAACACAATAAAGGGCTATTTAGCATGCAAAGTAAGCACTACAACTGATTATTTCAATGACTAATTAGCTGCCATTACAGGTTTTTGTTTCATGGTATTCACAACATACTTACAATTCCTGTTTAGACAAACATTGTAAATGTTTTTAGAACTAGTAAGGCATCATCTTGAGTAAAAAAACATGAAGATAGAAACTCAGAAATGTCAGTCAAGAGAGAAAAAGGAAGAATATAAGACTGTAAGATGATAGTAAAATAGAAAAGAAAGAATCTGGGCTATATGAATGGTGTGCAGAAAACATGAAGAAAATAAGAAAGAGATGATGAGAATGGGGAGAAAAATATAAAAACAAGAGAAAAAGCAGTCTAATGACAGAAAATCAAAGGATCTAAAATAAATGTAGTACTGGTGCAAACTAATAAATTATCTTACTACTGTTACAATACAATATCAATTTAGTCTGATGCTTTATAAAAGAACATTAAAAAATGAAAAAGATATTAGAGATAGTCCTTCCAGTACTAGAATTCAGATGGTTTAATGATTGTTTCCTCAGAGTATTTTTTAACCATTATCATTTATCCTTCCAGGTGTACTTCATCCTAGAAAGCCTACTTCAGTCTTGTATTCTGGATACTCGACAACATTACGTTAATAATAATTTTAGTATTACCTTTCACGGTTACTGAAATGACATGATGAACTGAACCCAGTGTATTTCTTGCTATACATTTGTAGTTCCCAGAGTCAGCTTCAGAAACATCTATAATCTTGAGAGTTTTCTTAAAGTTTTCAAAAAATGTTCTGTTGGCTGGCAGTTCCCCACCCTCTTTAATCCAGCGGATTACCGGTGTGGGTCTGGAGAAGCAAAAGCACAGACCAAATTTAGGGATTGAAGAAAAGGAAGATAAGAGTTCAATACATTAATTTTTTTTAACATATGTTTTGGTAAAGTTTTGTTAAAGCCTGGAGAAGAGGAGACTGAGGGGAGACCTCATTGCAGTCTACAACTTCCTCATGAGGGGAAAAGGAGGGGTAGATACTGATCTCTTCTCTGTGATGACCAGGGACAGGCCAAGGGAATGGCCTGAAATTGTGTCAGGGAGGTTTAGGTTGGTGATTAGAAGAAGGTTCTTCACCTAGAGGGTGGTTGGGTGATGGAACAGGCTCCCCAGGGAAGTGGTTACAGCACCAAGTCTGACAGAGTTCAAAAAGTATTTGGATGATACTCTCAGGCACATGGTGTGACTGTTGAGAATGGTCCTGTGCAGGGCTAGGGGTTGGACTTGATGATTCTTAGGGGCCCCTTCCAACTCAGCATATTCTGTGATTCTGTGATTTCGAGAGCCTTTACCCAGATTCAGGGGTTCATGCAACAAATATGAAAAATATGCCAGCATTTGTTTCTAGGAAATTACAAGCTTCACTAGCACTGTCAATAGCCATGTGTTCATAGGATTAATAATTACAGAATACATTTGTCTGCTGATTAATTTAAGATACCTGATGGTTGATAAATGAAGACAAGTTTCAAATCTCATTGTGCTTCTACTATTAAATTGATGCTTATGGTGCTTTTAAAGGTAGCTTCTAGATAATGACAAGTTTATAATTGTCCTTAGTGTGAGCAATATCCTAATGCTTCATGAACATCATAAATTTTACAGCAGAGCTGTAAGCAGAGAGAAATATTTCTTATGAGAAATGAAGAAAAAAATGTCAGTGCTGAGTCAAGTATAGCTACTTGTCACTGCACCATGTCTAAACCTTGGCTATGCCCCAAGTTGTTCACTGAAGCTGAAAAGTTGTTCAAACACATGGAGATATATTTTTAAAATTACAAGAAATTAGAAGGTGTTGCTTGCTGAGTAGAATGTCCTTTCCCAAATAGTAATGACTCTAGGCAAATAGTCCCTTAGCAGCCTAATATCACAGATTTTATAACACAGACACTTATTTATGGTGTCCATAATTAGGAATAGTTGTTTTAAAAAAAAATCTGCATCTGACCCTTTGTGGACAAGTATTCTCTTAGTGAATTTTTTTTTTTAAATTACATGACAGCTAAAGACACTAACCTATATAATACTCTATATTTTTCACGTGTTTTATCCAGCTATTTTACCTGTGTTTGAATCACCAAATACTTTTATTGCAGGGTTGTCAAAAAGCATGTAACCATATTGCAGACAAAGATTACCTGAGTTGATGCTACTCCCACTCACAGTCATGGTTTTGCTGGTGCTGCTGGTGCTGTTGGTGCAAACACCTGAGCAGACCACAGCTGAGACAAAAACAATGCACCGATGCTCCTATCAAGCTGTGTCAAGTGTGCATGAGAAGCCCTCTGGAGCTTATGCAAGTGAACACATGTGCATGATGCTGTGGTGCATGATTTACAGTTATTGGCTTTTCTCATGGCTAAGTCAGAGCCCTCTGCATTATATGCCTTTGTGCACTGTAAGCACATTTACAGTTCCTGAAACAGGTACTGAGGATTTTCTATTTCTAAGCAATCTATTCTCAGATTTCTTCCTGAGAATGAAACTAACTTAAGATCAACCTAATTAATGAAGTTAAATTGCTCTTTAGTAATTTTCTTCTTGCCCAATAACCAGCAGAAGCAAACTTGCATTGCATTGAAGAAACAAGTACCAATTAAACTCAATTACAATGAGAAATTTGATGTAAGAAGCTGAAGATATGTTCTAACAACTCCCACCTAGCTGATCTACTAAGTAATTACTAGCATATATAAGAAGCTTTCTCAGATTAGAACAGCAAATTCGTGTCTGTTTTTATATAATTTGAGAGCCTAATGATTGCAAACTTAGGAAAAAACAGAGGCTTTATTCCTGAGTGCAATTCTTCGGATATTTGCCTGACTTCACCCTATGGCATTTCTTGCTTGTGTCCTTTAAAATCAACAGTATAACCCGTATCCTGTGCATAGGGTTTGGGAATCTGAGAAGGCAGAGGCCATACATATGTTCATAATCAGTTTTAAAGTCTGCTGATCCCCAAGTAAATGCAGGATTTCCTCAATACGGCTCTTTCCATTCTACACTTCTGCTTCTTTGAAACACACAAGCTTATACAGTGGTAACATTTTAAGTATCTCTGAAAGGTTTCCCTCTGTTTCTGTATTTCTATTTAGAAAAAAAAACCTATCTAAAAAGTAACTCACAATCCTGCTGCAATGCACTCCAACAAAAGCACATTTCCTCTGAGTTCCACTTTAGTACTCGTGCTACCTGTTGGTGTTAGAAGAACTGGCTGCCTCTCTGTAGCTGGCTTTGCTGAAACAAGAAAAATTCAAATAATTAATTTCTATTTTTTCTCTCAATGCTGATCAAATGCATACATCCATTCTCACATTTTGGACAGATTTTGCTCTACATTGGCCATTTAAGTCATTGTGTAACACAACTACAGAGCTCAACACATTAGGTTTTGACAGACATAACATATCTGTTAAATGCCACAATTTTGAACACATACATGAAAAATGTTATTATTAAAGACAGGAGCAACCAATACAAAGCTTTTACATAGACAACTATGCAGCCTTAATCCTAAGCAGCCCCTATTCACTTCAGCAGAATTATTATGGGGAGTAATAAGCCACTAGTGTGAGGCACAGTGCAAGACTCAAAGTCACCAAAAATTTCTGGGCTTCCAGAAAAATAAAAATAAAGCAAAGTTATTTTACTCAAAAATATAAACCAAGGGGATGAAAGTATGCCCTGTTTTGCAGTATGTTTTAATACTTTCTAGACAAGGTGAGATGTGGTTTCAGAAGCCTTGGATTTTCCTCTTACTGTGTATTTAACTTTAATTCAAGCTTTTCCCCAGTCTTGTAATAAAGAACCATTGATTAACCTGTAAGAAATAACTACAGTAAATAGGCAGCTATAAATATAAGACCAATTTCTGACATTATACTCTGTTGGCTTTTGAAGTATTATAGAATTTCCTGTGCCTTTACTGAAGTCAAAATAAGAGTTTTTTCTGTAATTATAGTGTGTTTTCTGAGCATCCTCTAATTTTCTCTTACAGCAATATAATATATAGGATTAAATTGCTCTGAAGTGTAGTAGCAGTCTGAAACATTACAGTAATTTTTATTTTTTTTAAATGTGATTAGAAACACAATAAACTCTAAGTTTGTTAGGGTACAGGATTTACTGACAGATTAACATAAATATGATTTTAAATACAGTATGTGCTGTGAATTTCTTAAAAACTAGTACACAACTTAACATTGTTGAGAGAAAGGGGAAGTCTAGAGTCAAGAATGCAGCTGATAGTCACAGCAACAACTAATCTATCTCATATTTTGAGACCATGAAAATTCAGAAGAATTACCCCGGTGTTTCTGAGTTGTGAGTCAATCGAACAGTATTTTCCTAACTAATTCTAGTTAATGTATTGTTTTGTATTCAAGTATTTATTCCTTGTTTGTTCCTCCTGAATAATAATATAAGTTTTATGTAGAGAAGTAAAATTTCTGTGCCCATGTTTTATTTTGGATTTACATAAGTTATGGTTTAATATGTACAGAGCCCCATTTGACAAGGAAAAAGACAAAATAGAGTAAGTTATCAATTATTTTCTACATCACACAATATCAAGTGGAGAGTCTAGAACCTCAAGTGTTACAGAATCAGTGGTGCTCCAAAGTCAGTCTCGCTAAACATACATAGGCCTGTTTGGGAGGATTTAAGTCACAATATGCAAAAGACAATTCAACATAAATTAATGGGAAGACCAGCTTAAACACCAAGCAAACAAAAGTCATCTTACCCCTACACAGTTATTTATACAGATAGTATTAAAGTGTTCAGATTTTTATTAATTCCAGTTTCACACTTATGAATTAAGATAAAAATAAATGGTACATATAAAAAGATATTAAATGTGAAGCGCATCTGTTAAATGCTTAATTGTTGTTATTTGTTATGCAACACATGATATTGAATAGTCCTAGTGATAATGAACTATCAAACTACTTGGTTAATTGGAGGAAAAATAAGAAAAAGCAACATAGTATACAAGCAATCAAATAGACCATTTTTAAAATCTGCCCCAGTGTGAAAGGACATTTATAATAAGCATTTACATTTTTTATGAGCCATATGTTACAATAACATTGAAAAATTAAATATTTGAAAGGATCACACTGTGCAGTCCCTTCCTAAAGTATGTATTATCACCAGCACTAATTGATACCTTTATTAGAAACTGAAAAGAGAGTAAAAGGTTAAGTAGCCATGGAGGTGAGGTTAGTTAACTAAATGCTACTGTGAAACAGGGAGTATCAGTGGGGACCAGTGTAACTCACCACCATAAATATCAGTGTCACTCAAATTAGCAGCTATAGTGTCATTCAATGAATCCACTGAAATAAACAGAATATCATGAAGAAAGCATACAAAAGGGATAAATAAAAGTTCTGGGAAACAAAAGGTGATGATATGGCCATGGTGAGTTAATCAAATGATTGATTAATTTGTTTCAATAGTTACAATATTCATAATACCTTTATATTATTGCATTGGAAAACCATCTGAAAACTTATTTTTTACATGGTATTTTTTCTATATTTCAAATCTTACAAGACATTTTTTCAGAAGACAAAGCCTTATAAAGAGAAAAATGACAGCTTTTAAAATGTCAAGAAAACAGGAGATTACATTGCCCAAGTTTATACAGTAGGACAATTTCTTATTTAGAATTAAAATGACAACATTCCCTAGTGTAACACTACTTAAATTCATCATGTAACTTGAGAACTCTGGATAAATACTACGTAAGTATGTAATTAGGTAATGTAATACCTACTTGAAAAGACTTTTACAGAAATGGGTTGTTTCTGCTGTATAGTTTGTGTATGATTAAATCTTGCATAGCAGATATAGTCCTCCCGGGTGTCTTCTGGTTGTACATTAGAAAAATAAAGATCTCCATTTAGACCTTGGGAAACTCTTTCACTTTGAGGCAGCCTTTGGAAAGCTAAGGGAAAACAAGGACACATTTATCACAATTATAATACACACTCCATTATTATGATCTGCAGACTCCACATTTGCTCAATTACACTGTTTGTGGCTTTGTACATACAGACAGTTTTAAGTTTCCCAGCAAGTTCCCCTGTCTTCCCATTCTTCCCCAGTGGGTTAATCTACAACTTACATGAAGATCTCCAGCTGCTTTTGACTTCATGCTTTTGGGCTGTATGTCTGCTTGTTTCTTCATTTCTATAGAAATGGAAATTCTCTGAATTTTAACTTAAAGGGAAACTCCACCATCTGGTCTTGGTAAGTAAACAATGATCTACTATGCAGAAAAACTGCAAAAAGTAAACTACTTCTGCATAAAAACCAAACTCACCATTATCCATCCAAAATATTATAGGTGGTGGTAAGCCAACAGGAGGTCTGCAGTGCAGTACTAGTGAATCACCTTCGCGAACCTGATTTGGTTCTAGTTTTTCTTTGGTCCACAAAGGCGATCCTACAAAAAGTAATTTTAACACACACACAAACTATGGATTGACAAAACCTCCAAAATTTATGGGAAAATGCACATAATATTCCAGAAAAACAGAAGAACAACATGCATTGGAATGTTAAGTCCTGTCACATTTAATAAAGATTTCATTTTTGTTATTTTTTATGTTTTCTGGAAGAAAAGTGCAGTATTGATTTGCCAAAAGTATAATCAACTGATTAAAATAATTTTGCCTTCTCACAAAAGGTTTTATATCAGTATCTTGAAAAGTTTTAACTACAATAATGAAAAAAAAAGTGATGTGCTAAATTAGAAGGAGTAGGCCTTCTTGAAACAATATTATACACACAGTTTTATTAAAACGTAAGAACAGCACATTTTAAGCTGAGAAGCTTGAAAAACTAATCTGAGATTAAAAAGCACATAAAAAGCTGTAAAAACAGTCTACCATTAATAATAATTTTTAAGCCTTATCTTCTTTTTAGTCCCAATCTGTTCTGTAGTAAAGCTATTACAAAAACTGTGGAATATAGGCTTTGTAAAAAGAATAAAAATTCTCATCAGCAATGATGTGCACTAAGGATTTAAATATTTTATTTTAATAGTAGTGTCATATATACAACTCAGTTTTAAATATGATAGGTCATCTAGATGTACTTAGAAAAAAACCCGTTATTAAATTTTCTAAAAAAATATTTGAGAGAACATGCAATACAGTATTAAATCTAAGTATCAGAAAAGAGACAGTAACTTCTAACATAATCATTTTGATGATTACATTTTTAAGACAGGAAAACAAAAAGGCAAAAAGTTCATAAAAAAATAAGAAAACCAAAGTGTTTCACATTTTCTGAAAATTAAGAGCTTTTACTTACTAGAAGGCCTTATAACAATATTGTTGGAAATGGCTGCTCCTCGTTCATTCCTTGCTGTACACTGGTATACTCCTTCATATGCTTCTGCCTTCCCACCATTCATAATATTTATGACAAGGGTCCCTGAATTTGGTTTCATTGTTACCTGTGCATCTTTATCTATATCAAAATGAGTTCCATTTCGTGTCCAGGAGAAGCTAAAATAATAAAAACAAAAAGAAAAGTTTATTCTTCAGCTGCCTTTTGTAGATTGTATGAAAAGAAGAAAAAAGTAGTTAACAAAAAATGCATGTTATTTCTTCTTTAGCAGATAAGTAAGACTTCTTCCCAAACTAAATGAGCTAATAATGTAATACAGTACTTTTAATATGAGAAATCGGGCAATGTTTTAAGATAAAAGGTTTTGGCTGAACTTGTTAACAGGAGCCATTTCAAAGTCAATGCTTTTTTTTAAAAAAAATACATTACAGGATTCTGAGGTTAATCACACATGGAAAAGAACTGATTTTGTTTCTGATAAAAATGATGCAGTAACATCTGCAAGAACTGATATTGCTAAAGCTGCATTAGCATTTCCATTATAAAACCTATTGTTGGAAGCGTCTGTAAACCTGTCTTTAAAAACTTGCTCTGGGCTGAAATGTGTCATCTCAGGCCCCAACAGAAGACCATTTCTTTTAATTGGTTTGGTACTTTTGAAGTTATGTAAATGAATTAAAGACTATGTGGTGAGTTTGATTTCTTTTCACTATTATAACACAACCAACCATGACTCTTTAAACGAAATTATATAGTCTGATAGCTAATAATTAATCTAGTAAATTTATACTGGTGCTACTCAAAGCAAGTGACGTTTTGAAAAGTAGTCACTAAAAATGAAGACTAACAGAACTCACAAAAAATTTGTAAAGAAGCAGAGATTCACAGTCTGCAACTTAGACTACTGTAAACACCAATTTCTTATATATGCTCTGTTAATGGTCAAAAGTATAGTCATAGAAAATTAGACCAACGTCTGTGAAGTGCTGAGTGCTCACAGGTTCAAATGCTGTAAAAGAGCAGCTTTCATACTTGTTACACTTTTGCTTCAGAATCTTAAGCACAGTCTATGTGCTTACTGGTTAGAATGCTTCCTAAAATAGAAACTTAAATGGTACTGGAAAAGCTGAAATTCTAAGGGACTCACACTGTACACTGACCTTCTGCAGCATGCTGACATGCTATTTGCACTTTGTGGTGTGAGACAGAAGAACCAAACCTGACCAGCTGCGCTGCACCACATTGCAGTGTTTCTGGGAGGACTAGAAGGCACAGCGACCCAACAGCAAATCTCTTTCTTACAACCTTGTGAATGAAGCTTCAGAAAGTGGCGTTTCTGTAATCCTCTGCTACTGATAACTGAAGGATGCAGGAAATTGTAATGTAGCTTCAATTGAGAGGTAGCATATGTGGTACAAACCCCTGAATTTGAGATACAGGAAAGTCAGAGTCTTTGCTGCTCAAGCAGCACATCCATAAACCTTTATGCAGATGCTCTGACCAATAAGAAGTTGCCTTGTTCTAACAAACAATTCACAGCGTGGGCTGAGAAAGTTCATCTTCAACTTCAGAGCTTTTGAGCAGATCAAGTGCCAATATGCATTTGCAGGTTATCAGGACTGATGGACCAGACTAACTATTGATATAAATTTATTGGATGTCATATCTTGAAAAATAAGGAAGACTAAGCACAAGCTTGTAAAACTCATGAGAAAATTCTGTACTTAAATCCTGTCACTTCCTCTGTAGTCGGGGAACAAAGCCAGTTACAGGGGGAAAATGAGGATGTACAGCAGAGAGCATTAGCACACAGCTCAGGTTAGTTAGTCTCACAGACAGCACCCTTTTTCTCTCAGGTAATTCCAATCAAAAAAGACATGCTAGAGAAACATCTGCAGAAGCAATACGGTTGTCCCAAAGTGCACAATAATAATCTGATCCTTCAGGTCAATACCCAGACTCTTAAAAATGGCATTGGGCCAGCTAAATTAAAGTGCTGGTAAACACAGCAGCTCAGTGGCACTCCTATCATTAATAGAACACTAGAAAGGGTAAGAATATCCCAGATAATCTCTATCTTCCCCATTCTGCTGCCCAGCATGATAATGACCAGGATGCCACGGCAACCAGCAGGAATAATGTACCAAAAAGCCTGGTTATCCAGAAGAAGTACATTTAATGAGCTCTATTTGTATCTGAATGAACAGTTATAGACTGACCTTACTAGTAAGTTGTAGCATAACACTGCTGAGCACAGAGAGATGCACATTTCTATGTTCATGGTCTCTGAAATCAGAGGCAGATACTAACAGTGCCAGAATGTATCATGGCTATTGCTGTTTCCAGTACAGGTACTCAGTATCTTGAAATGAATAGTTTTAAGTATTTAAAGACCCTGAAAGAGGACCTTACATTTAAAGAGGACCTTAAAATGGACAAAGATCAGGAATCTGATCCACGTAGAGGGCTACCATTTCTGTCAAAACTGAAACTTAAGCCTATTAAATACTCTTGGTAAATCAAGGCTACTGAACATTAAAACTGATACACATTATATTCTGACAAAATGTATTTCAAGATGAGCCTCAAAAACCAGAATGATTTACAAAACATTAAATGTGAATTTATTAGTGTTACTCTGAATTCATTCAACGTCCATTGTTCTTAAATAAAATGCTTAAATCTGGAATGTGATCCAGTTCATAATACGGCATGCCTCTTAGGGTGTTCCATGGGCATTTACCTAATAATTGTTTATTATTTTATTGGTAGAGCTTTGAGAATAAAAATACCACAGTTGCTTGATGAATACAGAAAAGTTTAAATGTCAAGTATGAGAAGAGTCAAATTTACCGCTATTTGGTAACTGTTTAAATTACAGAGGTAGGGGTGCATGCATGTTTCTGCATGTGCAAGCATACTCATACACATAATGTTAGTTTACAAAAGTTACAGTATTTTCTCCTAGTTCTTCCATGCTGTTAAACCAACAAAAGCAAAAGAAAATGCTACCAACCTAGGAGGTGGCTTTCCTTTGGCTTCACACTGTATTACAATATTCTCTCGAGGGTCAACAATGTAATCTTTTGGAGATTGATGAGTTATCGTAGGAGGTTGCGACACTTCATTATGGAATATAAGAAAGAGAGACGAATTTAACATGCTTTCAAAGTATCACCAAACCAGTTTTGTAAACAGAGAAAGCAGAATTGTGATTAGCAACCAAATCAGTGACAGAAGAATGGGATTAAAGTATCCTTTGTATCAGGAGGCTGAAGTGCTCTACCCTTGTAAATCAGTGTAGCTATACTAACTTCCAACTGAGCTATCCTGATTTACTGTGGATGAAGATCTTGGCCAAAAAGTTTAATGTATGTCACTTCTATACCTCAGATTTCAACAGATTTCCACAAACCCAAAGGACACTTCAATTCTAAATCCAACAATCTGAAATGAAGAGTTGGAAGGAATAAACCTTCATAAAATGTTTTTTACTACACAGAAGGAAAGAAACACACATTGCTTTGTGTTTCTAAATATTTTTTTATTTCCAAATTCTCTATGGGTGTAACCCTTTTCATACATTTATTATGCTCAACATAATCTATAAAGCACACTTTTAGGAACTACTTTCCAGGAGTAAAAAATGTCTTAAAAGACTCTGTAAAAATGAAAAAAATAGTATCTACTTTCCAAATAAAGTAAACATGTAGGAAAAGTAAAGTACTGATTCCCCAATAAGGAACCCAATAAGAATTTAGTCAATCTTGTGAATTGCCCTGGAAGTAACAAACATTCCACATTTGTAATTTGTCAAGTACTCTAGAATGAGCAGCACAGAACAGAATTGATTCACCTGACACAGTAATTGGTGCCTACCTATTTAACATAATTTATAATCTTTTATCAATATCTATGCCAATTTTTGCATTAAAAATATCATGTCTGTGATATTATAATAATGGCCAGTCTTCGCGAACGAAGATTTTGGGAAAGGTCTTTTACCTTTCCAGCCTGCGCAATGGATTTTTTAGGTGAGACACAGCCTGCGCTGAACTGAGCCCACCCTTTAATCCTAAGGTTCATCTGCCGGGGCCAAGCAAGCTTGGACAATGGCAGTGAGGTCCTCAGGACGTAGGTTTGTTTAGAGTGACCTTCTCATAGATGGATGGCCTCACAGGGCTAACGGGCTCCATCTGCCCGGGGGACTGGCTGGGATTCGAACCTGGGTCGCAGAGGTGAGAGTCCTGCATGCTAACCACTAGGCCACCAGGGGTCCCGTCTGTGATATTAAGATAGTGAGAAAGGTGTCTTCCTCAACATTATTCATCTGTTTACAGTTTAGTATCATCTAAAGGAACCTGTTTAATAACATGCCCATTAACATCTCTGTCTGAATGTTGTAAATTGCCTGTCCAGCAATGCTACTGCTTTGGGGTAATTTCTAGCAACTTGAACAAAATATTTCAATCACTAGAGTTAGCTGTATTCTCATGCCTCTTTCTAGCCAGTTAAAATTGTAAAACTGGGATTTTTACTTAAAGTCTTCCCTACCATTATTTATTAAGTAGTCAGTTGCACAGCAGAGGTAGCCTTCTGTAAAACCCTACTGACAAGAAACAGCCAGGGAAAAAAAACATCAGATCATGAAATCATTAACAAAATACAGCAGCTAAGCAGAACAGAACAGGCCATGCAGAACTGGGTTTTGCTCCTCACTGCAGAGGGGAGAGTCCTTAAATGAGGGAGGAAGTATTTTTACATGATCATGCCTTTGTGTGTATTTCTTTAGAGGCACTTTGAAGACAGTCCTTTTCCCTCTCAGGGGCATATTTCAGGGTCAATACATGCCAGATGCTTACTTGGGAAAAGCAAGTACACTCTGAAAAGGGACATGACATGAACACCGCCCAACCCACAGGATATTCCATCTGATGCACATCAAAGACCTGAAATCTCCACTCCTGTGCTATGCACTGCACTTAAAACTGATTGAGTTAACCATGACACTAGAGCTTAGTTAGGAGAAGCTATAAAAATATGAGGTCTACTTAAATAACTGTATCCACTATGGATATAAAAGTATCTCCAACTCAGATATGTATAATAGTACAAAAGTACATATATTCCAATGAACTTATTTTTTATCAAATACTTTTACTCCTGAAAGTAGTCATAAAACACTGCACATGCTGATATTGAGTAAATATTTTAATGTTCGGATAGCACACCATCAAAAACCACACAATTAATTTATTCAGAATTTTAGAATGTTGATTTATGTACAGTAGTTTTTTTCTGAACACTGCATGCACAAAACATCTAGATACAGCAAACCAATCAGTATTACTTTACAGCAGCACACAGCCTAGTTTTAGTGAAGAGGAACTTACATTCTTCTAGAAGTTTTGCTTTTATTCCCACATCAGAATCAGCAGTTGAATGGACAAATGGAGATTAAAGAGAAACATTTGTTAGTGAAAAGAAAATTAGCAATTTTGAGAGGGAAGATAAGTATCTCTGACAAGTACATTGGTCACCATTAAAAAGTAAACATATAAAACATTTAGCACTGTAACCCATGCAGGAAGGCCTGAAATTCCAGCTACAGTTTTCATTGTGTCAGTTATTACTACATTTATCTCAAAGTTTATGGTATGAGAAACTTTTCTGAAGTGTTGACTTTTTAAGGGTAACCATGATATGTGATTTTGGTCTTGCAAGGACACAAAACACTAATACTGAGGAGACAGCAATTCAAAATTAGTGGAGTGCACTGCCCTCATGCTGCAGTCAAAATCAATCCACCCATATGATCACAAAGAAGAACAAAGAGAATGCTTCAGGTTAAAATTACTCTTGTAAAGACAGAAGCACCTAATTCTACTCAACAGACTTGCAAGCCCTTTTGGTTTGAAAAATAACTAAAACAAAAAAAAATCAGCTGTCACATCTTTATTGCTTACTTCAAATGTTTTGCATACACGTCTCTTTACCAATAATGTATTACAGCAGGTCAAATGCCTTTGGGTCACCTACATTTTCAGTCATCCCTTACCTGCTTTGAGGAGACACTGACTAGGAACTAATGAACTGCAAAGAATAGGAACTGCCAATCTGGATGAAACCTAAAGGTTCAAGTAATCAACTGTGTTCTCTGCAGTGAATATTTGTGGACGACCCACAGAAAATATATGTCCTTCCCTTGAGGTGTTCTCCCAGAGCCCATTCTCATCATTATTTATGAAAGCAATAACATCATTACAGATGCAATTTCTGTTAATATTAGTTTTGGCTAAAAATTCAAGTATGTGACTTTATCAGACCTAACAAAGTTATTAAGCATTAAGGAGTAGGGAATTGAATTCTCAGTAGAGAACTAAAATGATACATCTAAAAGAGCTACTCATTTTTGTCTTTTGATGCATTTCTGGTAAATTTAACCTGAAGTCTTGCTCTATAGATAAAGATATTAGAGTGGTGCACAATTTATATTAGTTCCTAAACTACAAGATGGGGGTTTAAAACACTATTTATAGACTGTAAAGATATTTATGCAGAAAAATTAAGTTTAGAAAATAAGACATTAATTCAAAAAACTTTTTAATCCCTCTTTAAACCGAAGCTTATTGCTCTAAAGACATTTAGAGCACAACAAGTTTGATGTGATTCAAATATATTGATCTTGTTACAGAAATACAGGTCACTGGTTTGATAGGCTTGTAAAATGCATGGGGGGGAACCCACCAAAGCCGTTGCAATTTATGTCAGTGAAATTATTAAAGAAAAACATGCATTGTGGAAGGCAGGAAGGTATCACAAACATGGAGGTAAAGAAAGTCATGCACATTAGAATCATAAGCAAATTTACTGATGTATTAATCCATCAATTTAACACCAGCCCTAATGTTCTCTTCCCTGGTAATTAGTTTAACAAATGAATAGTCACTATGAGGTGTAACTTGGTTCACTGAATCCTGAAAATGTGATCATGCTTATCTTAGAAAGAAAATAGCAACGTAAAGCATGAATAATTTAATAAAATCAGCTATTAGGACTATAAAATGCAGCATCTACAATTGTTTCCTTTTCAGCATGGAGTCCTACCTTCAAGGTTCCCCACTAACACAGTCTTATATTAGACAAGAACTTCAGATCTTGGGATTTCCTCTCTTTCGGATGTTTCCTCACATATCGATGCTAGAGTTCCCTGCTCAGCACATATTTTTAACTTAAAGTTAAGTATTTAACCATTTTCAGGCACTGCTTAGAAAATCTAAGAGCCTAATTTACCCTTTGGGATCAAAAAATAAGATGCTTTGAGTATCCGAATTTTAGGTATTTGAATCTTTTAGCAGTTCACGTATCAGCTCCTGCAGACTTCTTCTCTGGAGGTAAGGGTGATTGATGACAGAAACTAAGAATTGTCATGGGGTTTTCAGCAAATTATCAGTATGATCCTAACTTCACAAATAATTAGCATTTAGCTGGGCTTCTCTGCCCTTCTTAATTTTGATCAAATAATTTGTTCAACAAAGACACACTGAAGTGTAAGTAGAATCCTGTGAGAATCCTGTGTTAAACCTTCTCAAGTGAACAATGTAACTCATTTTACTGCAGAAGTTTTGAAAATCTTCAGTAAATAAGTGTAAACGTTCATAATCATAATGCCCTGATTGAAATGTTTATCTCCACATTTAGCTCCATGCTGGAGTTATCTTCAGCTTTCTACAGAAATTATTTAACTAAATTTCCATTATTCTACACTTATTTAGCAGGTTAATACTTACAGTCAAGAGGTACGTCCAATGCAGAAATAATTTGGCACAGAAAGAGGATCAAGAAAGGTTTACTTGCAGGTATGCTCTTCTTTTTCATCATGATTTTAGGTTGTACTGAGTAAATCACACTTGAAGAATGAAGTTCAACTTCACCAGACTAGGTAGCTTGCAATAGTTATGTAAATATAGACAAGAAACCTGTAAGCAAACAAACAAACAAGAATAACAATATGGAGATACAATGGAGAGTTGAATGATCACATACATCTTAATAATACTATGAAATACAAGCAGTCTACATACTATATCCAGGGGTAATAGTTACACCATGTTTTCTAACGAAATCCAGAAGTTCTTAGGACACCTAGATCATATCACCTTCCTAAGGAAGCTACTGAACAACTCCTATAACCTTATTGAATGGAAACAGAAATGTCTCTCCTAAGAAAGATAAAGCATCAGTCCAGCTAGTTAAAAAGGAGTATATACTAAAGATAATAGTCCTCTGAAGTAGATTTAATGGATTAAAGCTCTGAAGGCCCACCTAGTCTCTCTTTCATTCACCTTACACCAGCCTTGGAAAGAGTTATTTAGGCATCTACTCCAATGAAAACATGTCTGGCCACAAATCTGCTAAGTAAACTGTAGGATCTCCCTGTGGCTTTGAGTTAGGTATCTCAGCTTCTCCCCACTTTGGAACTCTTTCTAATACACAGCTGTACACTGAACACTTCATGAAGTGTACACAAGAAGACTTCATGAAGGTGCTGAGGTGCTACCTTATGTACTGTACCTAGGTTCCTATTCCTGGATATTTTGATTCTACTCAAAATAGATAACATCAAAATTTGTCATTTCTAGCCTGAAACCAAAATCTAATTAACTGTCAGCATATTAGCAAACACTCTTCTCCTTTCCTATGTGATGGAATGTCAGAAATTAAACTTAAGGGAAATCTGTTCTTGGAAATGTGCTAGATTTTCCTCCTTGACCAAGCATGAGAGATCACATTAGCCACACAGAACGATTCAGGTTCCCTCCTTATTTTCGCTGCATTTAGGACCAAGCTCTAACTTATAAGAATATTGAAGAAGTGAAAACTAACTGCTTGCAAGCCCCATCAGCACCACCAGTGAGCTAAAAAGAGCTACACAGCCTTAGAATCCAAATGGTGTTTACACAATGCTTTCTTAGAAAATGGACATCAGCTGAGAAACTACTTCCCAGATGTCAGATGGCTCAGAAAGTTAACAGTCATCAGCATTAATTGACCTTGAAGAGAAAACTTCCTCAGCTATGGCTACAGATGTGAAACACAATGTTATCCAGTCCACAAAGAGTTAAAGTTGCAAAGAAGCAGCTGCTTTACCAATGTTAAATAAAGAGTTATTTGTGCTTTCTGAAATTACTTACCCCATCTATGCTAAGAATTTTCCTCAATCTTCACATTAAACAAGAAATTATGCCTCTTAATTGCTGCTGTAAATGGTCTTTCTCTTTGTATAGTCTTCTGAGCAGAGACTGGAACTGGAAACCAGAACTGAGGTGTAGAGCTCAACTTCTCATCCTAATCTAGCACATCAAACTCCCTGATTCTTACTGCCACTATCTATAACACAAATGTTTGTTTCGAAATCAAAATATTCCAGCAGGTTAGAGTCCTAGAGATGTGCTGCTCCTTGGAGCTCTTGGGAACTGCTGGCTGGAGCACCACTGTAGAGGACAAATTGCTTATTCACATTAAAAACTATCTATAGTACTGCATACTGTAATGTAAAAACTATTTATTTGTCATGGCAGATTAGAAAAATTACAAAACTCATCTAAGAGAGAATACCAGAGTTGTAGCCTTTGCATAATTATTTATACAAATTGGAACTGCACTCACAGACAAGGTGGCAAAATACCGGTTTAAGGTATACAACAGGAAAGCATGACAAATACTCAGACTTTCCTAGAAAAGCAAACTGAACTTTATTACACTTTAAATGAGCACCCTAAATTGCTGAGGGTTTAGCTGGGGAAGGGGAGAAGTGTTTTCTTCATTCCATTTTTGGCACATGTAATTTATTACACTCCTGCTGCAGTGGGTAAGGGGAAGGAGAAGAGCTTCCATTGAGAGTGCCTGAGAGCACTCCAGAGTGTTTCCTGCAACAAAGCGCTCTCCAGAAAAGCTGATTTCGTTCCACCAACCACAGCTGTCTGCTCTTCTCCATTTAAACTAGGTTCTCACACACTGTTCTCCTGATCTTTATGTCATCTCCTCATTACAGCATCACTACAATTAACAAGGTATCCTCTCTGTACAATGTGTTTGACCCAGGTTTTACAGGATACCCTTTGAAGTATTCCACAAGTGAAGCTTGACTTTTGTTGTTTCTTCTCCAAGCAACATTTCAGTTCTCCTTACAAAACCCAG
Organism: Neopelma chrysocephalum; assembly: GCF_003984885.1. NCBI lineage: Eukaryota > Metazoa > Chordata > Aves > Passeriformes > Pipridae > Neopelma > Neopelma chrysocephalum. The sequence continues at coordinate 5,340,400 of NW_020897719.1, forward strand.
AAAACTTGATTATCCAATTTATTGTCTTGTTCTTTCACCATGTAAAATGAGTATTGCAGTGATTTGAGAGTATTTTAAAATTCAATTGCATTTCCTTTGAACAAGTACAAATGAATGCACAAGCAGTGGTGAATCAGGCATGTGCAATTAAAATGATTGGGAAAGTAATACCCTTGAGAAAATATCTCACATTGTATACCTGTGCTACTGCAATGTTCTAGTAGGATACCTATTGAATCTACTGCTTGGACATTTGGATATATTATGGGAATTCAGCAGGCAGCGGGAATTATAAAGCTGAGCCTGCACACTGACTTCACCATTCCTCAGAGAGGCAATGTGCCCAAATGGTTTGTGATAGAACATATTTCACTGAAAATGGTTTTAGGTTTGTCAGCACAACTGGGTGCTCTTGTTGAATATATTCAAGGCTAAATCTGGCATAATTTCTTATGAATACAACAGCTGCTAAGTAAAACTAAACATTGCTTTGACATAATATTATCTGCAACAAAATAAGGCCAGGCCTCTAAGCGATCAGTGTAAAGGCTTCAATTTCAAAACTTGAAATATTTATACAGCAGATTGCCTTTTCCTCCAGATGATTAATTTAAGATCTCTTGTAACTCAGACATTTTGTTCTACCCTTTTCATAGGAAAACATATATATTTTGACAGCTAGTTCAGGAGTCTACTCACCAATTTGTAAAAATAAGATTTTCTATACCTACATACTTCTTATGTACTTAACAAAACGTCACTTGTTATGTCTCCTGTGCTTCTTGCTGAGATGCTGACTGTGGCTAACAACTTTGACTCCCATTTGCCATAGAGTAGCAAACGGGAGTCAAAGTAAGTAAGAAATGCATGAGCAAAGTATAGAAATATTTTATCACAAAGGATAATATCAGATTTCAAAAGGGAGGGGTTTTATGTATGACAAAAGATAAGGATCAAGTGAGAGACATCCAACTTTTTTTCACTTAAAAAAAAAAAGTACTACTTTTTACAAATGAGCTACAGAAAGCCACAACTGGAAGAATGAAAGTACCAGTGAGCCTGAGGTAAACTATATGGAGAAGCACAAAATACAGTTTGGTTTCAGTAGTCTCTTCGCTGGTACCATTTGGACGTAAACAAAAACACCAGATACTTCGCAAACACAAAAAACATATATACAGAAGGGATCATTTGGGAGGCAGAATCCAAGATTGCTTTTCATACTATAAAAATGTGACAAGGATCTTCTCCTTAATTTTAACAGCTCAAGAGCAAATGAATCATAGAATTGTTCAGGTTGGAAAAGACGTTTAAGATCATCGAGTCCAACCCAGCACTGCCAAGTCCAACTATGTTTCTAAGTGCCACAATCATTTGTCTTTTAAATACTTCCAGGGATGACAACTCAACCACTTCCCTGATTAGCTTGTTCCACTGCTTGATAATTGTTTCAGTGAAGAAATTTTTCCTAATATTCAATCTAAACCTTCCCTGGAGCAACTTCAGGCTGTTTCCTCTTGTCCTATTGATTGCTGCTTGGGAGAAGACACTGGTACATCACAGGTTACATCCTTCCCCTCTGAAGGAAGTCTCTATGCTACTCCCTTCATCATGTCCAGTCACTGTCTAGAAGAATTAGGATTGGATCAGGTCAATATCTGCCACAGAGAGTGTTAACAATTGAATAGTATCTGGGATTGTAGATCCACACCCATGCGCACACACCCGCAACCCCTCAGTATATTTTACTGAGCTATACTAGTACTGAATAACACTAATTCCTAATTGGAATATTAATACAGACAGACACATTCTCAATGGACATTTCAAAGTTGAATCAGTTAAGGCTCCAGTTGACAGAGGGAACATGTTTTTTCTCTAGTTGTCTTCAACATAATCACATGGGATCTTTAATTGACTTTAAAGTGGTGCTGCAATATTTCTTTATTAGGATGTAATATGTGTAAGGGAGTGTATTTACTGACGTTGAACCTACTGCAAAGTTAAAGATAGTATTTTCTAAATGTACTATTGTTTCACAGAGATTTGATGTATCAACTGATTATGCATTTCTACTGTTACATTATTTTAAGACAAAAAGGCCTTTATGAATGTGAATGAAAATCAAGGTCAATGTAAGAAATGTGAAAAGGTTATAAAATTGCAAGACAGAAAAACTGGAATATTTCATATACATTAGGAAAAAAATATTCTCTTCTATATAGACATGATCGAATTAATGGTGAACAAGTTAGATGCTGAAAATTAGAGGAAAATTACTACTGAGCAAAACACTTCCTCTGCTTAATTTGTCTAATACCTGTATTTTTTATCACAGTGAAAGACAGATACAATCAGAATATAGGAAAAAAAAAAGAGTTTTCAAGGAAATTTGTTTCAAAGAAGACACAGAAACATATCCGCAGATCATGAAAAGCAAATTCAAATGAGGTAAATGTATTTAGTGACTTGTACATAGAAAAGAGTGTTGATGATTAATAAATAAAAAGAACAAAATGCTTTCTTTTGAGGACAACTGCAATACCTTTATCACTTAATGAAAGATCTTATGTGTTTTATACAACTATGCTAACTATGCAAGTATCAATAAAATGATTTAAAGTATTTTTGAACAACTGGTTTTGAATTTCACACTTCTTTATCTGGCATTTGCAGTAATAGGTAACATAAAAAACTCTGATTGGAAATGTTTATTTAATTTAAAATCTTTCAAACAGAAACAGATAACAACACAGTGTTACAGTACCTAAGTGTCATGGACACAGTACTAATAGAAACAAGAATGGTATTTGAGTATTGCTTTTATTATAGCTATTTTTTATGGAGGTAGCATGACATAATAGGCTAAATACCCATACGTGTGTCAACAAACCTGAGTACTATTCACTCCTGAAAAGTTTAGTCAATTCAAATCCCATTGGTTTGCTTTCCCCATCAATCTCTTATCTATTAGATGTAAATTATCCAGTCTTAATCTACTTACCACAGGACATATAGCTCTGGGGTGTCTGAACACAGGTGTCCATAAAAAGAAATAATTTTTAAATTTTTCAAAAGTATACCAAATTAGAACTATTTCTCATCTTCTAGAACTTTTCTTGAAAACACCCTACTGCTTTCCTCCAAATTATTCGTTTGTCACAGTCTACGATACTTTTGGCCTTTAAAGTCATCAGGGAATACTAAATCATCTTCTGTGACCTCCTGTTTATGAAGCTTAAGCCCATTGCTTCGTTTGTGCTGTAAAAACATACATGTAAAGAGGACTGGATGAAAAATAAACTGTGCAGACAGAACTCCTGAATTCAAGATCTCCTCAGCACTAATTTAGATGCTGCAGATACTTACTAATGTTAGATGGTTATATGTACTTAGTAATTTTCAAGCTTTTTTGACAAAGGCAGATGGCCAAGCCGTGTGCCACACTCTAAACATTCTTAGCAGTTCCATATGCAGTGAAAAATCACCAGCCTGGACTGCCCCTACACTCAGCATTATTCTTTTGGCTCGGAGGCTGTACTTCAGCATTCACAGTGGTCTCCTTCCTTCCCACCAATCAGACACAATTTCCAGTCCCTCTACTCTCATCCTCTATTTTCCACCATGGGAAAGCCACTTAGGCCTTGAAACTCCTTCATAGAAAATCCTATATTAAGACATGCTAGCTGGTTTGTTATTCATTAAAGTCTGGTCTGTTTCATTACAAGTTCAGTTCATGTATTTATTAACCAGTTTCACATGGCAATAAGTCAAATGCTTTTCAAAGTCTTTAACATTGACACCATCATCTTATTAAACTTGTAATTTTTTCAGATACTAAAATATTAAAATCAAGTTTTTGGCAATCATTTGTTTTACAAGCCCTACTTTCCAGAAAACTATGTTGAGTAGAATCAGTTTTACTCAAGGCCTTTAATTCCCTAGCAGATGAGTCCCCAGTCAGCTTTTTCCATATGTTCACTGTGATTTATATCAGGCTATATTTACCCTGCTCAATCTGCTTGTCTACTCTGAATCTGTGCAGAACACCAGCTTTCTTTCAGTTTTAAGCAACATTTTAAAAATGAAAACCCGTGAACTAGAGATCTCCCCCACTGGCTCCTCTAGAACTCACAGATAGACACTTTGTACCTAGACCTGCTGAATTACATAGAATCATGTATCTTCAACACATATTATTTAGTATCTACTTATGGTTTCTATTACTAAAAAAGCTCTCCATCCGAACATGATGCATCATAATTTTTCTTCCAATTCATCATGTTACTTGCAATAATATAACAACAGAAAGATAAGAAAATGATTGTGAAGTAGATTACAAAACAATGCTAACTCTGTTTCTGTTCTTAAGACTTGGTCCTATAAAAAAACGCAAATATTTGTCAGCTTGTCTCCTCCATGGCAATGACCAACACATCTGCCATGAGAACAGAAGGTCTTTCACACAAGTATCAGTACTGACCGTGCATCTGCACAGCCCCAGCACAATGAGATCTGATTGCTCCAAGCCTAATTTCAGTATCAACTGCTGAGCCAGCACTGGAGAACAGCTTCAATTATCCACCCATTTTGCATCGCTACTGAACTGAACTTGTACCAGGTCACTGGACACCCACCCAGCTGATGCACCCTTGCACAAGGTTGACTTCTGTGGTCCTGCCAGGACTGAGCAGGGTTAGTGTTGTCTTTCCCTGAACACCATAAAATTTCAGAGCTGCTAACTGCAGCATCATTGGTAGACCACTATAAGCATTGTGATACAGCTAAAAAAACAAAAATGCAGATCCTTAAAAATTCCACTCCTATTTCAACTCTCTGCTCTTAGAAGTACAAGTGCCACAATCTAGAAGCGCCCAAAAATGCAGGGAAAAAAAAACCAAAACAAAAAACTAAGCACAGGGTTCAAATGTGTTATTAAGGGCTTCAGGTAAGCCTGTAAGCTCAGTCACATGCCACAGACTCAAATCTTGAGAGCAGCCATTTAAGAGTTGATCTTTAAAAGACTGGAGCAGAGCTAATCTGTCCTTTTACAGTTGTCTTACATATTCCCTGAAGTCCTATATTGGATTTGGCCCTTCTGAGGATTTAAACAGAGCAGCACTTACTTTCTAGATCCTGCTCAGCTTAAATTATAAACTGCTTTGGCTGGGATGACTATATAGACAGCAGAGCAAAGCTGTGGATAGCCCTCAAACAGGGAGGTAAGGCTAGTAAGCCTGGCAAGTTTAGATGCCTCAAGAGTCAAGTGAACACATACGCAGCACTTTTGCATTGCAAATTTAAACAGATGCATCAGTCTTGCTTGGGTCCTTTCTGGTGTCCTAAACTCTTGATTAGATTCAGATTTTTTCACCTTTTTTACCTCCTCACTTAAATGATGGAATGGAGCATAAAAATAATGGTTTAGTGACATCTATTTCAGCAGTCCTTTAGAGTCATTATAGCCTGAACAAATATGCTTCATCTCCTATGCACATATGCATACTTTGCTGTCTTTCAAAGACTTGGTTGAAATGCTTGAATTGAGTGTAACTTTGCAAATCTGCCGAAGACCATGAGTTTACACAGGAGGGAGTAGAAACATAACTTGCATCTCTTTAGAGAGAGCTAGTTTGGCTTGAAGTGAATCACTAAATAGGGGGGGTCAAGGAAAGGAGAGAATTCTGCTTGATTATTAAATTTCTCAGTAAGTTAGAAAGCATTCAGAGTGAGTGAGAGAAAACAAACTAAGAAAACACATTTTTACAGCACGTGAATGGTAAAAAGAGGTACCCAGGCAGGAGCTGACTCAGATCAAAGCCCTTCTTGATCTGCTGCTTGTCAACAGAGTTGATCTCATGAGTGAAGTGGATATTGGTGGCCTTCTTGACGACAGCAGCCACGAAGTGATCGAGTTTAAAATTTCTGTTGACAGGAGGAAAAGTGCCAGTAAACCTCAACTCTGGACATGAGGAGAGCAGACTTCAGGCTGTTCAGGGAATTAATAAGTAAAGTCCCCTGGAAAAATGTTTTTGCAGGTGCTGGGGTCCGTCAGTGCTGGTCACATTTTAAACATCACCTCCTAAGGGCACAGGAGCAGGTAATTCCCAAATATCAGAAGTCAATCAGGTGAAGCAGAAGGCCAGCTTGGCTGAGCAGGGATCTTCTCTTGGAAAGAAGGCAAAAAAGGAAGGTGTGAAGGTCAAATGAAGAAGTCAAGGTCAAGTGAAGAATTCAGAGATGCTGCTTGGCACTGGAGGGAGAAAATTCATGCAGCCAGAGCTCAACTGGAGTTGAAGCCGCCAGAAATGTGGGGGACAATACAAAGAGTTTTTTCAAATATATTCATGGCAACAGGTAGTATAGAAATATCATTGGACCGTTATAAGATGAGGATGGTCACCTCAGAAACAGGGACAGAGAAAAGGCAGAGGTGTTTTCTTTGCCTCTATCTTCAACACAGATGATAGACCAAGGGAGTCTCAGTGCCCTGAGCTGGAGGACCATGACTGTGAGAATGATCAACTCCCAGTTGACCATGCAATTGTGTGGGATCTGCTGCTCCAGCTGGATCTCTACAAATCTATGGGATTCATCCCAGAATCCTCAAAGATCTAGCTGATATCATTGTAAACCCTTCTCTCAATGATTTTTGAGTGGTCTTGGGAATACAGAGAAGCTGGAAGACTGGAAACTGGTGAACATCACCTTGATTTTCAAGAAGGGTAAGAAGGAGGACCCCAGAAACTACAGGCCTGTCAGTCTCACTTCAGTGCCTGGTGAAATTAAGGAGATTATTCTGGAAGGTATTGAAAATCATCTGAAAGACAACACAGTCATTGGTCACAGCCAGTAAGGCTTCATGAGAGAAAAGTCCTGCTTCTCCAACCCGATTTCCTTTTATGACACCTAGCTGATCAAGGGAAGCCAGTTGATGTAATCTTTTTGGATTTCAGTAAGGCTTTCAATACTGTCTCTCACAGGATCCTTCTGGACAAACTGTCCAGCACAGAGCTGGATAAACACATCATGTGGTGGGTGAGCAAGTGGCTCACGGGTTGAGCACAGAGGGTGACAGTGAATGAGGTAACATCAGACTGGTGACCTGTCACTAGTGGGGTTCCACAGGGCTCCATCTTAGGCCCTGTGCTCTTCAACATCTTCATAAATGACTTGGACACAGGACTGGAAGGGATACTAAGCAAGTTTACAGATGACACAAAACTGAGAGGAGCGGTTGACTCCCTCAAAGGCAGGGAGGTCCTGCAGAGAGACCTGGACAAATTGGAGGACTGGGCAATCGCCAACATATGAAGTTCAACAAGGGAAAGTGACAGATTCTGCACCTGGCATGGGGCAACCTTGCCTGTTCATACAGGCTGGGGAATGAAATGCTGGAAAGCAATGCCACAGAAAGGGACCTGGGAATCCTGGTGGATGGCAAGTTGAATATGAGTCAGCAGTGCCCTGGCAGCCAGGAGGGCCAACCATTTCCTGAGGGGCATCAGGCAAAGCATCGCCAGCCAGTCAAGGGAGGAGATTGTCCCGCTCTGCTCTGCACTGGGGCAGCCTCACCTTGAATATAGTGTGCAGTTTTGGGCACCACAATATAAGAAAGTTATTAAGCTCTTATAGAGCATCCAAAGGAGGGCAATCAAGATGGTGAAGGGCCTTGAGGGAAAGCTGTATGAGAAGTGGGTGAGGTCATTTGGCCTCAGTGCTTATGAGAAAACAGTGCTTATGAGAAAAAATATTGTATTATCAGACTGCTACGACAGACACACCATGGTGTGCAAACAGAACCTGAAGGAAAACTGCGGAGTGGACAGAAGGAAAATACCATCATCCTGTGTGAAGACTCCCAATTCAATGACTACAGTTTGTTCCTTGTAAATATGCAAAGGGGATACTCAGCTGAAATGCTCCTTGAAATTTTAACTTCTTTACCCAGGAGGTATGATAAACAGATTTTTTTTCCTTTTTTTCTAATTTTTTTCCACTCACCAGAATTCAGAGCATGAGTAATATATTCTGTACTACTCTGGGTAATTACATTCTTTGCATCCCTACAGCCAACCCCAAAAGCACTGACTGTCCAGAAGTACTGAAGTATTCCTGAAATCCTGGAGATATTCTTGTAAAAAGCATACTGTGGAAAAGAGCAGAATCTGATTCACAGACAGGGCAACTCCTCCCTTTGGGAAGTAGAGCAAAAACCACTAATATTAGCATGAAATGCCAGAATAGTTATGTTAAAGAGGAGGTCACTCAGAATAGAGACAGTGCCAGAAACTGAGGACTAAGGCATTCTGTCAGATATAAAACCCTAACAAGTACATGAACAAAGAAGGGTAAACAGTGCTGAAAGAACAAACTGTACAAACAGTGCTAGCTGCCTTGGGTACATTTTTGGAGATGGGGGTTGGGGACTAGCCACCTATGTGCAACATTTATTTAACAGGTAAAAGCATGTTTGCTTTTTTAATTTTAAATAATTCTGTTAAAGTAGCTACAATTACATGTTAGCTTGCAGTGTCTGCCCACCATTAAAAACTTAAATGAATTGAGAACTCAGATACAAACACTTCAACACTATAGAAATATTCCTGTCTTTCTCTCTTAAAGTGAGAGCTGATAATGTTCACAATGATTATAGCTGTGCAAATCAGGTCGGTTCCTGTTTTAAACAACACTAATTCATGCTGTCACTGTTCCCAAAAGAATTATGTGAGACCTAAGCAAACGAAACAACTCCTAAAAATTTGCAGATATCACCAGTGTTGTGCTACATATCACAGCCAGGTCACTATGCTCAGGAATGCTGTTGAGGATCATATGTGCAGGGATGACTGGTGCCTTAACAACAGTCAGAAAGAACTCGCATATTTTAACATTTTCTGACTTTATCACTTCTTTATATGAGTATCTCTAGTTCCCCCTCACTCTAAAATACTTCATAACAACTCACAAAGTGCTAATTAATTTCATCACCTTCATAAAACCTGACTGCTGCAGCTGGACACCTCAATTCTGTAGATAAAGTAAAGCAGGGAAGGTTGCCATTCAAGTTCTCTTTTTTTCCCTGCTGCCTTTGTTTGGGTTTTTTTTCATTGCTCCTCCACTAGTGAGTCTGCACCTGGAGTGCTGTGTTTAGTTCTGGGCTCCTCAACACAGGAGAAACACGGAGCTTCTGGAGCAGGTCCAGTGGAGGGCAACAAACATGATTAAGGGCTTGGAGCATCTCTCTTATGTGGAAAGACTGAGAGAGTTGGGTCTGTTCAGCCTTGAGAAGAGATGACCGAGAGGGGACATCATCAGTGTATTTGAAGGCAGTGTCAAGAGGATCGAGCCAGGCTAGTCTTTGTGGTGCCAAGAAATAGGACGCAAGGCAATGGGGCAGGCACCTTGGTGGGATTGCAAAGGTAACACAAGGTTTGGCAGAGAGAAAATTAGAAGGGCTAAAGCCCAATGACAACTTAATGTGGCTACTGTCATAAAAAACAATAAAAAATGTTTCTATAAATACATCAGAAACAAAAGGAGAGCCAAGGAGAATCCCAGTCCTTTATTGGATGCTGGGGGGGAAACGTAGTGACAAAGGATGAGGAAAAGGTTGAGGCACTTAATGCCTTCTTTGCCTCAGTCTTTAATAGTAAGACCAGATGTTGTCCAGGTACTCAGCCCCCCTGAGCTGGGAGACAGAGGTCAGGAGCAGAATGAAGTCCCCATACCCCAAGAGGAAATGGTCAGAGACTTGTTCCACCACTTAGACACACACAAGTCTATGGGGTCAGAGGAGATCCACCCAAGGATCTGAGGGAGCTGGTGGAAGTGCTCACCGAGCCACTTTCCATCATTTATCAGCAGTCCTGGCTAACTCAGATCCTAGTTGACTGCAGGTCTCAGTTGACTGCAGGTTAGGATTTGTGATGTCCATCTACAAGAAGGGCCAGAAAGAGGATCTGGAGAACTACAGGTCAGCCTGACCTCTTGAGTGCCATCACATGGCATGTACAGGACAACCAGGGGATGAGGCCCAGCCAGTATGGGTTTAGGAAAGGCCAGTCCTTCTTGACTAACTTGAGCTCCTTCTATCACCTGCTAAGTGGATGAGGGAAAGGCTGTGGATATTGTCTACCTGGACCTTGATAAAGCCTTTGGCACTGTTTCCCACAGCATTATTCTGAAGGAGCTGTCTTCCCATGGCTTAGATGGGCATATTTTTCACTGGGTAAAAAACAGGCTGGATGGCCAGCCGCTGAGAGTAGTGGTGAATGGTGCTACATTCAGTTGGCAGCTGGTCACCAGTGGTGTTTCCCAGGGCTCAATCTTGGGGCTTTTCCTGTTCATTATCAATGATCTGGATGAGAGTATCAAGTGCACCCTCAGTCAGTTCACAGACAACACCAAGCTGGGTGGGAGTGTTGATCTGCTGGAGGGTAGGAAGGGTCTGCAGAGGGATCTGGACAGGCTGGATCAGTAGGCTGATTAGGACAATTGCACAAGGCTCAACAAGGCAAAGTGCTGAGTCCTGCACTTGGGTCACACTGACCCCACGCAGAACTACAGGCTTGGGGCAGAGTGGCTGGAAAGTTGCCCAGTGGAAAAAGACCTGGAGGTGCTGGTTGACTAGGGAAGTCCCTGTACTAGTGAGGCTACACCTCAAATCCTGTGTTCAGTTTTGGTCCCCTCAGGACAAGAACGACATTGACATGCTAAAGTGAGTCCAGAGAAGGGCAATGGAGCTGGTAAAGGGCCTGGAGCTCAAGTCTTATGAGGAGCAACTGAGGGAGCTAAGGGTGATTAGCCTGGAGCTCAGGAGGCTCAGAGGAGACCTTATCACTCTCTACAACTACCTGACAGGAGGTGGTAGCAAGGTGGGAGTTGTTCTCTTCTCCCAAGTAACAAGTGACAGGACAAGAGGAAATGGCCTCATGATGTGCCAGGGGAGGCTTACATTGAATATTAGAAAAAATGTATTCACTGAAGGGGTAGTGAAGCACTGGAACAGACTGCCCAAGGAAGTGGCTGAGTCACCATTCCTGAAGATATTTAAAAGGCATATGGATGTGGCATTTTGGGACATGGTTTAGTATTGGACTTGGCAGCGCTGGGTTAACAGCTGGACTGCAACGATCTTAGACGTCTTTTCCAACCTAATCCATTCTACAGCTCTACAATTTTTATAAAATGGAACATTTTTAGTTTAGAGAAGGAAAAGTGCCTTGGATAAAACCTTTGGAAGCATAGATGACATTTTGGATGAACCAGCATTGCACCTGTTGGATGAACCAGCATTGCACATTCTCCACCTGGAGTCTACTGTTATCCACAACTACTGTGTTCATTCCTTTTACTACTATATTTTTCTTCTCATTTATAACAAACTATGTGATTTTAGTCAGTTCTACTGCCATTGAGCATTAAACTGCATCTGTACAAAAGGACAGACCCAATGTTGTTATGTTATTTTAGTGGGACAACTTCAAATAACAAATATAATGTACTAAAATTCATCTTCCTAGGATTTATCCTTCATTTTGCTGGTGTTATTCAACCAAATCTGCCACTGGCTTCATCTGAACTTGGTTTGATTAAAATTTATTCTATAAACTTTACTGCAGCTGATTCCATTAAATCTCTGTTCCCCAGCCATTTCCTTGCATCTGGACTATCAAGGACCAAAAAAAGAGAATTGATTCAAAAATATAAAAGAAGGGCTTATTTTTATGTATTTCACATTTATGTAAATGTGAAAAATTTCTCTGCTATTATGATGTTAAAGGATTAATTTTTTTAATTGACTGTATTTTTTATTTTAATGTATCAAAAATAAAACCCTGCAGCTTAATTCTCACAATAAATCTTGCACTTCTAGCAGAGTTTAAAACATCATTATCAAACTGAAACCTAAATGAGCTGTGCTAACCTACATTTCCATGCTATTGCCCTTTCATTTTAAATACATCTTGTATGTTAAGAATATTTTCAATTTTCTGTTTAAAAGTATCAGAGAAGGCACTTACACCACTGAAATAACTATTTCAGGTGCAATTTAAGCAAGCGGTATAGAACAAAGCAAATAACTAGAGCCTAAGTGAGCTTTTTTATACAAATCACTAATTCAAACCTTTAGGGTAAAAAAAGCTCATTTATTCATCAAGAAGTTAATCCAGTTTGTTCCCTAACTGGGAAATAGCTTTCCCTGCTTTTTTTTTTGCATGGATATGCTATTCATTAATGAAACAAAAAAATCTTACCCAGGACTTCATATCTATTATGTAAGTAAACATTACACTTTGATGTAAAAATTTACATTGTTCACAGAATCATTTGAATTTCACATTCACATTACCACCTAGGAGACAAAAGAAATTTCTTTCACACTGCCATGTTCACTATTGTTTTCTTTGACTTTTTAAGACTAATTTGTTCTTTATATCAAAATCTCAAATCCAAATGTCACACATTGCAGAACTTCACTGAGCTTAATTTAAACAGAAAAAAATACTGTTCTTGCTAAGACACACCAATGGATGAGGAAAAACTTTTTTCCATTCAAAGTACTCTCTCAAGTAGTCTGTTTTCTCATTATATGAATACTATTCTAAGCATATATCATATCCTCCCACAAAATTAATACTAAAAATTGAATTAAAGAAAGATTCTTCAAGGTAAAGGAAAAAATAGCATTGGAAGAGGAAAACACAATACAAAATCCCAAAATAACTACAAAAAGAATTTTTCTGAAATTCTACTCAGAGTACTGAAAAAGCACTTCAGCACACATCTTGTAAACCAGACTGTAAAGTGGTACTAGCAGACTGATAAGCCTACTACTTTATCCACACTAGAGAATGACCACATCTAATGATTCAAAAATAAAAATAGCTCATTTACATATATACATATATAATACTTATATCACACAATGAAGCATCCAAAGAAACATTTGCTTTTTATGATAATATGTCTAGGCACAGAAACAAGGCAGCACTAAATTGAATTTTTATTCTCAAGAAAAGTCACTGCTTTATAATTATGCATCCATTTTCTTTCCAAATTACCTTCTCTTTTTTAACCAGGTTATTTACCAAATTTTTAGACATACACAAAAAATGAAAACCAAATTTCTCTCCAAAAACATGGGTACACTAACAGTAATTTCTCACAGCACAATTATTAGAAATTTTTTCATTAAATTTTACCAGTTCTAATTTTTTGCATAGTTGTAACACCTAATGTATTTTTTTCATGTAAATGCAGTATAAAATATGGACATTTCAGAAGCAAAACTTCAAAAAACTATAACAGCAAAGGCAAGACATTTAAAAAGTGAAAATAAATAATTCCTAATTAGCTTCGATTACTTCAAACACTTGGCTATGCTTTACAGGTTTTATAAATTATCTTACTCTTTGAGGCTATTTTCAGTCAATCCAGTCATAGTTAGAATAACAGTGTATCAAGGCAGCTTGTCAGTCAGACCCTTCCGCTTCGCGCATCTTGAAATATTGATCCTTCAAAGAAAATACAAAGAACTGCTCACTTGACTCTGAAGCAACACCTGCAGGTGATACAGCCATATTAGCACAACACTGTTCTGGATTTCCACACATAAAGAATCAAAAAATGCTATAAATCAACATTGAAGGCCAAAATTATTTTCTCAGACATACTAATTTGAATTGAGAGAGATGCTGTTGTCCAAGGATTTTTAATTTTACATTAAATTGCCTTACTGCTTATACACCAGAGAAACTGTAATATAACTAAGACCCGACAGTACTCTTTAATCTTTAATATATAATTAAATTTTGGTGGTTTTTCAATTTATCCAGAGACTTAGTACCACTTAAAACTGTGCTTTGTTGTATTCATTTTAATCAAATGTTATTTTAATTGGGTCTGTAAGGACATGTAGAAACTGCTGCACCACAGAGAAGAAACTAATTTTTGATCTTCTGTTCTTATATCTCTGAAACCAGCCTAGTTTCCAGTCTCACCTTTAACTTCCCTTCAGGCATTATTCCCTAGGGTTCCATAGCTTCAATTCCCAATTCAGAGTTGCTCAAAAGAATAACGTATCTCAAAGCACTTCTGGAAAGCAAGACTTGTGGAAATGGGGATGTCTTACCAAATTTTTGGTATTTTCTATGGGAAGAAGTTGAAGCCTAAATTAGGGCTCCTTGGAAATGCTTCACGGAGTCAATGTGTGAGTATACTACCAAGCTGGAGTACCTCCTTTCAAAATGGACAAGCAGTTGTGAATGTACTGCAACTCTCCCTCCCTCACCCTGATTTCTCCTAAGCTTCATTCCTTCTCAAAGACAGACAGGGGCTGCCCTTTCTTCCTTCACAAAAGCTGTATGTAAGACAGCCAGGTGCCACCAGACTACTCTCCACACTGCTGAGAGTGTAGCTATCTATGAAGAAGGGAAGAATCATAGAATCAACTGAGTTGGAAAAGACCTACGAGATCATCAAGTCCAATCCTTGATCCAACACCACCATGGTTACTAGACCATGGCACTAAGTGCCACATCCACTCTGGCAAATAAAGCCCATCGAGGGAAGAATCAGACTTTGAATAAGAACAGTCTACCTCATAGTGAAAGAGAGTGTTTGAGACATAACTTTTGTTACTGTCAGAACAATAAAATACTAAATTATTAATACCCTCTCACAGAGAGCAGTTACAATAGCTGACACTGGGTGGCAAATCCAGGCAGCAAAATTTGAGCAGCCCCTTTCCCAGCCTTCATTCCTTCCTTGCTTAGCAAGAACTTGACTCAAGTTGTTTCACTCCAATGATTTGGTAAGTAGTTCACCAGTTTCTAGCCTAAACAACAGGTTAAATTCATGATTATATTCCACAATTCAGTTAGGTTCAAATTGCCCAGGCAACATTTACCGTGAAATTAATATCTTCACTTCCTGTCAGAATCAAATTTAAAGTGGCAAATCAACTTTGATCTCTAAGTGCATGAACACAATATTTTTCATTAAAGAGATATTAAAAGCCCTAAGGATGGGGAGGGGAGGGGCAGGGTGTGTTAAGGTTTTCTACCTTTTGTGGGTTTGGTTTGTTTGCGGTCTTTTTTTTTGTTTTGTTTCGTTGGTTGGTTTTTGGTTTGGTTTAGTTTTGCAGTGGGGATTTTTGTTTGGTTGGGTTTTGTGTTTTGAGGGTTTTTTTGTCATTTGAGATCCTGGAGCAAACTTTTGCACTGTACTTTAAAAGGAATTGGATCAAATTTATGAAAGGGGTTATGTCACATTAGTTACCTGTGCAGCAATCACCAGACAAGAATTACAAAAGAAACCCTTGCAAGCTTCCTTTTCCCAGAGGAAAAAGTGGAAAACAACCATCAACATATTTAGGGTTTTCAGCAGAGCATAGGAATACTTTTCTTATAACCCTGAACAGCAGAAAAGGCAAAGAGTCCGTGTCTCACATCTTAAGGTGTTTTGGTTTTCTCATATTTGAAACATGAGTGGAACACAAAGGGAATGAACCTGTTTGTACCCTTACCATTGTTTTAAAAATGTTACAGGTTTCCACAGTGCATCACCAGGATCTCTGTATTCAATCTCATGTCTCATTTTTCACTTCATCATTCATTCTGTAAGAGGAGCTGTAAAAAATGAATCACCTGGAAATATCTTTCACAAAATCATGGAGGAAGTAAAGATGAAGTAAGATCTTTTCTCAGTCTTCTTTAATCTTGATCATGAGTTCCCAGCATTAGGCTGGGTGCAACAAATTAAATGCATTTTGACATATAATGCTTGCTGCTGGGTCGTTGCCAGGTAAGATAATAAATTTCTGCTTAATTAAACCACATTCCTTTTTTTTCCACAAGGGCTGATAATCTAACAGCTATTTGCAACATTGCCTGATGTATTCACATCAGTATATGCTGGGAAAAGTACGATATACCTTTTGATTAATGTAAAAAACCAGAATTTCCAGACATAAAGCCAACAGTTGGCATGACAGAGAACCCTGAACTTCAAACATATGCTTTCTCACATGTTTAATCAGAGAGAGTTTACCTAAGTCACTACACTGGTTTAGCAGAGATATTGAATGTCATGGGGAAAACAGAAAGAGGAAGGAAAGACCTGAAGGCTTAAAAAGGACAGAAGAATAGTTAAAATACTTTTTTAACAAAACTCAACCACTTTAATGTATTTGAGTAAAGACACCCGCACCAAAAAAAAGCCTCCAGTAAAATCTGAGCTGAGGAAACAAATACAATTAAATCTGAACTAACTTGATGCTGTGTAGAAATGGACTTAGCTATAGAACTGGTTTTGCTACTATAAAAGCATTAAGGGCCGGGTTAGAAAAGTAGTTTCCCCTTTAATTGCCAGCAATCACTGCAGTCTCTTGATCATCGAAGTACTTTATTAGAAGGTACTTTTCAGTACTTAATCTTCCATATATCCTACATAACTGCAGGTATGAAAAAAAAAGACGTTCACAGAGACTAGAATGATGACTTTTTTCTTTGGCTTGCTGGGCAGAGCCACAGAATTATGCAGCAAACTAATTTCTACAAATTAAAATAGAACCTGTTGGGGGGGCGGTGTTTGTATGAAAAGGTGGAATTAGGGCTCTGCATTTGCTGGCTATACCCCTTTTTTTTCTTGCAAGAGCAGACCAGAGGGTTCTCTCCAGCATTTCCTTTTACTTAAATGAAAATGTTGGTACTTATATTTAATGGTGAGTTTTCACACTAGGTTTGCTCTGTTCTAAAGACAAGTAGTTGTCAGGAAGATATGGAGAGGTCCTGAGCTCTTCTGTTCCTCACTACAAGTTCCTGCCCTCTTTCCTCACATGTAAGAATTGTAGCATCGCCAGTGAGCTACATCACTTCATTGATCCAAGAGAAAACAAACTGCTGCAAGAAAGGATTAGGTTCTGACATGACAGAGATTTCCCCAAAGGAACTTTCTCTTTTGGATGACAGCCAGATACTAAACAAAGCATCATATGAAACTGTACCCACAGCCTAAGTCTTCGTGGATCTGAGGGAGGTGAATGTAATACTGAAGTACTGACATCACTCTAAGTTGACTCTGTTCCTCCCTACTTCAGCACTGGAGAGGAAACCTCTGCAAAGCCAAGGAAATTTATTTCAGAAGTAGAGTCAAACATTTGAAAATAGATATTTATGCAATTTATGCACTGTTGTTTTTCTAAAAACAATGATTTAAAAAATCAAATAAAGATCCTAGTATCTCTGACTTACTCCTTTTAACTCTGAACGGTGAGTCAACAGCATTCATTATGATTTTTCAAATCACTACCAACTACATAAAGGTTAAAATATGTTCCTCAAAGACAGCCTCCCAAATAGGCTTTCTTTTCACCTACTTTGCAATTTGAAAGAACTTCTTAGAATTGCAAACTTACTGCTTTTTCCCAAGGAACTCTGTTAGTCTTCAAATCTCATTTATACTTGGCTTTTTCATTCAGAGTAATCAGCTGTCCAGTATTTTGAACAGCTGATTATTCTGAATGACTTTTATTCAGACATTCTTTTCCATGACCTTCAGAAAGGACAGAGTTTCTTCATGTCTCTGTGATTAACAGTCGCACTTTCTTTTTAAGCTACTTTTCACTACAGCATCTCATTTCCTGACTTTAACAGAATCTTACACCATTCAGTCATTTAATGCTTATAATTATGGAAAAACAAGAGATACATTTTATTTTGAGATAACTTGCTAAAATTCTTGTCTCATGTTCAGCAACTTCAAAATACACAGTCTTTAACATTTTTTCACATGTTCAGGACAAGACATTGGATAAAGCATGACACAGGATTAGCCTGTAAGGAGCTGGCTATCAAGAGGCTAACTTAACAATGGGAAGGGATGCTAAATTCTCCCTACCTATCAGACAGTTAATTAAGTGCAGAATAGGTTTTGATAGCTTCAGATCATGTAAGTAATAATTTAGAATTTACTTAATCTCATACTTCGTCTTGTTTTTTAATTCCTCCTGCCTTCTTTCATGATCAGCAAGAGAGATGTGGCTTTAACATTCAAAGGCTTTGGTACTATTCCTCTCTTTGCTTCATGAAAGGACCCATTTCCTTCTGGATGGTAACATTTCAGGTATAAATACATTCAGCTATAGGATGCCGTAAGCAAACAATCCTACAGTCCTTCTACCATTAGAAATCCTGCACTAAAATTTGTACTTCATAGAAAACTGACTCCAGATGTTGCAATCCAGCTAACAAGAACACTAACTCGAACTGAGTTCTACTTTACTTATGTCGCTCCACAGGCAGGGAATTGCAATAACTTCAGTGGAATCTCTTCTAACACACATAGGCAAGAAGAGAACAGAATGGGGTCTCCTGCCCTCACACGCTTCTTGTCCCATGTCTGTATTACAAGAGCACAGCAGTCTGTAAAGTCATACTGACTCTTCTCTCATCATGTCTCAGATGCATTTCACAAGATGATAGACGCATTCATAAATTTCACTACATATTTTTATTAAAAAACACGTCATTGACATATTATTTTCCTATCCTTATGATTCAAAACGTCCTTGTATTTCTTCTTAATGACTTGCAGCATTGTTCCTAGTGTAGGCTGTTAAATATGTGAATTTTTCATTCTGAAGAGAAGCGCTATATTCTGCAAACTCTGTAAGTCATGTAAAAAGGAATGTCAAACCTTTATTGGATTTCCCTGACTGAGTTTTATATCCACCAACCTTTTAAATCATACTTGAATAGATTAGTGTATTTGGTTTATCAAGAAAAATATAATTCAAAAAGTATAGGCAACTACCATACACCAATGTATGCAGTCTCCTGCAAAATAATTCTAACATAGTACCATCCTTCACATACATTTAACAGGATGTATTTTATAAATAGTGTAAATTTTATATTTGAAGGCTTTTATTTCTAAAAGTAGAAAAACTATGACTAAGCCACTATCCATCATATCTGAGAAGCCATAGCAATCCCATTAGGTTTCCACTGACTGGAAACTGGGAAACATAACTCCCAGGGAGCTACAGGCTGGTCAGTCTCACTTCAGTGCTCTGCAAGATTATGGAGAGCAGAACCTCCTGGAAAAAATGCTAAGGTGCAAGGAGGTAACTGCTGAAAGTCAACATGGATTCACTAATAGCAAACTGTGCCTGGCAAATTTGGTAGCCTTCTACGACAGGATGGATAAGGGAAGAGCAACTGACATCATCTGCCTGGACTTTTGCAAAGCTTTTAACACTGTCCCACATGACATCCTTGTCCCTAAACTGGAGAGAAATTAATCTGATGGATGGACCACTCAGTGGATAAGGAATTGCCTGGATGGTCACACTCAAAGAGTTGCAGTCAATGACTCGATGTCCAAATAGTGAACAGTGATGACTGGTGTTCCTCAGGGGCCGGTACTGGGACCGGTACTGTTTTCAACTCAAAATGAGTAGGTTTAGATTGGATATCAGGAAGAAATTCTTTACTGGGAGAGTGGTGAGGCACTGGAATGGGTTGCCCAGAGAAGTTGTGGATGTCCCATCGCTGAAGTGCTCTAGGCCAGGTTGGATGGGACTTAAAGCAACCTGGTTGTGTGGAAGGTGTCCCTGACCATGGCAGGGGGGTTGGAACTAGATGAGCTTTAAGGTCCCTTCCAAACCAAACCATTCTGTAACTCTATGAAAATTATTGCATACATAAACTTACTAACATTATATACTTACAGAATTAGTAATATATGTGTGTAGATATATTTACATACACACACATACACATATGAAAATAATTTTTAGTCTGCTCTGTAACAAATTAGAGCCATATTTCTCAATTTAACCATAACTTATTGTCCTGATGAATACACTCCTTCAAAAAAGCACCCTGATTGTGCAGTTTCTGTGCTCACTGCAATTTAAATATGCCTGGCACAACAGAGCTTTTCCATTTGCACACTAGTTTGCAAATGATATGTTTTAGTTACTAAAAGTCAAAGCAGCTATTAAAAAGGAATCTGAAAAATCATATTTAAGGTATTTATGGAAAAGGGTTGCAGACAAAGTTGGGTCATTGACAGAACATTTGTTAGATTAATATAATACTCTGGAACACGGCACAGAGGAAGAATGAACCCAACATTCTCCATTAGAACTCATGAAACTATATCAGAACTTTAAATCTATTTTTGTTAAATAATCAGTTATTAAACTGTGTGCCATGTTAAAGAGAAGCTCGGAGAGGAATAAAGATTTGCGAGAGGTTCTGGCTACTAATTTCATATCAACTGTTGGTGTTCTTTTAGGAAGAAAAAAAAGAAACACTCAAAGCGCTGTCAATACAGTAAGAGAAATACTGCTTCTGACATGAATGCTGACCAAGAGACATCCCACTGTGTAGGTTATTCCTAAAAGGAGATTTTAAAAATGCATTTCATTCACCTATAAGAGTCTAATGTGACATTCTTTCAAAAGCAAAACCAATGCTACTTTTGTGCTCAAAGCTTCGTGGCCTTTTCAGCCAGCATCCACTGCCTCCACTTCGCCCAGGCCACACAGTGACACTTTTTAGGCTCTGTCAAAGCTTCTCCCTCCCTTTCAGCACTGTCGTCTTGCACGGATTTCATTCTTACCTGTGTGAGTGGGTACACATATGCCAGCTACTATTTTTTCAAATCTGCAGGAATACTTCACTTGTTTGGGGGTTTCTCTGTGGAAAAATGTTTCTGAGTGGAAAAGCATTTAGCTCTGTTTAGCTTTGCCAAGACACACTGAAGTAGCTAAGTAAGTCTATCAGCATCAAGAAGCTTTATCTGATAACAATAAAACCCCATTCATTTTGTACCCTAAAGGCATGAAAAAAGTAGCAGCTGCATTAATAATAGAAGGATGTCAATGGGCACAAGAACTTTCACAGAAGTTTTCTACTAAGCTCATTGTAGGTTTAAAGGTGCTCTACTCAGAAATTCAAAATTAATTTACATACAATCTTTTTATTGACTACAGAATGCAATGAAAAGCACATTAACCTTTCTTGATGACAGAAGTACAACTTTTGTACAGAGGTGAATGCAATCCTCTGGCACTGAGAGTAGAGAGAGCCTTTACTTTTGCCATTTGACTGAGGGAGTGCTGCAGCAGGTGGACCTAAAAGGGACTTTCTACTGTTCCCAGAGAGTCTGTCCATCCTTCTTCTAGGCAGTCATGATTTGCTTTAAAGGAATTACAGAAGAAAAAGCATTTTGTGAATAATCCACAGATTCTATTTTTACTGTATTTTGCCAGGCAGAATATTCAATTTCTTCTGTCATCTTGCCACTAGATTAGGTCAGTAATTTCCTTGCAAAACTCTATTATGAATTTTAACGCAAGAAAGATATATCCTCTTTCAAAACAATTTTTCTTTTTTAATTCATGGCTGCTTTGATGGCATTTCAAAAACTAATAAGTATACAGACAGATGACAGGTTTCAAAGAAGTGGTTTTGCTTTCTGTGGCTAAACATTTGACAGTTTTCTTCAAGAAATGTGTTTCCTGAATAACACTTTATAGAAATCTAACAACAAGAATTTATACTCCAAAGCAGTAGAAGCTAAAATCACATGATAGGTAATTATTTTAGAAACTAAGCGGCCATCAACATTTGTATATCCAGTCTTTATTGTTTTGTTCTAGTACTGTGTACTGTCATTATCTATGCTTTCAGTAGTATTAAAAGGCTTTACAAACTGCTGATACTCAGTCATTTACCCTCCGGTGAAGCCAGAGAGCTTTACAACATTACCTGACCACATCACATTTCAAAAGACACTTAGCTACTGCAAAAGAGGGTTCCTGATGCCAGACAGATTACATTATTGAACTATTACAGTACTCAGTTCTGCTAAATTTTAGAAGGCCCGTGAGAGTTCATGAATCCCAAAACAAAACCAAAAGCCTCTGTGGAATAAATACGAGATTACATACTCTTCAGCATGCATTATTTAACAATGTTTCTGCTTTGGATTTCACAAATCCTATATAGAATAACCATTTAATAAAAGTTTGAAAATGTAGATGCTCCGTAGACACTTTTGCAAATGTAGTAGTTTTTCCGATTCACAAATTACTTACAAGGGTTGCAGAAAAAGGCTTAACTGGAGAATTTTCATATCACAAATTTTAGATTTCGCCTTTTGCAACAGAGGGAATGCAATCCCTGGTGTTTAATTAGAAATTTGAAATCACCTACTACTTTAAATACTATTCTAATTCTGATCCCAAGTGAATGCAAAGTGATACTGTAAGCATTTCTCCCCTCTGGTGATAGTGCCCACACAGCTCAATCTAGTACTTTACTTACCACATTATAGGGTCAGTGAGATTTTACCTCAGCTCTGTTCAAAACTGAGGTCCTTCTTCCGGCCTCTGCCTAATAAGTTTGTGGCCAAAACTTTTAGCTTTCTATCCTTAGACTCATACCTGCTAGACTAGGTTCCACAAATGCACTTGGCAAAACCACCCCTTACCCTTCATCAAGTTATACTGGCTTCTGGTCCACCGCTAAAGGTGTGTGCCCATTTTAACTTCATCACTACCATACTGTGGTTCTGTAAGGTTATAGACAACTGTCCTCTTCCAGCTGGCTCAATTAACAAAAGAATTAATAAGATTTAAACATGTAAAATATCAAATGAGTGACTTAGCTGGCTGTCATGGGAAGGCAATACCCATCAGCAGGGAGAAAGTCGGGCAAGCTGATAGGCTGTAAGATCTTTTGCTGGTTTAGCTGTTGGAAGAACACCCATCTGCCTACACCTAATCTGAGAAGTCACGTGTTAGAAAGCAATTTTTATGGACACAGGATGTTGTGCTCCTTCAGCTATTTTCTGTTGTGAATGAATGGTGAAGACTTATGGCATCATAGAAAGCAAAGGCTTCGTTACTGCTGTCTAGTGATAATGGCCAAATAAGGACCAAGTGTATTTGCTGTACAAAAAGTCATTGTGTTGTCATTTAACCCTAGCCAGCAGCCAAGCCCCTCACAGCCACTCACTCACTCCCTCACTGGTAGGACTGGGGAGAGGATTGGAAGTGCAAAAGCCAGAAAACTTGCATATTGAGATAAAGACAGTTTAGTATGGAAAGCAAAAGCCATGCAAAGCAAAACAAGGAATGAATTCACTGCTTCCCATGGTATAGGGATAGTTTAATTTTCAGAAGAATTTGTAATGGGAAAGCTAGGAACTCAGTTTTCACTAGGAAGGCTTTCTTCCTAAATGGCAACTCTTTCTCGAAGGCAGTTTCAATGCTTTCATCCCCCACATAGCAAGAGAAGTTCTCAGTCTCTCTCTCTAATATGTGAGAGGACAGAGATAGCCCTAACACAAGTACATAGGCCTTGGGACAGCGGGGGAGAAACAAAGAGGATAAAGAAGCCCTGAGAGGGCAGAAACTCGCCTTTTTCCCCTGGGGGCCCAATGCGCACAGCACCATTAAAAAGTGGTCCTTCCATCCGAAATAAACTTTTTTTTTTAACCTTCCACTACCTTGGCATTCTTGGGAAGAATACCTACATATGTTTTACCTTACACATGGGCAGGTAGGTGTTCAGACATCTCTGATGAAGGCTTCATCATGTGTAGCAGCTACTTGGGAAGACAAACACCATCACTCCAAATGTCTTCCCCCTTTCTCCTTTTCCCCATCACTTTATATACTGAGCATGATGTCATATGGCATGAAATATCCCTTTGGTCAGTTTGGGTCACCTGTCCCAGCTATGTCTCCTCCCAGCCTTCCTTGCACCTCCTGTCTCCTCACCAGCATTGGAGTACAGAAAGCAGAAAAGGCCTTGGCTCTATGTAAGCCTTGCTCAGCAATAATAAAAACACCTCTGTTATCATCACTGTGTTTCGCACAAATTTCAAACCCAGTCCCATACCAGCCACTGTGAAGAAAATTAACTCTACCCAAGCCCAAACCAGCACACACAGTGTCACAGAAAGCTTTTCATATCCTGTCATGGCCAGTCTCCTTTCAAATTAAGCTGAAAAAAGCATAGTCATCTTTGTATGGATCTTCCTACCTGTAGACTAGTACAGATAGAGCTTCACAGAAATCAACTAGAGAAGTAAATTAAATATTCTGAATCTAATTCTGTCAGTTTTCATATACCACTATGAATGCAATCCCACCACAGACACCTAATGGTAATGAATTATATCCTAACTTAGTAATGTCCATAGGAATTCTGCTGCTAAGTTCAGTTAGACATCAATGCATCCAAACCAAATAACCAAACCTGGGTGAGTACAAGTATCAAAGGAGCCACACACTTGGGTACAAAATGGGTTCCTCCTGGAAACAAAATGAAACTTATCCTGAACTAATGTGATTTAAATTCAGGAGAAAAGTACAGATCAAGTAATCTGCTTTCCTAAGGTCTGTGAGAAGAAAGCAGGGTACAACAGAGTGCCCGAGAGCAAGGGTGCTGTGCCAACCACATCTCACAGGCTCCACAGAGAAGCTACTGTCAGACACAACATGTCATATGCAGTTATTGTACTGAGCAGACAAGGATGGTAACTGCATGCATAACAGAGATAAGTGCTGACACCTGTCAAGGTACAAATGCACACCCCACATATTGCCCTTACAGTCTGTTTGTGCCCTAAGCCAGTGTTCTCCATAACCTTTCTCGTACATGCTCAGTTCTCTGTACAACATCTCTTCTTGAAGGTTCTCTGAAGGCAAGAGCTACAGCAGAGCCCTCCACTGAACAACAGGTGGAGGAAAAGAGCTGAACTTTGGTGAGAAGACATGCAAGAAGAATCACGGATGCAATAACGTTTGCTGTTACAATCTGAAATGCAGTGTTTGTGTATTTGTTTATTTGTACTTTTCCAAGAAAACCTCATTCTTGACTGGTTAGCTTACTCCTCGCCAGATCCTATGCAACTCAGGGATATCCAATAACTCTGCAATGGACAAGATGAGAATATCAAATACTGTATGCAAGATCCTACTTGAACACCTTGGACAAAAAACCAAAAACAGGCACAGGCTTCCCAGCACTGAAGACCATAAGAAGAATAATTCACATTGTTGTTTTTCAGCATCTATGTCCCCTATCACACTGAACATGAAAGACATTTGTGCAGAGCATCCACAAAAGCTAGCAATCCCAGTGACAAAACACCTATCCCAATCAACAGAAAGTACTGAAATGTTTAAAATTCTTTCTCCCTTAGAGTTCAAAGTACTGTTATATCAGCACGAAACCAGAAAATAGAGCTGCAAACCTGTTGTGCAGTGATAATACCATGACTTTGAGTATGGAAGAAGGATGCAGCAACATTTTGCACGTTAGTGTGGTAGAATCACAGAATTCCCCTTGTAGAAGGGACCCACAAGGTCCAACTCCTGGTCCTGCACAGGACAGTCCCAAGAATCACATCATGTGCCTGAGAGTATTATCCAAAAGCTTTCTGAACTCTGCCAGGCTTGGTGTTGTGATCACTTCCCTGGGAAGCCTGTCCCAGTGCTCATGCAACTATGGATAGGAGGAAACCTATATGGTAGGCTTTTTGCATTTCACGTGTAAGATAGTAAAAGGCCGTAATCATGAGACTCTCCGGAGTTTCTATTACTCCATAACATGGGCCATTCTGCCATCAAGAAAACCTAAAAATCCCTGCTTCTATGAAACATCTACAGCAAAGAAGTATTAATAATAAGGAGTACACTATCTATCAAAGTGTAGGGCTGCCCTATATTAGGAACGCAGTACTCTGATACATTAGTTGATGTTTTGTGGAAGCTATTTCTGATCCTTAAGAATGCTAAGTCCCCCTTGACAAACAGTAGATCCTGTTACAAGGTACTTGGAATACCTAAGCATTCTCCTTGGACCTTTAAGGAAAACAGTTACATCAATGAAAAATACCTTGCATCAATGACAAATTCTCCTCAACTTTGTACAGGTTATCTGCATGATTTTTGGAACAGCAACACGAATAAGCTCTCAAAATCCTTTTCATAACTTACTTTTTTGATACAAGTGAACAAGCATCAAACATCTTGAAAGGATTACTTTGGTTTTAAAAAGAACGGGTGTGGATCCAGTTCCCTGATAGTTTAGGCAAAAGTTGTTAATCACTTTTCTGCATTGATGCCAAAAAATGAGTAAAAAAAAAATACCCAATCAGTTTTTCTAGGTTTGTGTTAATTTTTAACTGATTAAACAAAGTGTAATTCTGTAGTGAGCAAATTGATTTTACAAAACCGTCAGCTTAAATATTTTACTTATAAAGTAAAATAAAAGCTGATAGAAGCATACATGTGAAAATGTTGAGAATCACAATCGTATTTCACATCAGATACTGTTTTGGGGGAACTGTGTTAGGAAAGCAGCAAGAATCAAATGGTAACATAGAAAAATAACTCTTTTATGGTTCTCAATAAATCCCATAACCACTTTTAATATCTGCAGGCTGCATGAATATTTTGTGTGTTTCCAGAAGTTTATATCAACTAATAGAAGTCATGAACATGTCACTTTTCCACATTCCTCAACCATCTCATTGCTCTGGAAAAGATCCCAAAGGCTGCAAAAGAACAAACTACTGTCTCTATTCTTTCAACAGCAAACATTATGCTTACTGAATTGATGATATATGGAGAAGTAAAGTGAAAAAACTGTTAAAATACATGGTAAGAAACTTAATCCAATTAATTTGCATGAACTGAAGTTGTCTGATTCTCCAGGGCTCTGCAAACACTCCGAGGCAACTAAAACTACCTTGGGTCAATGTCTGCTATATGCTATTCCATATCATCACTCAATGTATGGCTCTACTTCGTAACCTTTATAATTCCTTGAAAAACATTAATGGGTGGCAGCATGTCATCCTTCTGCAGGCTGCTGTTCTAGATGTAAAGGAGCTTCGATACCTTGAAAAATCTTTGTGGCCTGAGAGCTACCATTTCACATGGTGGATTGGAGAAACTTGTCTGAACACACTTGAACTGAACAGACATGACAGTTGGCAGTAGGTTATTTAAAATATACCTACAGGATTTAAATCTTCCTTGCAACATTCTTCTCCTTTCCCTGGCTGGAAAACATTCATTCCTGCCAGCCAAACATCCATTTTCCTTTGAAGTACTTCCTGAGAATTTAATTGCCCAGTAAATTGCCAACAAAACTTTCAAGTGTAGAACAGCCCTGAGAGACACCAGAGGGAACAGCCTGTAATATTTAATTCATCTTTCCACAGTCAGTGAGGAGGGCAGAGTTCTCCTCCAGTCATAAAAATCAATTTCTGACTGGACAAAGTTCACTGAGCAAAATACAGTCATATACAAGAGGTAGAAGCTCGCACCATTCTCAGTGGAATCTGAAGTCCCACTGGAGCAATACTCTGGAGAACTGGGATATTCAGATAATTAGTGGATCTAGTGATATAGGCACTACAACTCAAAATGTTTGATATTTCAAAATGTTTTTCTTCAACAATTTAAACTACTACAGTAGTAGTTTAAACTATTTCAAGTTAGCAAGGTTCAAATGATGACACAACATAAGAAACACAGTGGAGAGGAACATTAGGTTACTAAATAATTTTTTTTAGTAACTGAAACTATGTCAGAGTCTCAGTTTAAAACCTTCAGAAAGTAAATAATTGTCAACAATTAAACAAAAGGACTCAAAATTCTAGCAAATCAGGAAATATGAAGGTTAAAATGGAGTCATTTCTTTTTAGAGAAAATGCCAAATAACTTTAAAAAAATCCTAAATGTGCTGACTTCATTTCACAATATTGTAACCTATGTATTTCATGGAGTTCTGGAAACTCTGTTATCTGTCAGGAAAATGTAAATTGAGGTAATACTGAGATTCAGTAATGCCTAGCATGGTATGAATATTCTATCTGGGTTTTGTTGTTTGGAAACAAATGTTTTACCAAAAAAAAAGTTTATGCTAGACTACAGGCTGTTAATCAGTCATGAGACAATTTATTATTAAGATTTTAGTGAATATTTTTTTATATTGTCAATTCAGAAGACTCAAGACTTGTAAACATTAGATATTCAGGCCTGCTAATGATGTTGGAATACCTTATCATGACGGGCTACTTTTAAGAGCATTATTTAATTTTTAATTAAATATAAGCTTTAAGAACCATAGTGAAGCTAAATTGTTATGTTAAAGATTGATCTGACCTGCTTGCAGAGGCACATGTGATGCAGTCAGTGGAGGAGTAGTTGGGGTACACCAACAGTCCTCCCTCTGCTCACAAAAAGAAGCAAGAGACACTGAAGGTGCTTCTCCTCTGTCCCTGCTGAGCTTCTTAATTGCAAATAGGCTAAATTCCTCTACTGAAGAAGAAAAGAGCCACATGGACAACTGTTCTGAGATCAGGCACCAGCCTCATCCTCCTCTGAAGACAACAGGGGTCAGTGAGGAATTAATTCTGGGTGACACACATACAGCATCATGGAGCAGTGCAGGACTTAAAGAATAAATTCAGCTTCCACCTTGTTGCTCTGAACAATTCTGTAAGTTTCATGAGGTTAAAATAAATTTTCAGTTTATTCAGGAGCAACTGAGGCTCAGAAATCATAAGCAACTCAGACCCCCGTGAATGAACTGGTATTTTTTCCTAGAGATATCTCAACAAAACACCCACTTTTTGCCTTTAGTCTTTCTATCTAAAGCACAGATCTAGATTTGCTAGTCTATAACATTCCCAGCTTTTTAGAAATAAATCCATACATTCAAGATACCTCTTCATGTGTTACCGATTTGTAACACTGATAACATGAACGTCTTATTGCGGAGATGAACATGTAACTCAATCAATAACACAGAAATGACTCAATGTTTTTAGAATATGATTTCCTTGGTATAAATAATGCAAAAATAAAATGAAGTGCTACATTGTATCATTGACTTAAATATTCACATGAATTTAGACATAACACACTCCTGATGCAAAACACTAGAAAAATATTCAGATTGATTAAGGGTTATCTAGACTTCTCTACAAAAAGACATCAGCCTTCAACAAAGCCCTCCGGATATTAAAATGCACCACATTTGCTGCCTTTATTATATTCATTACATTTTTCTGATGCATAAATCTATCCAGATTATCCCATAATATTATGTCTGCTCATTATATTTTCTACCTCTTCTATAAATTTATAATAAAACCAAGAATTTGCATCTTCTCTTTTTCCTTTATTGTAAACAGTAATAAAATAATAGTGACTTAAAAATAAAATCATCCCTCTCCATGTTGAACTGTTTTCCTTTGTCCTTTACATAGTGCTGTAATCTTTTCCAGTGGTCTTCTCCTAACTGACTTTTTAAGATCATCTTTTGTGTCATACAGTATCATAAGTTTTTCTGAAATTATTATGTCCTTTTTTTTCAGCTTGTTCGTTTACTACACACCACTGAAACTGTGAGCATGGGTTTACATCTTAGTATTTCATAATGTATTGAGTCAGGGTGGTGCTCAGGCTTTGGTATATTCCTAATGCCAATTCCTAAAAACACAGGGGAAGGGGACTGGCAGAAAATTCACAGATAGACTTCTTTGAGGTGCACTACAAAAAGCCAAGAGGTGGTAGTGAGAAGCTACAGCAACAAAATGTTCTATCAGACTTAAATAAGGAATTTCCCAGGTAGAGCTGGTAAGGATATACTACATTGCCCAAGGAGACTGCAGAATCTCCACCCTTGGAGATTTTTAAAACGGAATGGGATAAAGCCCTGAATAATCTGTTCTGACTCTATAGTTTCCCTTGCTTTGAAGAGGAAGTTGGAGTGGATGACTTTCAGGTTCACCAGAAGACCGCAATAACTAAATTATTTTATTATTCTACTAATTGCATAGCTTGAAGACTCGTTAAAGATCAATTTATATATTTGCCTTACAGAGTAACTGCTGTAAGTAAAAGCATGTGTAAAAGTTTCACCTAAGCTTTCACTGAAGCATCATTATTTTATGAGGGGAAAAGTTATTGACAAAACTATATGCACTTCATGTCTTCCAAAGCTGAGGAGGGCTTAAGTCACAACTGAAATTTATATGCACTCGCATTAAAAAAAAAAAAATCTCCATTTAGAGTTTAAAAATTGTGTCAGATTTATAAGCGTTACTGTTTTATTACCTCTCCTCTATTTCCCCTCCATGCTTCTTTATAAAACAAAGATACACCCAAGCTGGTATTAATGTACTGACTAAAAGAAAAGTAGATGTAATCTAGTAGTTGTTCTGTAATTAAAGCAGAATCAGCTACAGGGAGTACTGTCAACCATTGGGAAACTTGCAACTTGCTTTTGGTTCTCTTTCTATCTAGTGACATACTCAGAAGACGTTTGATTGTATCACTTTAGAAGTATGTAACTGACTTCACAACATTTAAAATGGTTTTAATTGCTCCTCTTACTGATCCAGAAAGTTTCAAGTAAGTTTTCAGTGGTGAAGCATTTACAAACTAAGGAAGGCTTGCATACTACTAGTCCTGTTTTCTTTCTAAGCTTGTGCACTCAACAGTATATTTTAAAATAAAATTCTTGAACTTCAAGCACTCCTAAAAGCTAAACTTTGAAAGACACAAAAAGTGAGTTATGGATCTCTGGAAAGCAAAGTTTCAAGATCATTTGGGCATACTGAGCTCACTCTGGTACAAACAGGAAGTTCCTTTTGAACGTCAAGGAAACAGTGTTTTTACCGTGAGAGCGACCAGATGATCTCCAGAGGTCCCCTCCAAGTTCAGCCATTACATGATCTGCTAACCACGCATTTTGTTACAAATGTACAAACATTTGGAAATAAATCCTGCTAACTGAAAAACTATTTTAATGGTGCATGGAAATACTTAATTCTGATAAAAGAATCCTGGATGGTAACAGCGGTAACAGCAAGGTATGTTCATTTGCTTGTCGAAGATCTTTACTAGTTCTAGCTTTTTTCAATAGTTTCAATACCAAGAAGCAACGCTAATGAAGTATTTCTCCTAAAGCTGCCCACTTCATACTAACAACAGTATATTTCAAAATGGACAAAACCACTGAGAATGGGGGAAACAACATTTGGACAGAAGGAATTATTCTAACTTGATCGAGAGAACTGGAAAAAGAAGAACAGTTGAAAAAAGCAGCGAAATTCATAGGCTGAAGTTCCACAAACAAATGTTTCTAAAGCAGCTCACTGACCTCTTATTCCCCTTCATTTCTAATTACTGCCACTTTCCCTACTCCTCACTAGCACTTATGCACCAACTCTTTTTTTTGCTTGTACAAAAAAGTACAAGTAGACGAGTTGAATTTCAAAATAATTAAAATTACCTATCAAAAATCGTGTTTCTCTTTAATTGGATCAATTTCCATTGATATAAACAACTATGTTATTAATTTCACTGAGGTACCCAAGCACCTGAAATGAGGTGGAATATCTCCATATCTTAAATATTTTTGCTTGCTGCCTTCTACATTTCACAGTCAGTCAGAATATTAGTGGAGCCATAAGCAATAAAGAACAAAAATATGGCACTCAAATATATTCTGAAGATCTTTCACCATTGCTTTTCTTGCAGGAAGTTGAAAGCTCAGAAAACTTTCAAAGACACAAAAAAACCTGAAGAAAACCTGGTTTAATGTTTCTTTTCATTTCTATACTATCCCTCCTCTTTTAGCATTATGTTAAAAAAAAAGTTATAAAATGTTTATTTTTGCCATCTGTGGTTGCATGCATGATTACCACAGAAACAGACTCAAATATGCAATAATGTAGGAGTATCACTTTTATCCTGCATAAGTCATTGGCAAAAGTTCTTGTAAAAAGACTCTATGCATCAGTAGTTGAGCAACTGAGGATTATGTATTTTCTTTACATGCTGTCCTTTTTTAGCATATTTGAAAAACACATAGTAAGACAGCTAAAAAAGGAACAAGTGATGAAAGTGGTCCATTTAATTTACATATGAGGAAATCAGAGATTATAAAGTGAGAAAAAAAGTTGGGCAAAACCTAATGTTTTATATGAACATTAAAATTATTCTAGAAACCATACACTTACTACATTCAGGCAGGCTTCAATAGAACCAGAGTGGCTGTGATCCCTAAATAAGTTACAGCTACTTCTGTTTAAACTCTTTTTAGCTGTAAACAAATTTGTGAAACCAGTTTATTATCACTAAATAAAAGCTTGGGGAGGCATTTTTTAATATAAATAAATTCATGTTTCTTCACAAATTAAACTAGTAGATTTCCCTTTCCACAGCCTCTCATTTTCCAATCTGTTAAAAAGGTCTCTGACTTCTAGAGGGAATTTCTGTCACTTAAAATACTTACATTTTCAGTCTTGCATAAGAAAACTCTTTTCATCCTTTCTTTGCTAATGTTAAGAAATTACAGATCATTGAAATATGCTTCCCTTTTCCAGATGATTTCTCCTAAATTTAACTAGATGATATGCCAGTCTTGTTAGAATGAGGGCATTTTTCACAATAAATTTTTAGAAGAAATAATGTAAATCTGAAAAATTGTACTCCTGTTATTATAGATAATTCCTCTGATTCCTACCAATTCATTTCCTTTCTTCTGTTTGTTAATCTTACAGCAAACAGCTGTGAGATACTGTGTCAAACCTTTTTTTCCTCTTTATTTTTCACTTCTGTCAGCAGGGCTTTTTGTTAGTAAGGATAGTGAGGAACACAGTTGCTGTAATGTTGACAGTAGCTACCTAGCTGACTTCCCACCACTTAAATATTTTCAACCTGAACTAAGTTTAAATAACTCTCTTCACACTTTTAAATATACACCACTGAAAAAGCCTTATTTTAGAAATACATATTCAAGTCAGCCAAAGCAAAAGGGACAATACTGTTTTAAACAAACGTCGAACTGGGGAGACACTGATTTCTTGGAGCAACCCTGCCAGCAGCACCTGCTGGGACTGAGATACTCTGGGCAGAAAAGACCAGCTAATGGCTGGCACGGTGGGTGACAGGAGAGCAGCAGATGTTGTTTATCTTGGCTTTTGCAAGGCTTTTGACACTGTTTCCCATAAAATCCCCATAGACAAACAGAAATGGACAGTGAGATGGGCTGAAATCTGGCTGAACTGTTGGGCCCAAAGGGTTGCGATCAGCATGAAGTCCAGCTAGAGAAAAGAGTACAGAACTATGCTGCTGGTGGACCCCAGGGATCAGCACTAGGGCCAGTACCTTTTAACCACTTTACTAATGACCACTTCACAGTGCACTCTCAGCAAGTTTCCTGATGACGCCAAATGGAAGGAGTGGCTGATGCACCAGCTGGTTGCACTGGCATTCAGAGGGACCTTGAAAAGCCTAAGGCATAAACCAAAAGGAATACTGTGAAGTTCAACAAAGGGAAATACAAAGTCCTGCACCTAGAGAGGCATAACCCCAAGCACCAGAACGCAATGAGGGATGATCAGCTGGGAAGCGATTTCGCAAAAGAAAAACCTGGGGGTCCTGGTGGGCTCCAAATAGATCATGAGCCAGCAGCGTACCCTTGAAGCAAGGAAGGCCAGTAGCATCTTGTGCTGCATTAGGAAAAAATGTTGCCAGTAGGTCAAAGGAGATCATCCTTCCCCTCCACTCAGCACTGCTGAGACACGTCTGGAGGGCTATGTCCACTCATGGCCTCCCAAGTATAAGCAAAACATAAGCATCCTATAAAGCAGTCCAGTGTAGGACTGCCAAGAAGATTAAGGGATTGGAGCATCTGACGTGGTGAGACTGAAAGCACTGGGACTCTAGCCTCCAGGAGATCTTCCAGGAGATCTTATCAATGTGTAGAAATAGCTGAGGGGGACAGGGTAAACAACATTTCTCAGTGGTGCCCAGCAACACGGCAAAATGCAAGGGGCACAAACTAAAACAGATTAAATTCTACCCGAACAAAAGAAAGCACTTTTTTACTCTATGGTTGTTCAAGCACTGGAAACAGCTGTCCAAGCAGCAAGCTGCTTTAGTTGATCCTGCTTTGAGCAGTGGGGGTGTTGGACTAGACAATCTCCAGACATCCTTTCCAACCTCAGGTATCCTATGGTTTTTTTGTGGAAGAGTCAAAAGGAGGGAAACTACATCTGAGTAATGTGGACTATGGACTTAATATCAGTTGTTTTCTATGCAAACACCAAGCCTTCAATAAGATAAAACAGTTCCCTTGTACATCGGTTGCTTGTGTCTGATTGCATTATATGAAGTCAAGTTGTTTATCTGACTTAGGAAAAGTCTCATTGTGCAGGTACAACAAAACAAGCTCTTTTTCTCTCCCATGCGTTTCCTGATGGCCAAGCCTGTAGGTCTAACCAGTATGAGAACTACCTAACATAGATAATAAGACAATATATTTGCTTTCACCAGTCAAATAAATCACCTTATTCTCTATTGCAATGTCCCTTTGTATCAGCAAACTTCCGTCACTTTAATGGATTTCTTTGCCTCTCATCCTTTGGATTTCTTTGCCTCTCATCCTGCAAACTCAGTATTCAAGCAGTAAAGCTAGTTAAACCAAAACAGGGCAATGGGAAATCATCTTTCTCCTTTGATAAAGCCTATTCTCTCACATCAAAGTATTGACAGTTTTGTTTCATCACTGTAGGAAAAATGAGAGGAACCAAGAGAACGTCACAGAGAAAAGCTAGAACATCTCATTCATGAAGAGAAGGCACCTGTGCACTGACCCAATTAGGCATTCAAGCACTTGTCACTTTGGAGCTGGCTGGTTGTCACTCATCCAAGTAGCCCCAGGGGATGTATTGTATGGTGGCATTCCCTGACAGGAGAACTGGAGCTATGGAGGCGATGAAGGCACAGTGATAGGGTGCCAGGATCCTGGTGAGTGAGAGCAGCCAGTAGCAAAGCCAAAGAACTTCAGAGTTTCCTTAACTTGATTACCATCCAAAAACCCTTTCAGAGTCTTCAATGGTCATCTTTTTTTCAGAGCAATCTAGTTTAAAAAGCTTACAGTAACAGTCCTCTTTCTCCAAAGATATATTTAACTCTTGAGTGACTAACACAAGAACCGTTTCAGAAGAGATAAAAACCAACCAACCAAAATATCTGCATTTCAGGGAGAGGATGCACTAAATATTACTTTTAATAACACTGCTAGCATTTAATTCAGAAGTCAAAACATTTCAGTGACCATCTTCTCCCTTTCTGTTTTAAACATACTACTGATGCTTTCAGATGCTCTGTCTGCTAGACCACAAAAATGAGGGATAAAACACTGTGCAGCCATCCACGCCTACACACTACAAAAGACAGAAAAGGTCTGTTCTAGTGAACTACACACAATGATGTATTCAAGACCCCCAAATCATATTTGTAGTAAAAAAAACCCAACCAGATACTAAAATACAGATGACTATTCAGCAGCTACTACTCACTTCAAGTAAAGCTACACTTACACTGAAAGAATTATGCAATTCAAACACAAGAGCAGGGAGGGGTTTGTAGGAGGATTGGGGTGGAGAGGGAAACAAAAGCTTACTTCAGAACTTCCAAAATGGGCATTTTAACCTTAGGACCTAAACCATAACAACAAAGACTTCAGAATGTCCCCATCACTAAATCTGTAATCTATGCTAGAAGAAAAAACTTCCAATTTTTTGGTACAACATTTCACATTCCTTCCAAGTCCATTTTTCCAGACTCACTTTTTTACTAGTTGACTTGTCCTGACACCTGTTCTCTTCAGTAAGGAACATCAGACATAAGTAAGTCTACTTTCAATTATGTGAAGCTATGAAATACTTTTAGCTGCTTTTCTAGTTGACATATTTGATATGTGCCCTTCAGTTAAAAGCTGAGTTGAAATTAAAAAAATTATCTGAATCATAGACTGTTAACTCAAACAAACATGGAAATGCATGTAAATGCAGAACATGTTATATGACTACCCTGGATAGTAATTAACAGAAACTAAATTGAAAGATAGAAATGTAACAGATGGAAATTTAATGCCAGTAGTTTGGGGGCTTTTTTCCCAGATAGCATGGGAAAATAAAACTTAGAGGGAAAAATTACCTTACCTTTGTACAAATAACTTCTGAGCAAGATGGTCTATCCTTTTACTTTTCCTTCTTTCTTATCCCCTGTATGACAGGTCTTTATGTCACTGCTTTGCCTGAAAAAATAATATAGAATCTGAAATATTCATAGAGGTCAATAATCACGTTCACTGCTAAATTACAACAAATACTTCATATATGTCTTGATAAAGCTGCAATACTAAATTCAGTTAAGTCAAGTGGAATAGTAGAATATATATGTTAGGCCAAAGAAAAAATAAAAACAAAAGCAGCTCCCTAGGTTTTAAAATCATGTTCTGCATTTAGCTCTCCAAAATAGCCAGTTACATGAGATCAAACCGGAGCACCCATACAGTTATCCAGGTTCACTGTACCATCAGTGATAAACAGTCAGTGCTCCACAAAGTTTGAGCAAGCCAATAGAGAAGCCTAACCACATCTTTTCAATGTCCAGTAACCCAACTTAAGGCACACTGGGTACCTCTGTCTCCTCAGGACTAAACACTTCAGTGCTCTTTGGGATACAGATGCCAAAGCTTCTAAAGACGTCTACTGGAAGAGGTCATAGCAGCTGACAGCAAACATCTATTGCAGGAAAAGCCTTTGGTCACAGAACTTGTCCGGAAAGACAGAGATGTGGCTTATAGGCAACTTGTAATCTGCCTGATCTCCCACCTTCTAGGAGAATATTCTATATTCTAGTGAAAGGATGGGACTGACAAACACCCTCTAATTTAAAAGCACAAGACAAAGAAAGAGAAAACAGCAGGAGAGGTTTGTTTTGAATTCAGCTGCTCCTTTCCTTCATTTATTCACAACAATTGTACATCCAATTCCTCTTGTCTCTTACTTTTTGTTACTTTAACCTATTTTAAACACATTCAGTATTTTGCTGAGAAGAAGGTTGCTTATCTTTCCATGGTAGTAATGCCTATGTGGAGTTGAATTTTCAAGTTAGCAAGGTTCAAGTAGGATCAGGAATTTTGAAAGTGAACTTCAAAAATTTTCTAACTGAGGATTTCCCTTACAGTCTTTTAATTTTACAGCACATTTTGCTCACCTGAAAACTCAGCAATGTTTGCCATAATATGCAGTCCTTATTTCAGTGAACTGGTGCTGAACTGGAGCGAACAACAACAAATTAGCATCACTGCAGTACCTTTTATTTTGTGTACTGTACATAAAAGTATGTACATTTTACCTGTAGAATAGTAATTAAAGTTCCTTGTTTACTCTTAACTGCAGATTGGCACTGTTTTGTAAGGTAAACCAGGAGAAACTGCAACATCTCGGCTTACAGCAGTGATACAGGAAGATCAGTTTAATTTCCCATCAAACTGATAATTCAATCATACAATTTCTTTCTGTATACTTTTAAAAGCCTTTTATTGTTAATTTGGTCTGCTAGTAGGCAAAACCTTAACTGTTGACTAGAAACTACAACTCTCTTGTAGCTTTTTTTTTCCAGTAACAAACAACGCTTCTCATCAACTGATTTTTATCATGCTCTTTTCAAAACAACTTGTTGCTCTTACATAATAAAGCACTGGAAATAATACATTATCTTTGTAACCTCAGGAGTTTTGGGATGTATAATTTATTTCACTGGGGTGAAATTCACTTTGGAGATTCACTCCATTGCCTTCCTCTTTCTTCAGCACTCAAACCGCTTGCAATCCCCTGCCTCTATATTCAGCTGGAACAGCTCCCTGCAAAACAGCGGGACCTTGATGAGCCAAAGGCAACACAGAACTTGCATTCAGCAGTGCTACATGCGTGCAACTCCTAATTGGCCACGGCACAATCTGACAATGATCACACAGATCCTACTATATCCAGGTAATGGCTATATCTACCCTGCCATTAACGCTGCTTCCTGGTTGGTTCGGTCCACCAACTCACTGTCTGCAAGAAAAAAACAGAGCATGCTTTAGAGAATGTTCCAGCCCAAAAGAACTCTTCCAAACAAAAGCATGGACAAGACTGCCTTAAGTTTTGATTTTCCACTCCAGGCAGCCCTGTAATTCTCCCATGCCAGGCACTGCATCCTCAGTTGCAGCCTCCCCTTCCCTCCATGGGACACCCTGCAGCACCCCACAGATTTACAGTATTAGGCTGCACCATCATAACGTTGATGGGCTGCAACATAGACCTCACCATTCCGGGTACTCTGAACTAAAGGACACCAGCTACGTATTGGGGCTGCAGAAACACCACAGCACCCAGACAACACTCAGATCACAGCCAGTCTGCTTTTTCTAAAGCATTAAAATGCAGATGCAGACCAGCCCTTGCCAACCAGCCTACCTTGATAACAGGAATTTGTCCCTGACTTGTTATTACCAGTAAAGAACATCTGTAGCCTCAAGGACATTGTTTAAAAGTTACACGTGATCTGAAACCCAGGGATGACTTGTGTAAGACCTCACATACAGCAGAAAACCACACCTCTGTTGACACTGCAGGTAATCTTTTGCAGAATGGTAAAACTCATTAGAAGATGGGGAAAAACTTAATATGAAAGGAAAAATCAAGAAGGGTAAAAAAGATGTTTTTTTTAAAAAGTCTGCAGATTAGAGGAAATATGTTTTGAAATTTATTAGATATATTTGGGGTCATGTAATCTGCTTAGCCACTAGCATACTGTGGAAATGTAAAGCATACTTTTTACTTTTCTGCACTTGACATTATGTTACTGCATATTTATTAATTTAAAAATTTGCGAAAGAACTACAATTTACATAGTATTGTTGCTTTTCTAGTAACAGCATTGAGAGGCTTCGGAAAAGTTAAATTTAGAATAAGAAATACATAGGTTGCAATACGTAACTATGCAAAAAGTTCAAATGTAAAAAATCCATTTTTATTTTATAATCTGATTGGCTAAATGGTTTTATATAAAATGTATTCAAAAATATTCCTTAAAATGTCAAGATATTTTTAATGTAGCCTTAAGAAGCCATAGTGAGACAATATGCAGCTTTCTCCTAAAATTAATAATATATCTATATACACATAAAATACAATTCAGTTTCTGTTTACTTTACAATACTGCAGAAAGTTCTTTAACACAAAATGTTTGCTTTGTGACATATAAAATTCATTCAGTGTTTTTAAGCACAGTTTTATGCGATCCAGTACTTCAGAGCTCCATTGTTCACCCTCATGTCCATTCTTTCAGAACTAAGGAGTAATGAGGAACTCTCAGAAAAGGAGAAACTACTGCGTTTGGTTGATGAGGGCAGTGATCCATCTTGCTGTCATATCTTTCTTATTTCTGGGAGTGTTCAACCCCAGATGATTCTGACAAAGTAGCAATGGAAAAAAATATCCTGGAAATACAACAAAAGCAACTTTTTGGGTTTTCATTTCTGATATACACATTGTCATGAAGACATTTCCCAGGGAAAGTATTCCAGCCTAGATTATCCATAAGAACAATGCCCAAATTTTTACACATATTATACTAATCAATAGTATAGACTTCATGTGATCTTTAACATGTTGCAGTCATGCCCTCCCTTCACGGATAGAAATTATAACTGCATTGATTTCAATCCTGAGACTAACTAAAGTCAAATGTTTCAGTATGTTACATGGAGTAGGTTTATTCTGTTCAGAGTTATAGCCTGCATTTCCTCATGCTACTTCATTCCACATAAATCAAACTAACTAACACTATGATAGATAAATCTCAACTATGTAAGTGATTGAGAAGTACCAGAATAGAAAAGGGAACTTGGCTGTTACCTTGTGCATGTAGCTATACAGCTGTCTTGGTCCTCTTCCTTTTTTGGTGGGTTACTTTTTCCTTTCTTTCTGTTAGTGAGAGGTAAGAATTTGTACCATGCTCCTCTTCATGTTGCAAACTTGACAAAACTCTGCTGTTAAGCCCTGCTGTTGCTGGCCTGTGTGCAAAGGCACGCACAAAAGGAGCCGTTTCCAGCAGCCCGTCGCTTTGTCCTCAGCCCTCCCAAGCTTCTGTGTGATCAGCACAGGCTTTGTGGCCATACAATAGGGGTTAAACATTTCCCTGTATTTATATAAAAGCAGAGCTAAATCTGCTTAGCTGCATGAACCTTTTAATAAAATGATGCACACGCTACTAGGGTATTTTTCCATTTGTTTCTGTGTTTAAGAGTAATGGGGTTCTATTAACAAAACAAAAAAATATATATGGTTTCTTTTCATTATATGCAGTGCATAAAGTATGCAGCTGGTAAAAAAC
Organism: Neopelma chrysocephalum; assembly: GCF_003984885.1. Classification (NCBI taxonomy): domain Eukaryota; kingdom Metazoa; phylum Chordata; class Aves; order Passeriformes; family Pipridae; genus Neopelma; species Neopelma chrysocephalum. The sequence continues at coordinate 5,380,700 of NW_020897719.1, forward strand.
AACATTAAGATTTGTATCCAGATCTTACCTTATCCACAATTTCCCTCTAAGCAACTACCTGTAACTTGCCTCTTAACTTAGAGCTATAGTTTAATTTTTTCTTTACATTCATTCTACTTGATGACTTGCCAGTGGGACAATCCTCTGGCCTCCATCAACAGTGTCTAAGAGGCAGACCACTGCAAAAACTACAATATGTACTCAGTGGTGAAATTCCAGTGTAAAGAAGAAAATTTAAATGTACTGAGATACAAAAGAAAATATTTTAAAGAGTCAAATGTGCTTGCCTACAGTACTAAAGACATTGATTTCACACACCACGTTAACCTCTGGACCACCTTTGCTTTCCAAGAAACTACCTTAAACAGTACAGAACACTGCCATTTTTCACAACTCCTGAAGAAAGAAACACTATTTTAAAACTGTTGTTTCTGTTCTGCCATAAATCCATAATTTTCTTTTTTTTTTTAATTATTAGTATTTTCAAGTCCAGTTAAAACATTTCTACCTTTAAGGGCTTTTCATCTTTTTATAGGTAACAGAAAGAATTCTGTTGGACTTTATTAGCACCAGCATTAGTTCACAACAATAACCTCATCTGGTCCTCTGAAACCTACTCTGTTTTCAAGGCTTATTAGAACAATGCTTTTCCTCACAAAAGCATGAGCTGTACTTAAGAATCTACTTCAAAGCAGACTGCCAGCAAGGTTCAATAATGACTACATCCACCTGAACTCTTAAACTTGCTGAAATAGAACCAGAGTATCCTCCCAAGTCACATATATGCTGCAATTCTAGAGCTGCCAACACTTAAGCTGAGAAGGACAAAAAAAAATCCTAGAAAAACAGAAGTTACAATTAATTTTTTTATGTGAAAATTTAGCATCAAATAATATAGTGTAGATAAGGCAAAACCTCTGCCATTCAAGGTTATTGATCCTTAACTGCACATTTACAGCTGTATATTCAAATGACAATAGCTGACATGAAACTGTAAATAAGAAGTTACTTACCATGCCACAAATGGGGCACAGTATTAATCTGTTATTTGTATTTAGTAACATTTCATTCTTGTAAAAGCTCAATTCTCAAAACCACTACTTTCATTGTTTCAATCATTCCTTCCAAAACGAAATGCCAGAAGAAAACAGGATTTCACTAATGCAGTAGCTTAACTATTTGCTCCCCTCTGCCTTTGACAGCATACTATATCAGGAAATCAGCTAAAATATAACTGATTGACCAGAGTTTCTGTGTTTCACTGGGTTTAAGCAGAACATGTTCTCCAAAGTTTAGAGCTGAATGACGGAGGGGCTCATTTTATCATCTGATTGACCAAGCCTAATCAGCATTATTTCTGCACACTGCTTCACTACAGCTGTAGATTAAACACTAAATGCTCCAGAGGCCCACTCCCCTTCAGCTTCCCACTGTGACTCCCACTTTTCAGCCAGTACCTACTCAGTGGGCTACTCAAAACATTCAAAAAATTGAGGTGTTATATTTAATGGACAGCTCAAAACCCATAGCAAAATCTGTTACTTGACTGTAAAGACAGCAGCTAGCATAATAAAACAGACTCTTTGTGGTGGAGACTTACAAAGAAGCCTTCGAACTTGTTCCCTTACTTCCCAATACATTTTTATTAGGAGAAGATTTTCAGTCACAGCAGCTATTTTTAGTTCAACAGAAATAATCATGCCTGCCTCTGTAAAGGTTCACTGAGATAAGCACGTTTTGTAATAATAATATTACCGGTGGCATCTTTTATTTCATCTTAGTACCATTTTAGCCTCAGGAAGTTTTAAACTAATATAACCATTAAGAACATCTTAGTGCAAAATTCACGTATTAACAAAACTACTTTTTAACCTCTTGAACTGTTTAAGCTAAAAATAACTGACAAGCATGTACAGCACACAATTCCTTACTTTGAAAGCTCCTTGTTAGAGAAGATAAAAAACAGATTCCAAGAAATATCTAGTAATTGTCCGATGACGCTAATTATTCATCCATCTCTTTTTTCATGCATTTTTGGCCTTCCTTTTCAAACATCCTCAACTCTTTCCAGACATATGATAATGATCAGGAAAAGTAACAAATCATTTATCCTTTCTGAGGCCAACCCATATTCCCACCAAAATTTAGCTAGTGCAATACTCAGATGAGATCTTGAAGCAGCTCAAGAGCTAACTTCATTATGGAGTTCAACCCTAGACGCTGGCCTCAGACTACAGTAGGTTGGACTGGGCAAACACATATGGGATCTGTAACTTTCAAAAGGCAGTGGGGTTCACAATTACCTACGGACGGGGCACAGGAAGACTCAAAAGATGCTTGTGCAGTTAGGGTAGGGCAGTGGAGAAGAAAGAAAGGTTACAGTCATAGTACTCTAATAAAATGGGTTGGTTGTTTCACCTGTTATTTTGGACATTAAATGTTTAAAAATCTTCTGTATGCCTAACAATTACAACTGAAGTCATGTAAATATTATTTTTAGAGTAAAGACTTAAGTATTGGAAGATGTAAGTATTGAAAGGTATACCATTAAGTCTCCTGGCATGTCCACTTGACTAGGACGGTATTTCAATTTGATAATCACACCAGGACTGAGATTAGGCATGCTGGATGGTTTATTACTACTACTACTACTACTACTACTACTACTACTACTGCTACTACTACTACTACTACTACTACTGTTTCTTTGTTTGAAAAGCAGGAGGGAAAACATTTCCATTTATGGGACTTTAGGGAATGCATAGCCATGATTTAGCTTTGTTCCTTGTGCACGTTTTGATAAATTCATCTTCTCTTTCTCATGTTTTTGCATATACAAGCTGATTTTTTTCTTTTTCATTTGCCAGCTTCAATTTCCTTTACTTCACCAGTAAAGGTTTCAGTGATCATAATTTTGTGTGCAAAAGTTTCTAGTTTCTTTATGAAAAATGCCTTTACAATTACAGAGTCTGAAGACACCTTAAAGTGCAGACTACTTTCAAAAAGATAGCTTCATAGGCATAGCAAGATATGCAAGATGACTATTCACTGTCATCTGTGTATCCTTATCCCAAAAACTCACTACAAGTATCTGGGTTGGGAGGTGAATTTTAAAGAGTATCTAATAAATTAAGTCCCAAATCTTCGTTCGCGAAGCCTAGCCATGAATAAATTAAGTGATATTACAAAGAAAAATTGTGAAGAGCAGGATCCTCTAAGGATTATAGAATTTGTTTATTTACTTTAAAACGTCATCATAACCACTTCTACTGGTTTTAGATGTTACCACTGAAACTTCATGGACTTACTTTGCTGTTGCTCTCTCTCAATAATTTATTCCTTTTGTGGGTTCTTTTTCCTACAAGCATACAGGATGCTCTCTACCAACCAGAACATGGCCAGTTATTCCTTACTAGTCACCAGCAGACCACAGTAGGGAAAGTAGGTTAAGTAATTTTTAACTAGACCTGAATAACTATTCTTTGTTCCAAAAGGATTGTAGCATATACATCCTGATTATCATTCTTAGGTTTCTCTGTCTCTTTTCTACATTTTCTTGATGCTCACTGTACCAGCCAAAGCTGGCTATTTGCCAGTTACAGAAAATCACTTCTCAAACACTTTGGTGATGCAGACTCATACAGGTTCCATTTCTCTGAATCTTTTACAGGGAGAGACTTTGTTTGCACACATAAGGCACATAAGCTGTTAATCACACAGAGAAGTTGCCAAGGAGAGTGAGGTTTCCCAGAAGTGACTCCAGCACAGCTGACTGAGAAGCATCCTCTTCAATAACTCAAGGTTCATTCACTTTATTTTACCAGGACATACAGCTTAGCATTGTACATAGGCTTTCTTTCTCTTTTCATGTTAGTTTTTGATGAGGATGTTCCATAGTAAGATTCACAGCATTAACTTTAATTATACTAAGATTTTCTCTAGTAGTGTTCTCCATCCCTTTTCATAGAGGAACAAATGCTTTGCCCTTCCTCTCTGCGCACAATGAGTGTCCTTGACTGCTGGATGCCTAAAGCAGTTTAAATACATGGGTCACAGAGATGCAGTGTAAATGTAGACAAATGTACACTTCCCAGCCTCAGGATGAGGAGATTTATCAGCAGCTAGAAAACCAATTGCAGCTTCAGAAACAAAACAGATCTGATGCTGCAGTGCCTGTAGGCAACCAAGGAAGAAGTTACTGAAACTAAACACATCTAGTGCATAGCCTAAATCAATTTGCATCAACTACACACACATACACATACACAAAAAAAAATAAAAAAATAAAAAATTGAACAGAATCAAGCCTGAGGGAGAATGGGAAAAGGATAAAAGGAAGAAGATGACAGCTACAAAGTGAGGTTAGAATCTTGATTCTGTAAAAAACCCAAAGCAATCAAACAGGAACACAAAACCCAAAAAACCATCCATCCAAACAAGCAAACAAAAAACCGCAAGAAGAGAGAATCAAGATTCTGGCATATACACTTTTCAATCCATGCTCAAGGGAAGGAAAAAAAATTAATAAAATTGAGTCTTCTTTGGATACAGAAATCCTCTTTGAGACACTTCAGCTTGGTAAGGCACATGTTCTTTGAACATTTACATCTGATATCCATGCTATATCTGAGGCCACAGTACCCAGAGAGGATCTGGTTGGAATGGAACAGGGCCTTGTTTAGCTGTTCAAAAGGGAAAAGTTGCACATTGTTCATAAATGCATTTCTGGGCATCATCTTCCACAAGCTTTCATTTCAAAACTTCTATATCTGAGGCTGAACATCTATACTATTAACACACACTAAACTGTTTTTAGGTTTAAGTTCTTTAAACATTGCAAGTTTTCCACTGTGGCTGAGCCCTTTCATACTACACAATTAAGATTTTAAGGTCTCAATTTTAAAAAGTCTTTTTGTCAATCTTCTAATAGGTCAATTAATTTTGATGACTACTGATCTGGAAGGAATTTCAACTGTTGACCTGGATGTGAAAAAAAAAAAAATCAAAGTCTTGAAACCATTCCTTCCTGCAGTCCAGTTTGAACTACATTTGATTTTAAATACATTTGAATAACTTGGCATTACTTATGGAAAGAGGACATTTCATATTTTAATTTGTAATTATACTCGCCGATTTCAAAGTCTTGTCTCTAGATATGTCACTCACATCTGCACAAAGACTACATGGCATTAATACTTTGTAAGTTGTCAAATGATTTAGTGTAGCAACTAACTTCTCTGAGCCAGTGTTGCATGAATAGAGTAAATATTTCATTTTTACAATACCCACTGAAGGGGTAATAAGCAATAGCCACACAGGCATAATGGTTTCTTTACATCTGCAACAACAAAAAGTTGAACTATTTGTATTTCCTTTAAAGACAGTAAAACTACAGAGGCAATAGAGGCAATAGTGGTCAACTGAACAATAAAATCATACACTCAAAAGATAGTTTCGGCAAGAAAATATAATATGCAAATACTAGCAGTAGGGAAAGAAAGTAGTAGGTTGCTTAAGATATACAAAAAGACCAAAGAGGATATGATTCATGTAGAAATAAGTCATTATTAAAATGTTTTAATATGGAATTTTTATTAACATAATTAATATCAGATTCATTATAGACAAATTCCACACATCCAAATTCACAGAAGGTTCAGGTTTTGATTTGCATGCACTGCATGATTTTGTGTTCTCTACAGTACAGAATTAAATACACACATACAAAAATGGGCTTTATCACTAAAAACCCCAAAGAAGTTATGCCCTTTATAGTTTTTTCCTTACTTTGCACATTTGTCAAATGACTTCTTATTGGATCAGAAAAGAAAAAAAAAAGGCACCTAGAAGTCTCAACAAGAACCTGACCTTTGCAGACACCTGTTTTCAAACAGGCTAATGAGCAGCAGATGCACCTCTCTTTTCCTAGCAGCTTGAGAAGAAAGGTGTTTGGACTCATTTCTGCACCTAGGAGGCTGGAGTTGCCAACCATCTAGTTCAGTTATTTACTATTTGCCTTCTGTACAGCAAATCTGGTTTGAATCAGCCAGAACTGCTGCAGAGATAGCTGCAGCAGACGGAAAAATGGCACAGCTGTAACTGTGACACCAACAAGTACAGTTTGTTGGATTACCTCCAGGGGCGGTAATAACACAGTCTTGTACTTTCATTAGGAATGTATGACAAGAGTCCAAAGGTATCAAATTATTTTACTTTCCAATTGCAGAAGGAGGAATATAATTTACATATAATTTCTTTATTTAAATATAAGTCATTTAAAGTACTTTTTGTTTACCAAATTGCATGCCATATACAGAATTGCAAATTAGCTACCTGTTTCACAAACTCAGTGGAGATCTCCATCCCTAGGACAGGTTTTACTTCTACAAGAAGTTGCAGCTCTGGTTTCCAAATGGCTATAGCCAGGAAACCAATGCATTTCCAGCAGGTGACTGATGGAACAGAAATGTGCTGTGTTCCCCTCTAAAAGTGCACATAACACATGTCCCTAACAAATGCAGCCTCAAGGCTCAAAGGTGGATGTGTTTACAACATATATGGTAATCAAATACGAACTTCGAAAGTGGGGGGTTTGCCTTTGAGGGGCTTCTAAGGCCATGACTAAAATTAATGCTATTTTATTCAGTATACTGGTATTAGTCACTATTTTGACACACAAAGAAAATCATAGAATGGATCTGGGAATACCCCAGTGAAGCCTGAACATTCAATCATCATATGGTCTCCCAATTTACTTCTCTGTCTGTACTGGACACCTCTCCAAAATAACAAAGCCCCCAGTTCCAACGAGTTACAGTTCTTCTTCCCAGCAACCTTCAAGTATTTTTCTAACTTCACTATTTACTGGAAAAGTCAGACTTTGAACTTTAATGTTACCTAATTACTCTAGTTGTACTATTATGATCTATGGAGATATGTGTATATATATATATGTATATTATATACATGTATATAAATACTTCATCTTTCCTGAAAGCCTGATGTTAGAGATGTTACCTCATTATAAAACCAGGAATATTTTGGTTCAGGATCTATGATGAGTGAAATGCCAAATTATGACAACCCCAAGTCTTACTGAAATTCTGCAAAACATGTTTGGAAACTACCTTAGCAAATATAACCTATCAAAAATGATTTAGCCTCAAAAAACTGAAAATATATCTTCTTTCATCTTAAATAAGAGATTATTCAAGTAAACCACCTCTTGACTTGGTAAATAAGCTTTTAGCAATTCTTTTCTACAAACCAAAGATCTGCTTTCACTTTGCTAAGCTTTAGGGATTTTTGTTTGAAAATATACTTAAACCTGAAATGAAGGAGTTAACATATTAATTATTTTAGCTACTATTTCATTTTCCGTTAAAGAACAGTAAAATTTATTAGGATGAATGTAAAACCAATAAATACTTAAAGGATGATTATGTAAAAACAAAGACTGGGGACTTGAAGACATACTAAGTAACCTAGAAAATAAAATCAAAAGTATATTTCATTCCAGTGCTGCTATAGAACTGTTCTCCAAGTGCAAATCAGATTATTTTTCTTTTCTGCACTTGCCACTGTGTTGTAGTCTGCCTAGGATAATCCATCAGCACAGTCAGTGGTGGTATACATGCACAGTTCTCCCTTATCAGAAAAATTACAATATTTGGACAAGGACCACAAGTAGCAAACACCTTTAAAAACATACTTTCACTCTCAAAACACTACAAACAGCAAGAGATTAAGTGTATATTATTGATAAAACCAAATCCAATATGGGAACTGGCATTCAAACAGGTTAAAGGAAATAAAAAACAACAAACAAACAGTGTAAAAAAAAATAAAATGAGACACTGTAATTTCCTTAGAAGGATTTATAGGCATATATTGATTGAGGTCAACATCAAGTGCTACCAACTAACTTTGAAGTACGAGATAGTTTCAAAAACAAACAGCAAGTTAGAGCCATGGCGTTATTAATGTTTAATGTTATTTTGACATGCCTATTTTATCAAAATAAAAAATTATTTAAAGAAGTTTTTTTGAGATTGAGAATGAAGTTTAAAGCACGCAGTGCAAAACTTTCAGCTTCCAGTTCCTGAGGACATCTGCCTTCCCACCAACTACAACACTACCAACTCAGTATCTGCACGACCAAGATATCCACATTACAAAAAAATTAATAAATGTGTAAGTCAAAATCAAAACATATTTTGAAAAAAAAAGAATCTTGAGAAAATAACAACAGCTTTTGATAATTCAAGAATGTCATTCTGGTTTATGTTTAAACGAAACGAGAACTAAACACAATGATACCTTACGCTGAGGTTAGGTCTGGCCTCCTCACTGTAACCTGATAAATGATGCTGAACTTGGATTAACTTAGGGGACGTCGAACAACAGAGTAACGGGACCTGTCAGTTGAAAATTTATGTTCCCTCATCCCTTCTGTGTTAGTATGGAAGTTAATAAAATTCAGATGTGCACAAGTGAAGTCCAAGAACCTTCATTTATTTGGAAAATGAAAACTTCAAAAAACCTTTTTAATACAGATTGAAATACAAGACTATTTTACAGAGACTTCTACAAGCTCCAAACCATCACTTAACATTGCACAGTCAAATGGCAGCTCTTATTTTACACATCCTGTTGAGAGCTGAAATGACTCAGGGCTACAGACCAGCAATTACACAAGCTTCAAAAGACAAGAAACTTTGGTGATGACAAAATCACAGCAAGAGATATTAGTACTTCACTGTGTTCTGCATGCACCTGTCAGAATGAATCCGGTTCTGCTTTTTGTCTCCCCCTCATTCTGCAGCTACTAGGACCCTGCAATCTCTGATTCTTCTGACCTTAGTTCCGAATCCAATTCAAAACAGGACGTTACTTCCAAGTGTCAGCAGTGGCCAGAATCTCCATGTATAAATCATGCCCTTTTTTAGCAAACACTGTAATGTACCTGTTTTAGGACTATGTTTAGCTTTCTGCTAAACATGTCTGACAGTCTAAATCAGCCTTCCTTTCAACTAAACTCCACTTCATTCCCTGAAATCACCGTGGAATATGTCCTTACCCTTTTTATATATCAGAGGCAAGTGAAAAGTGCATCTGGATTTAGGAAGTTAGTTCAGGCACTAAGGTATTGAAACACTGGAAAAAGAGCTAGATTGACTAAATAGTAACAACACAGTCTGCAGTAGACAGTCATTGTAGAAGGATAGTAAGATATTTTCATTTTGCACCTAGTATATATATTGGTAACAGCTGCCAAAGCTACAGGGCATCAAATTAATTTTCACCACCTGCTGAGAACATGAGCAACCACAAAAACCACCTGACTTCTCTAGTAAAAAGCAAAACTTAGGATAACAAAGAAAATAAAATCCAACAACAACTAAAAATTGCTTTTGCCGAAAAAGAAGGGGTGAGAATGCTAACAAAACTTCCATTAGTGATGATTTTGATCTTGGCTATAAGGTTGGAAAACCCAACATGTTTTTGTGAGCTGGCAAATGATTAAAGCTGCCAAGCTCTGTGCTCTCCCAATGGGCAGTGGGAACTGGGGTTTTGTGTGCAGCAAACCCCCACTGACTGGCAGGAAAAGAGCTGATAGATCATCCGCCAGCACCACAAAGACAGCTCTGTCACTAAGCCTGGAAGCTGGGGGTTCAACCATCCTGCAAGCACTAACTCTGGGAGAAGAAAGTGAGGAAAAGATCCAGAAGACTATTAGTACGTATATGAAAATATCTGAAATTAGACAACTCAAGTCATCCATGCTAGAAGTGATAGAGAATTCATTCCCAGGGAACGGGAAAGTTTCTGCAAGTGGTTCTCCTGAAGATTTTGATATTTAATTCTCTGGGAGTGCCTTCTTTGTGTCGGTTCCTTCTATGTGTGCTTCCCCCATCATCCAATTTCATATATATTTCATAAACAGTACATGGCAGGATGATCTGTTATCTTTACACTAATCTCTATACCCTTATCAATAATTAAATCAAATTTTCCAGCAGCAATTTCAGCCCTGCCCCTTATATAAGCAGGTGATTTATTACATCAACTACAGCATGCCTTATCATGTAATGATTATAATGCACATTTATGAGTGCATTAGAATCACTCAGAGTGATTGAAACTCAAGCTCTTATCACAATTGCAAATTGCAAATTTATTCTAATGTTTCTATTGAGTGCTCTATTTTGGAGTTTTTCTGATCTCTTTCAGTGAAACTTTCATAGTAGATCTTCAGAGAAATTTCTGGGAATAGAAATTCTATCTATTCATCATTATAAATAATGACATAGCTTAAAAGAAGTTGGGACCTTTAGATGTGTTACAAGTAATCTAAACTCTGGTCTTACCTCTGCATAAGCGGCCTAAAGAGAAGCAGAAACAAAAAGGGAACTTCTCTGCAAAATATCACCAGTGGAAGAGACAACTTATGGTTTTGCAGTGAAATACACAGCAGATGACCCCAGAATTTTGGAGTCAACATTTGAAGCTGTGCAATGGATACTGTTCAGAAGCACATTTCAGCCTAGAGGCATTTTTGTACGTGTCCCATCTCTTCTTACATTGCTACTCCTTAACTTTGTCTCATGCTCTCTGTTAACCAAGCTTCAGCTTTAAAGTTCCTCAGGGTTTCTCCTACTTGTCCCAGCTCTTACTTTTACCTACTCCACTTATCCTTTCTGTCCTCCAAACGCATGCACATCAACAAGCTTCCAGTCTTTAGGCCAATCTATTTCTCCCAATTCCCCAACTTCAGAGGCCTAATCTGTGCCAAATTCATCATATCAACACGAGTACTGCTCACAAAAAAAGGTATTTGCAGGAGCTGAAGCACCGATCTGCTTGATCATCCACACTGTTTGGTCCCCTCAGCTAGCTTTCTGAAGTGTCACCTCGCTTGGGGGCTGTTGGCAACAGACAGCGTTACCTCAGTTTTATCCAACAGTGCTTCAACACTGCCCTAGGCAGCTCCTGGCACACATGCTCTTATGCTCCCCAAGACGCACAACATATGTAACTAAGTCCATGCCATGGAAAATAACATCCTGCTGAGCTGCAGCAGAGTCCTGACATTATACCAGACACTTTGAATTGAATCTTCTAAAACTACCAATTGATTTAAGGCACAGAATTACTTTGTAGGAGTTGGAGGAGACAGCACCAAATGCCACATGGTGTGGAAGTGCTCAGGCTACTAGAGGATGCAGCATTTAGACACCTTATCCCAATTGCCTACCAGGCACAGATGCCCTTCTTGTCTAGGAGTTCCCAGTCCCAGCTTTGTCAGTTCCACAGCTCCTCACAGACTCTGGGCCTATCCATTCACCCTCTTGCTGACTCTCCTTGCTCCTCCACATTACCAGCTATTCATCCCTCTAAATTACTGACAAACAATATTATTAACCAAAGGGAAAACTTTCTTTCCCTGCTAAGCTCCTGATAGTTTATTACTCTAAATACAAAGAAAGCCTGTAGGTATGATCTGGGATGCACTCAGTGCAGGTACACTATTTGCTACAGATTATGCTTTGTTACAGAAAACAGAAAAGCTGAAGATTCTTTAATTCAGCCAGTAATAAGCAAAAGTTCATAGTTATGGCAAAGTACCAATCTTTGAAAGGAAGGAAAAGGTTCCTAAGTAAAAGCTGTGGCTTTTTGTTTTTAATAACTTCTACTCTGTCATCATCTTCAGAAGTGATTGAATTACTTTGGCTGAAGTTTTTCAAACAAATTTAGCAGACAGCTTTAAAAAGAGGTAACACTAACAATCCCTTCCTTAATAATAAAGGGTGAGACATGATCAACTGTTACAAGTTATATTTATTTCATGCAATTTGATATCACTGTGTCCATATGAATTAAAATTACTTAAAATAGGAAAGAACACATAATAAAAACTAATCTCCAGGTTTGAACAGAGCTCTAATTTTAGCTCAGTATTGTGTAACCCTTTCCTCAGGTATAATTTCCTTCAAAGTGTTTAAATATTACAGTATGAAAGCTGTTCTCAACCACTGTTAAAAACCACTGGAGGAAAACCTGCATCCAGAACTGGTGCAGCACAAAGATTACTCAGATGGCTCAGCGCTGTCTGCTCTTCTCAGAGCAATACTTGACTTTTGGCTCAGCGTTCCCACATTTTTAGGAGCCTACTCTGGATGTAGGACTGCAGCAAGCATAAGCATCAAGCAGCAGATTATCCTTTACTATGTACATACATGTCATCCACTAAAACAACTGTGGAGGCAGCTGGGATCCTTAGAGCCCAAACTTAGATGCCAGCAGCCTGCACTGCAAGGCACAGACCCTTGAGGGAAACCCAGCGTTAAGGAGCAGCTAAAAGAGAGCTCCTTTCCTGTCTGAAACATCACAGTGCCAGTAAGAAGAGCTTTTAATTCAAAAGCAGCACACTGGAAGTAAAATTAGCTCAAAGCACTGGATCGTGACTTGGCATCTAATCACTGCACCATCCTACATGATTCACCAAATCAAGAACTCCCAAGTGACTGACATTAAAAAAAGCAAACCTCCACCATATACCTACAATCCAGTATTTTTAAGGATAAGGAATGCTGCAATACACACTGATCAGCACAACCATACAAGTTAGACTGTTGTTCACATGCTGTGTGAGATCATTTTACAGTAAATGAAATAGATCAATTATTAGAAACACACGTATACAATTGTTTCAATTATCCAATAAGCCTTTAAAAGGGGCACTTGAATATTTGATGGTTTAAGCATGGTGGTGGAGATTTGTATTTTAAATAAATGTTGCCAATTTCCACCCATCACCGCCTCAATAGGAAATTTCCAATGTGAGGGCTAAGAATGCACTCCAGAAAAAGGAGCATTTCAATCTGTTTTTCTGTTCCAAAACACTAACCCCCAAAAAGAGAACACTAAAAGACTAGGTGCTTTAAAAATCGTACTTCAGCTTTCCTATAGAGCATACAGAGGGCTTTTCATATTAAGAAGCCAAAGATCTAAAGCTAAAAAAAAATCTCTGAGTGTGAGGACAAGACACACTGACTCATGATTCAAGTTCTCTCTTTAGCTGCATAAAAGTTTGAGAATTCACATATCCAGTCATGCACAGACCGTCCCATTTTCTTGATTTGTTTTGCTTTCTACTCATTCGGCTAGCTTGCCTTCTCTGTAGAGACACATTTATGTACCTGTTCATGGACCACAGTGTCACCAGCTCCTGGTGCAAAGGTTTGGATTCAAACCAAGTGATTAGGGAAAGGTCTTCTAGGCATTTTGCACGGAGAGTTGTCTTCATCAGTCACCCGCAGATCTTATACTGGGACTGAGGCTATATGGCAAAGTTTGAGTAATTTATACTGAGTGAATTGCTGCATATAGAAATATATTCCACATAATGCATTCTTAAAACAAATTGTTTAATCAATGTAATAAGTGCACAGGATTAAAATACTCTTAATGTTAACTTTTTTAAAAGGCCTGTATATACATCATTTTCACTAAGTACAGAGTGAAGTAATGTTTTTTAGCTCTCCCAAGATTACAGAGATGCTAAACTTGTAAATGCACAGATAATATATTAAAGTAAGCATTTGAACATATTAATATCTGAAATAGCTGGCAATAATTGCTTTTTTCCACTCCATGAAGAGATATTATGAAAACTTCTAATTCATTAAAAAAATTAGTGAACTGTTTTTGATTGGTTTATGGTGACGAAAGTTACACTGTTGAGAGGTCAAAACTAATAAGGAAGAAACACATCAAAATTAATGGAAATTAACAGAATAACTTAACATAGATCTCAAATCCAATCATTAGACAGGCTCTCTGAGGAAGTTTCTTAAAATATTTATTAATACTGAAATCAGTCAAGGTTTTGGGAGGTTGTCATGGCCTTTTTAAAAGCTTCTGTTAGGCTAATACATGCACTGAATTACCCATATCTTATCCAGTTTCACAAGTTATCTGCTGACATAAAGATACTGACTTTAAGAATGTTAAATGATTAAAAACTGCAAAACTTTTTTTTTATTGATACCTAAAAAACTCAACTGAAAAATAATATAGAAATGTGGAGAACAGACAACAGTAGTTTGCTTTCCTTTAGAATGTGCACCTTTATAAGTGTAACTAAATCTAGTATTTCATGATGCTCATTTGAAAAAAAACTTTGTCAAGTGTTCATGGTCTAACATGAAGATGGCCTTCAAATAAAAAAAATTATTGCCTGTTCCATCACTTCTTGTGTTTTTCACTTTTCTGAATTATCATTTTATAGTGATGTCTGAATAATATTGATACCACCCACTGTAAATTCATCCTAAGTAAAAGGTGAAAAAGCAAAATATTTTATTCAGCAAAAACCCTGCAAGTATTTTCTGTAAAAAAGGAAACTGGGTATGCTTCTCCTTACACCTGAACTGAATTCTTTTTTCTGATCTTCTCAAAAATCAGTTTATGGGTCCAGTGCTAGAAGGCAACACAGCTTCAAAATTCCTTGAGAGGTCATCAGGGGAAACAGTGTTAAGTTTGTCAAGCAACATCTGACAATTGACTAGATGTCACTGATTGCTAGAACATATAATAAACTAAATTACAATCCTGTTGAAGGCAGAAAGAATAATATAGTTGAGGATACAGACAGCTAACAAGGAAAAAGAGGCCTTCCCAAGCAACACGTGCTAGTAGGGCATAAAAAGATCAAGTCAAATTTAACAGCTATTAAGTCAATAGAAAATTATGTCAGGAAAGCACTGAATTCTTAATAGAGCCCATTCTCACAAATAATGATTAACTGGGAATCATTATCTGAACTGGAGGTCATTGTCATCACTCTCCTTCACACTAAAAAGTGTCAAAACCAGCACTCGGATGCCATGGGGGCTTTTCTTCTTTGTCTTGTGAAATGCTGCAACTTTATTTTTTTCTCCCATTACATCACTTCGAAGAATACAGCAAGAAAAAAAATAACATTTACTTAGGCTCCAACAGCGATACAAGTCTATTGAAATCCTGCCAGTTAAAAATACCAACCTTTATGCTCAGGTTTCATTAAGAAAGACACTAAAGGATGTTCCGAAGGCTGTATTTATGCCTTGCATCATCTGTCTGGCAATACACGAAAATCTTTCCAAGGTCTTTATTGTTAGGACTAGGAAGTTAACAAGGCAATACCAAGAGGATGGAAAGCAGAAACAAACTCAAGAACTGTCTCAGGCTGGTTTAATAGCTCAAATGAAGTGTACAATAAGAAATATTTCACATATTTACAGTGTTTGTACTTGAAGAAAATGTTTCTCTGCATTTTGAATTTAAACTTAGAAAAGCCTCACTTGAAATCATCCCGTTTCAGTATTCCATGAATCACCTCTTATGCACCCTTGCTCTTTAAAGCCCACTCACTGCCATACCCCACTGACGTGCCATCTTTAGGATTACAAAAGACCCTCCAACAAAGAAGGATCGCCCACTGTTTTCTATAAATCATCTTGAACTTCATTGATTATTTCAATGAAGGTTGTTCAGATACACATGCATCTTGGGCTGTTTTGCAGAGAGAAGAGAAAGAATCTAAATGAATGACAACATTACATCCTATAATTCACTACAGAACAATAATGACAACTTACTGAAATAGGCTGAAAGCAGCAAAGTTGTTTAGCTTTCCCTAACAAGTATCATATGAAATGCAGCAGAGAAAAAAAAAACCCCACAGTTTTTTTAGTAACTCATTACTAATGACTTAAGAAATTAGAATGCCTATCAAGCATTAATCATGACTGAAAATGGTGACATTACATGGATGCATAACAAGATTTTTTCTCTTGATTTAGGAGAGATTAAGCAGGAGGGAAACATGAAAGGAAGTCATAAGAATCCCTGTTGAGCCTGACAACCAAGTTCTGTTTTCCATGTCTTTCCATACTTCAATAAACATGAAATGAAAGGTTTACATTTCTGTAAGGCAAAAAAGCCCACCCTGAAACACCACACCTTTTTCTCATACCTTAAAAAGTATTCCACTGTTCAACCTTCAACTACAAATGCATATTTATTTTGAAGTTTTCCATTACACATTCCAACCACTTTTCTCCATCTAAAAACCTTTCCTTCTTGAAGTGTATGGTTTCTTAGACTTAGTAGCATGAACAACAACCAACCAAAAACGCCCAAAACAAATAAAAATTACACTACAACTCCTGCTTTTAAAGCTAAGTAGAATGGGAAAATCTAGACAAACTTAGCCTTTGGTTGGAACTGCAAAAACCAACTAGGATTTTTCTCTCACCCTGTTTCATCTAGGCAACCAAGTGTTTAGCCAAGACTTCTAACTTCACAGAAATTTAAAACTCCAAATTCCAAAAAGCAGATCAGAAAAAAAACCTCTGTCCTAGATTTCAGGTAACTTCTTCCCAGGAGGTGAAGGGTCTTCCTACTTCACATGCCCAGTAAGGTTATTACTTTATTTTGAGTTGGGTTTGGAAAACGGGATGGCAGGTAGTCATTCGGGATTCCAAACATGGTGGAGACCACAACTATCTTGCGCATAATTACACCACTGCAATCCCGGTTCAACACCCACTCCTCACTGACAGAGGATAACCCACCCTGTTCCCATACTCAGGGCACTGATCTCAGCCACATGAAGCCAATATGAGAGAACTATCAATTCCTCTTGCCGTAGCTGGGTCACTGCGTCCTCTAACGCACAGTCACCAGTACAGAAGGGGTCAGATACTCCTCCTCAGGGAAATGCTGCCTAGGACATCGGGCTGGGCTAAGATACTTGTCTTGAAGGATAGACCATACAGTTTAGCCCCCGAATGATTTCCATGAAACTGCTATCAACAGGAAACATACAGGGAACAGTCCATGTTTCACAACTGGAAAACCTCACTACTCCCATCCTCTCCTCCCTCTTGAAGGAGCTTGAGAAACTTCCCTCTCTCATAAGTGAAGATGCACTTCTGACACACTTTTTTTCTGTTTTCTTATCTCTCATTTCTTAACCTCCACCCCCATTTATTACAAGCTACCCACACTTACTTTTCTTCTTAATGTTAGAACTGAGACAGTGTTCAGCCTCAGACTGTTTCAAAGAACTCTGTTATCTCTGACCGTGTGTCTCCACAGACATAATGGCACAGTGTAGCTACACCTGAAGAAGCTCAGGTGCTAGAAACCTTTGTCTCCAGGGCAGTGAGGGACCAGACATTCACTCCCACAGTGACGAGAGTTGGCCTCTTCTGAGGCCTGTGCTACTGCTCACGGTATTAGAGGCAGCTCAGCTCATTACAGGTTAGCTCAGCACCTGTATAGCCATGTAAAGTAGGTCCCTATGAAAATTCGCATATAACCAGCCTTTCAGATAACCCTGTGAGGAACGGCACGCTCAGGTTCTCTGTGCTGACCTTGGGCTAGTAAATCCTGCCAAGCCTGGGGAGGCTGTGACCAGTCGGACTAGCTCTCTGAACCTCATGCTTGGATCTCAGGCTGCTTACTGGAGAGAGTTTAGATGTGCCCAGCACCCTGAACTCCAAGAGAGCTTGTCAGCTTCACATTTAATGCATGAATGCATAAGGCTGGCTTAGATCTAATACTGAACCTAAGCCAAACGCCTCCTGGCACTTGCTGAAGATTGCAAAGCAGAAACACCCTATCTGGAGACAGCAGGAGACGGCTTGAGTCCAGGTAGGGCCGTGATAAGCCCTGAGTGGGAACCTTTTGTGCTGCTGCAGCCTCTCTGATCCAGCTCATCCAGCCTTCCACCTCAGATGGACATTTCAGCCTCTTCCCTGTCCAGACTAACACTTGTCCACTCTAGGAGCAGCTTGCTATGATCTTACAAACAAACAAAAAATGCCAAGGTGTACAAAATTTTTACCACATGAGAACAGACATAATTTAGTTTTACACTGTGAATGAGAACAGGTTTTCCCAGTAAAATACTAGGAGCAGTAAAATTATTTCCCAGTGATAAGCACTTTTGTAGATTAAAAACCTACATGTTTTTCCTAGATTAATGATTAATTAAACAAACAAAAAAAGCTTAAAAATAACCATTTAGGTTTATTTTGAAACACAGTATTAAAATACCAAAATTGACTATCACTAAAATTAAGCCTCATTTAATAAGCCACAAATGCTTATGGCAACATGTTCATGAATCACTGAACTACGTTCATACTCTGCAATCACTTTCATACTCTGAAACTGGGTAATAGGAGGTTTCCATACGAAACACCAAGCCAGAACAAAATTGATAAGAGTACTTATCATACTGATAAGCAAATGTTTTCAGTACCAAACAAATAAATTCTCTGGTGAAGTAAATCATGACTCAATTCCCACTGTCGACAACAGTATGAACTCTAACACATGCACATCCATAAATCTAAGAGCGAGTTCTCTCAGAGTTCCTGAATCCAGCAGATCACAGGCAGGTATAGATCACAGTCAGGTATCTTTATTCCAGCCAATCTGCCTTTTTTTTGGTAGATGGAAGCAGGAGTAAATTCAGAGGTAGGTTTCTGTGCTAGTGGCTGAGAAGTTTACAATTCCTCACATTCCACATTCCTCACACCTATACCGAAGTTAGTCAGTACTAACTAATCACTAGCATAAAAGTTCTTGGTCTAAAAATGGTCACTTTAACTGAAAACTAATAGTCCAGACCACAGAAACCAATGAAAACAGGTAGGTATCTTGCCAGGAAAGGAATGGAGCCTCACAGTGTTTATCTCTACACAAGAATAGTGAGTCAATGTTCACCAACTGGAGTGTGGGTGGCTATCTGCCCATCTCAGACTCACAGGAGCTTTGCTGCCCAATGCCACAGGGCAAGTCACACCTGGGCAGGTCAAGCAAAGGGAACAGGGCCCTGTGCAGTCACAGAACAAGCAAGGACTTCGGGAGATTTTATTCTACCTTACTTCTTTCACAGTAGGCCCGATGACTGCTCCCAGACGGTGAATTCGAGCTCTGTCTGACAAAATAGATCTTGTCTGACATAAATTTGTGATGTAACACAAGATGTAGGTGAGAACCCATGGAGTGCAGGAAAGCAGTAAAGGGGAAGGGTCACAAGCCTATTTTCTGAGGCAGGACCAAAAAAGGTGTCATTTCCCGATGCCTGAACTTCTGCATCTCCAGGCAGGAGAGCCACAGTTCCCCTCTGTTCACAGATGCTTCCTAGAGAGAGTTTCACACCCGTCGCCATACATATTTATGAGTTTTGAATTATCTATTAGGTAGATAATTCAACCTCTTTTGATGAACACACAAGCCTTTTTCAGTCGATCAACACAAAAATTTACTATCATTGCAAGTGTGTAAGATTGACCTTCAGGATAAACTGCAGATTCAACATTACCTCTAATTGCACCCAAGACATCCTAGTTCAGAAGATGAAAACTACACACAGCATGACTTTTTTAAAAAATGTAAAAACTTCTGGCTCTAACAGATATAAATCAACTACAGAATTAAGATTATTAAGTCTTCCAAAACACAAGATTTTTTTAAATCCTTTTTTTTTTTAGAAATCAAGATTTAGTTACAACAGATAATTGCTCTCAAATCCAAATAAAAATTATAATGATCAAGTAACACCTAGGGGTAATATGAATTTAATAGTTCATCTCCTAATCAAGTTTGTCTTATTAAGTTTTGTTGTATTACATTTTAATTGTATTTTAATGAAATCTGCAGCACAGCCCAGTAAGACTAAAGTAGGTTACTGTGCTGAGATGAACTGCCTCAGGAAAACTGAGGAAAAAAGAGTTGGGACAGACACCTCTTCAGTAGTGCATCGTGCTGCCTCCATCTGTCAGCTCAATTCTTTACCAGCATGTCTGTGATCACAGAGATGGTATGACAACAGCCTGTTATATATTTAATTAATCCAGCCCAGGAAAAGAACATGGGAGAACTTTGCATTGTGTTTTCATTGCACATTTCTTTGATAAGAAAGAGACTGAGGGAAAACCTCTCACACATGAGGCTACTGCCCTAGAGACAATGTGGACTCTTTACATTACCCTTCGAAGTATATAAACATGAGCCTGAAAGTAACAGTGCACCAGAAAGATGCCACAGGAGCAACACTAAACACTTCAGATTACCCTGAGACCAAGATCCTTGGGACAGGGAGGAGGGCACACAGCAAGCTCACTGCCCTGGACTTCAGGAGAGCAAACTTTGGCCTCTTCAGTGGCCTGCTTGGTAGAGTAGCATGGGATAAAGCCCAGGTGGGAAGAGGGGCCCAAGAAAGCTGGTTAATATTCAAAGATCACATCCACCAAGCTCAGAAGTAATGCATCCCAACAAAGAGGGCAAAAACACCAGGAGGTCTGAATGGAATAATGAGCTCCTGGACAAACTCAAAGACAAAAAGGAAGCCTACAGAAGGTAGAAGCAGGGACAGGTAGCCTGAGAGGAATACAGCGAGATTGTCCAAGCCACCAGGGATCAGGTTAGGAAAGTTAAAGCCCTGATAGAATTAAATCTGTCCAGGGATGTCAAGGGCAACCAAAAAAGCTTATCTAGGTAAGTCTGCAATAAAAAGAAGACCAGGGAAAATGTGGGCCCTCTCCAGAAAGAAATGGGAGACCTGGTTACATGGGACATGGAAAAAGCTGAGGTACTCAACAACTTTTTTGCCTCAGGCTCCACCAGCAACTGCTCCAGCCACACCACCCAAGTCACAGAGGGCAAAGGCAGGGGCTGGGAGAACAAAGAACCACCCACTGTAGGAAAAGATCAGGTCTGAGACCATCTAAAGCATCTGAAGGTGCACAAGTCCATGGGACCTGATGAGATGAACCTGCAGGCCTTTAGGGAACTGATGGATGAAGCTGTTAAGCCACTATCCATCATATTTGAGTAGACATGGCAGCACATTGAAGTTCCCACTGACTGGAAAGGGGGAAAGAAAACCCACATTTTTAAAAAGACAAAAATGGAAGACCCATGGAACTACTGGTCAATCTCATCTCTGTGCCTGGCAGGATCATGGGGCAGATACTCCTAGAAACTATGTTTACACACATGAAAAAAAAGAAGGTAATTGGTGACAGCCAATTACCCGTGGCTTCACTAAGGGCAAATTTTATGGTCTTCTATGATGTCACAATGCAAAGATATTTTCTTGTTCTCATTTTGAATTTTGTCCTTAAGACAACACAATCCTCTCCATGTGGTTTTCCTGTTATTTTTTCCCATGGTTTTCTAGTCTGAGGACTGTTTGTACTCTCAATACAGCTGAAAACATTTTTAGTTCTCCACTTCTTCCACACTTCTTTGAATAAAATCTTTTATTATCTTGCCACTACTAGTCACTTACCATCCCTTGAGAGCTCTGAAATTTCATTTTCTGATCGCCTCAACTGTCTGTTCTTTCTTACTTTCCTGCACAATGAGACCCTTACACTTACACTGACTAACAAAAGGAAGGAAGAAATATAGAACAAAGATGGTTATTTGCAATTTACTGGAAACTTGAATCATAAGAGAAAAAATACACACCCAAAAGAGTACATTATAGCAAGGAATTACTGCCAGTCCAACTCAGCACATAACAACCAACGCACTGCAAAACCAGAAAAGCCTCTACACATGCAACTATTCAAAAAGAAGTCTGAGTCAGTCAGCTTTCTCAATGTGACTATGCAGAAGGACAATGTTGTCAGGCTGCCCCAAAGTTAAAGTTTTTTTGATACAAGAAAAGGGTGGAAATGCATTTACAAGTCAAGCATGATCACTGCGAGTATTGAGTCATACTCCTCATGGCAGGAGGCTCTGCCCTGCAGCCTGAGCTGCCTCTTCTCCCCCAATACAGCCTGGTTTTGTGGCCTGGCAGCTGCTCGCACACCCAAAACAATACATCATCACTCCACAGACAACTTACCATTTCTCAAATTTGATACATTTTAGTTTTTCTGCTTTTATGATGCAAAGGTAAGTAACATTTGATAAAAGAATGTGCTCAGAATGACCTCATCTTCAACCGTCAGCATATATTAGGTCAGCAACTGAAGGTGAACAAGTGTCTGTATAAAAGTTATACAAAACTGTGACTATCATTGAAAGATTACATCTCTGGGAGTGATATGCCACATGCTTTTGAGTCATGTATTTATACCCTAAGTAATTAAAACATTAATTGTAAATCAGTCTGGCCATGCATTTCCATTTAATAACAAAGTTGTTTCAATAGGTGAATTGAGCATTAAAGATGTTTTGTTCCAAGTTTCAGTAGTTTAGAGTTAGTGGTGTCTCACAGCTTCAGTCCCTATTTTAGGACACCAAAGAAGGTTAAAACCACAGCAACCAGGAGACAGAGAAAGTGTCTAACAGCAGTTATGGCTACTGAACACTGGTTGCTAAATGCAGACTAGGCATTAAGTAAGGGAGAGGAAAAAGTAAAAGGTTGGAGCCTTCATTATGGATTCGGTTTATAATAAAGGCATAGCTTTAAAATTCTAACTAGATAATCATGTCAGAGGGAAGGGAAGCTATCCTGAATCCTGCAGGGATCCATGCTCAGGTCATTTACAAAAAAATATTTTCTGCTAAATATTCTCTCTCTTACAATACATTTAGCACTTCTATTTAGCAGAGATACTAGTTTTTGCTCATATCTCTGACAAAGGGACTGGAATAAGCAGTGATTTGCAAATTAATTTATAGTAGCTTGTCCCTGACCATTAACAAGCTCAGACAGCTAAATGTGCTTGTGCAGAGACTTCCTAAATGCAAGAGAGACCAACACCAGCTAGACACACTTGCCCTTTCTGACTGACCACAGCAGTAGGTCTACTAATCACAGAGATGAATGGATATGCAGTCTGTCAGAAAAGGGAACAAAGACCGTAGCTACAGGCAAAAAGCTCCCTGCTCACTGGGTTAGGATGCTTCATTTACATTATTCTAAGCAAAACAGCTCTTGTCAGGAGGTTTTTGACCATCCATTCTCTTTTATTTAATCGTGGAATTAGGTGATATTATCTACAGCTAATTGTTTGGATTCTTTGAACAGGCTGAGCAAGCAGTAACATAGGCTGGGCCACACTGGTTTAATACAGCTTTGGAAAACAGAAGGCTAGATCATCACCATACTCACATCCGCAGTGTAAAACAAACCCATGCCCTTTTGGTCACAGTGCCGTGTCAGCCTCTTCAAGGAAAGACTGCATCCAGAGGGATCAAACTCACCATTAGAGCTTAAAATTTCTAAAGTTGCCAGACCAACAGTTCCCCCTCCCCAGGTAGACAAGCATTCTTCTGCTTTTGGAGGTAAAAACAGCTCAGACGATGTACTACTGCGAGATGTGGCAGTAGAGAACTTTCTAGACATTTGCTGTATTTACCTCAGCTCTGCTGGTAATCAACTCAGTGCCAATTTCTGGCTCATTTGTACCGGTGAGATGAGCTGCCACATGCACCCTTTCTCTTAGTTATTTAAATGAGTTTAGGGGGTAAAGACATGGTGGAGGCTAACAGGTGTCACTCTGAAGCGATACCTATTACACAGCTGCATGTTTACTCCCTCCTCGTATCAGTCGAAGAAAAGGACATAATTTCTGACTCAAAGAAGTCAAACCTCCCCTTTGCATCACACTTCATACCAAGCCTGCCTGTGGCATGTGTGCTCTGCAGATTGCTCAGATGGAGCAAAAGGCATCAGAGAAGGTTACAAGGAGTCTACTAGAGAAAAAAACCAAAGCCAACACCTGCAGCTCAACAGGCACAAGAGGACCATCTCCTCCAGCAGCACTCTCACTCCAGGAGCAATCACCACTGCTGTTCTGTTCCATCATGGTGCTGTTTCACAACCATTCACCTCGTACACATTTCAGGGTACGTACTGCAAAAGCCAAGAATCCCCACTAATTCCATCTATTCAAGAGCAGAGATGTAAAAGCCATGCAAATCACAGGTATGTCCTCGATCAGACTGTCATTTAAGAGCCGAGTGTACAATGTCTTCAAGACTACTCCCTGCCTACTTGAAACTGAGGGGTACAGGGGAAGCTGTGCTTTACAGGAAGCCATGGGCTTTCTCAGCTGCTTCCTTGGTATTTAAGGAACATCAAACTTTTTATGTCTTTGAACAAAAGTGTATGTAATCACTCAAAAGGAGCTTTTCTTAAGGTGCCTTCCAGCCAATTTTTACCAGAAATTATCACTATCCTAAAATCCTGAAAGTCAGCATACAACTTCTCAGGTCTCAGAAATAATCATCATCCCCCTCTGCAGAGCACATCAGCATCCATCTAGAAATGGCAGATGGAGAATACTACAGGAATTTATCTTCTAAAAGGATAGGCTCTGATTATTTCTGTAACATTCAAATTCCTTATGGCCTGAAGCATTTGGGAGCTGTATTTTGGTGCTCACAGAACAGAGCTCCATATAAATGAAAACTAAGCCAGTGGGAAAATCATTTAGTTGTAATAAGAGATATGACAGAAGTCACAGAATACAAGAACCTTTATTCTTTAAAATAGAAAGAATGCAAGGTACAGCTTGGGGGGGTTTTCTTGCATATTTATGTGCAATACAAACACTTCACAGGTGCTTAAATCTTTTTTTCCGCCTCTTAAGTTTCTACTTTTTCTTCCTTGGTCTGTATATATTAAATATGCCTTGCAATGCAGGAAACACTGCTAAATGTTTCCCTGGGAAAAATACTAGGGTCATAAAGATTTGGAAGAGGTCTGGTGCACAAACTAGAAGGTGTCAACATATTTGAATGAAACCAGGTATAAGCTATGTGTGAAATACAAAAATTAAAACTAGTCTAGGGTTGATGAAAAAGCATACTTCCAGTTAAGTCTGTTAATGGGGAATCTTGGCTGCTGAGTATAGCAAACAATTTAGCTTTCCAAAAGGAAACATTACCACTGTAAGAGACTTTCTTATGCCTGTCTAATAGGGAGTGGCATATTTCAGGCATTCAGAGCATAAAGCAATGACAACAATGCAGAGTCACATGAAGTTGTTCTGCACCAGCTGTATAAGCTTCCCGAAATTTCATTCACCTAAAGGTCAAGAACTTGTGGTACTGCACATATGAGGCCTTTGAGAAAAGTTCAACTGCTTGTAAGATTTTCCTTGTGGTTCAGTACACAGCTAACATTTCACTGATTAGCTTGGCAATGTGACATGTTGTCCACATATGTTCTGCTGTGCAGGAAATGCACTTGGTGTTTTCTGCTGTTTTTGGAACCAAGTAGCTCTCTGCCATAGGCAAAAAGTTATGGGGGTATGATGGACTACAGCAATTTCTGATCTTACCTACACAAATCAGATTGTTTGTAACAATCCTGACTCAAGCAGCTACCCACCTTGAAAGTTATTTAAAAAATAATCACAATTCAGATTCATTTTCAATTCATATTTTAATTCAAAAAATTGAAGTCATTTAACCAGAAAATATCAAGGACTTGGAAAATGGTATTCTGCCAAGCCTAATCCTACCGTGCCCAGTTTTAAACAAACATATATAACCCAGCAAAATGTAGCCTCTGGCTTAAAAACAATCCTGTATTAAAGCCATAGGTAATCTGTCTTACATAATGCTATTTGCATTTTGTAATCCTGTTAAAAATACTTGTGACATCAAATCAATGCCTTCTAATCACAAATTCAATATCCAAACCAGGACTCATGTAGCAGAACTGGTTTGGGGCTTTTTCTTTATTTTATGAGTAGTCTTTGTAGCATTTGTGGTATAGATAAACAGCATGGCGGTATAAACTGAAGTTTAGTCTTTTAGTACAAATATAAATTAAATTAGAGAATTATCACCACTTATCCTAGATAATTAAACTAGAGTCTAATGTTCCAGTCTGGTGAATTATTTACATCCATAGGATGGGACGGTAACACAAAGTTTTGCCACTTATAAGTGGCAAAGATTATAACTTTATGGTAGGAAGTTAATATTAAACCTTATGCTAACTCACCTTATCCCACTTAAATTCTGAACAGCAATTCAGTTTGTAGCGTAATAAAGTCCCAGAATGTAGGCAGATACCCAAATTCACTGCAATAGTCCCAGTTAGCCTTAGAATTTCCTAGAGAGTTGACTTCATTCACTCAGCTGTGCACACAGCACATATTCCAGTTAGATAAACACTTAGTTTAACACTCTACAGCTCTCTAAGTAGATGTGATTAAAAGCACCTGGTGTCTACAAGAGTTCTCTTGAAGAATTGCAAAAGTGAGATATTATGGAGATCACAGCAACTGAGAATCAGGAACAGTGATAATCCTGCCCACTTTCTCCTCAATGAGGTAGGTAGAGCACATACCTAAGGATGGGAGATCCAACTTCCAGCTCCACATGAGAACAGCTGATAGAGCAGGGCTGCTGATGGCTTATTACAGAATACAGGCTCATTGGAGAGCATAATCTGGCATACAAGCTCTCCCAGCCATTCGTTCTCTGTTGCACAGGGGCTCAGAGCAGATGGAAACTTTCATGAAGCATGCTCTGGGTCCTGGCAGTTGGAACCCAGAGCACAGAAGTGACTGAGATCCCGTGAAGCCCAGTAAAAAACAGAACCGAGATCTCCCACTTCTTCTGTGCTCCAGTCACTGAGGGAAAAAAAAAGAGTGTTCTTTCTTTCAATACTTCTGAAATGTCTGCCCACAGAAGAATTATAGATGGACTTCTTCTGAAATGGACAGAGGACATATAGAAGAATTACAGACTAGTTAAGGTTGGAAGAGATTTCTGGAAGTCACCTGGTTTAAACACTTGTCTCCCACTCTGTTCAGCACAAGAACAAATTCAGAATTAGATACAATGTCCTAATGATTCCTTAATGTTTTTAATGAAAGAAAAACAAGTAATTCACTGGACTGGTCTTCAGAGAGTTCTTTTTTTTTTCACCATGAAAAAAAATGCTAAAAACAAAGTTCTATTGGGCAGGCTAGCTTGTTACCCTATCCCAAACAGTTCAAATTCTGGTACAGCTGAGCTTAAATTATGAAGACAGGATTTTTTTACTCTTATTATGCACAAAAACAGAGAGAACACTATGTATCCTAGAGAGTCCAATAGGGTTCCAAGCCCTGAGCTGGTTTAAAGTCTGATGTTCTCTTTAAATTTGCAAATACAAGTGCTGCATGTCCTATCAAGTCTGGCATGCACTTAGCATAATAACAAGCATCCTAAAGGTCTCATCTCTGATAGTAGCAAAAAGCAGATGCCTGAGGGAAAAGGATATGTTTGTGGCAATATTCTCCCAGTCTTCAACTGAAAGCTCAGAGGCCTGATGAAATTTCCCATTGCTCAACTCTACTGCTATACTGCCTTGATAAAGTACTAACATTTTTACAACATTGCTATCATCAGAATAAAGACATTCATTTTCAGAAGCCATAGTGCACTGTTTGAAACATCACACGCTGTTAGTGGCAACGGCTCTGAAGTTAGCAATAAACACTAACATAGAAACTACACTTGAGACATAGTATACTTCCAGGAAAACAGTGCAATACCATAGAACTTTTCCAGAAACTTTTTAAAATACATATCAGTTCCTTTATTCTGATTTTACTATCAGATTATGGCCTAGACAAATATCCTCTATATTGTGGCAAGATCTACAGAATTTATAATTGTGGAGAAAAATAAAATTAAATTCAAGGTACCCTATAGTTACCAGGTATACGGGCTGGGTCTGTGTGCACACCCAGCACACTCTGAAGCTCCCGGCAAGGACCAAGAACTGTTCAACTGAAATCTCTAAAAACAGTCCCTTGCAGTCCCCCTGCAGCATGATGATTGACTGAACTCTCACCTGCCTTTACAATAAAGCAGCTGGTAAACAGGACCTCTCCAGTTCAAAATAATGGACAGTACCTGAAGTTTCCCCAGGCAGCTCCTGCTGTGCATAGACCAACTGGTAGGAATTGCTTGCAAGCATGAATAGCATCTGAGGTCAAGAATCCCACATTTCCAGAGACTCCCTAAGGCAGCTGAAACTGTTCCTATTTACACAGCAATCGCCTGTATATATGCAAGACATCCAGAAAATGTTTTGTATAGAGCTTATTGTAAACCAAAAGAAACAGATCATGCATAATCAGCAGAAAACAGTTTGTGGAGCCTCATCTAATCCAGGCTACCGTCATCATCTGGTAAAGGACCATCAGACCCTATCCAAGATATTAGGTTTCCATTACTCAACACAACAGAAACCAGTCAAGTACTTTTCCCATCCACTCTTTAAACAAACAGCTGTTTGACGGTGCAAAAATATTGCAAAATTTATTTGGAAACAAGGGATTACACTGTCTTTTTCAATGAAACATTATGGTCATCTTCCCACATTTGTCAACATATTAAGCCTACTTTGTCTGCATCTATGTTGCTTCCTTAATGATTTTCAGGTTAAAGTTTTTGGCACAATACCTAGAAATATTTGTTCTATCAAAGTTGCACTGAATTAAATGACAGAAAATGATCAAAAACCCAATTCCAGCTTCAGAATAATCCTAGAGGCATTACTCCCATTTTACATAGACATTAGAACAGAAAAAGCCAGCCAGACAGACATTTTCATGTAATTTTGAAGTAATGACACCAGATGGAAAAATAAAAGTCCACACATTACTCACAAATTTTTCTCAAAAAATGTTAAATTATCTGTATCACCAATGTTCCTCCGAGTACTTTAAAATACTACCCAGACAGAATTAGAACAGTATTTCCCAAGTGAAGGTTGCATCTACCACTCACGTTATAAGTTCTCAGTCAAAGTGTGATCAGCTTCTCAGCTATGGCTTCTCAAAAAATCCATCTGCTACAGCCAAGTTCGTTTTTATTTCGATTTCTTTTCTATGTACACTAAGTGATTCAACAGTTTTCCTATTCCTTAAAGGCTAGACATTTATACCATGACTGCTTTGAACTCATAGTGATGAGCAGCAGTACATCTTACAAACAGGTTACACCTTAGGACCAGCTAGGATATGCTAGGATTGTGCTTGATATGAGCAATACAGTCATCACCTCATGAGGTATTCCCACTCTCATCTCCTCCCCTCCAAGCATAGTTACATTTCAATTGTCCAAGGCAGTAAATGAGTCAGATAACTACTTAAAAAAAAAAAAAAGCCACAGGGATAACATGTGTAGAGGTAATAAGTTATAGAAGAACACTCAACAGTATAACTGATATCAAAGTTACACTGTTGACTATGAATGGACACAAATCCCTTCACCAATACCGACCTCAGACCAGACAGCAGGGCATAAAAAGTAACTCTCCTGCTCTCTGACCTAAGCTTACTCACAAGAAGTCAAATTTGGGCACTTCTACATTTATACATGTATACATATATATATAACTTGTACAGTTAATACATAACCTGACAAATAAGTACAAATAAATTAACCTTAGCAGAAACCACAGCTTGGAGAATCAACAGAAATACATATAAGGGAAAGCTTTTTATGTAAAGCTGCTGTATGACGATACTTCTAACAATTACAACTTGCCAGTGTAACACTAAAACCACTATCAATTCTCAGGACAATTGGCTGGATGTGCAAGGGGTGCTCCACCCACATACACATCCTGCTGCAAAGTATAATGAAATAAAGTCTCAAAACTAATCATCTTTTGTCATCAAGCTTTGTATCTGTTAACCTAATTAATAACTTCATTACAACAGAGTATCATCCATTCATGCTGAAGTCAGTGAGGATAATCTGGCCATGCTGATTCTCCAAACTCTAGATTAGTGCCATCTCCCTCAGCCATCTGCAGGATATTATAATTTCTTTACAGTACAGTTGTTAGCTTTCCAGTACTGAAACTACTGAAGCACGATTCAGGACTAAACTAGTTTGATCTAATTCCAAGTTTTTCTTTCCACATCCCCAGTAAAATTAATCACCTTAAATGCAGCTTCATTAATAGCAAATAAAACTTTTGATGAGTTAGGTACGCTACATGAAGTGCTTCTGAAAGTGGAATACTCATGCTAACCATGTCCTTTCATATGCTGTTTTTAAACTGTGGTACTGAACAGTAACATAATAAAACAGTAACATAATTCACCAATAATTGGACCAAGCTTTAATATTCTTTAAAAACATACGTACTAAAAAACTGTATTGCACAGTACCCATCACTTGTGCCTAGAAGCTCTAATCATACATTACAGTCTCACTAGGACTGGCAATGTATGGATAGATAGCTGCAGCCTCAAAAAACACATAGAAATTTGCAAAATTATTTTATATGAAAACTCAAAACCTTTGCTGCTTAATGACTTCTAAGATACTTCAAAATCTGACTGTCTAATTACATTTAAGCATGTAAGCCTTCTTAAAAGGAAACTTTCAGTTTTGTTTTACAATTCTGTGCCTACTAACACACAATTGCACTCAAAGTAAGATTTACATACTAATTACTTGCCTATGCCTGAATAGCAGGTATTTAAAAATCTATCACAGGATGGTAGAAACAGCAATGAAGGGATAAAGAAGACAAAGGGACTAAAAAATGTTGCTCTTCTGGGTCCTACTTACAGACTGGAAAGTGTTTCTTTTTGGGCTCTGTAAAAGTCTTTGTTTGAGGATTAGTGTTCGGAAATTGAATTACATTGCAAAGGTTGAGTTAGATTTTCAGTTCTATCAGAAAACAGAGGAGTGTTTTTTTCCAATGATATTTGGTGTTAAAAATTATCAATAGCTCTATTTTGGATAGGTAATATTTAATGTCGAATGGCAATATATTGACAAGCATATAAAATGTTTTAAATTTCAAGTCATATTTCAAGGCCAACACAATATAAATTTAGTTCCTTTTTTAATAACAAAACTACATTAATATTAAAACTGGGCAAAATTACTATAGTTATCATAAAACAATTCATTAATAAATGAAAATCCCTAATATCAAAAATTAAAGCAGTGCACTAGCTCATCATAGTGAATTATAAATTATTTCCCACAATCACAGATTTTTATCTCTGACCAATAAAAGCAAATATTTAACTATTTTTACAGACATGCTTTCAGAAACAGATGTTTCACTCCATCCTTTACCATCCAGGATAATCCAGGCACTTAACCTCAGGGATCAGCGCTATTCTGTATCTTCAGAGAAATACATGCTTGTACTGTTTTGCAATTTCATTTTAGCATTCTGGCGCAATTCAGATCTGTGCAGAATAATCACTGGAGCCTAGCTCAAGACACCATCAGTGAAAGGTCATTTCTCCATTTGTGAGCAGCAAGTCAAGGAACAGATGCGCAGTCTTTATGAGAAGAATCTTACAAATTACTTTTTTTAAACTTGATTCTTTGCTAATTCAGACAATACTTCAGAGTTATGAGCATCAATCGCTAAAACTGTAGCTTGAGGTTTTGTTTTAGTAAACAAGAAATCATAGCTCTATTCTGTTAGTAGCTATTTGTATGTAATTAAATAGAGCTCTTCTCTTTGCTCTATCTCCCCTTACTTTGTTACCTTCACATTTTCTTCTGGTTTCAGCACTTCTTCCCTCCTTACTCTTCCATTCCAATCAATATGTCTTTTTATCAGTAGTCAAACCAGGAAGCTACCTATAAGTTTGCAATTTGAACTTTCTCATCTATCACAATAAAAATAATGGTATTTATTTACTTTAGCTTGCTGTCCTCAGTATGGTTAGTAACTGTTGGTGTCTTTCAGTATAATCTCAATTAAACTAAGGGAGTGGGGAAACTCACAGAAATGTTTGACTCTTTTAGGACAGCTTTACCTCAGAAAAGAAAACAAACATAAGTGTCTATATAACATAATGAACATAAAGACTAATCTTCCTACTAATGTGAACTTTGGCATTAGCTCCAGCAGCCATTTAACTTCCAACAGAAGTTGCAGCTATTGCATGTGTTCTCAGCAATAGTGTTTCTGTCCCTGTATCCAAGAGACAGAATTGAGCCCTTGTAGAGAGCTGTCAAGTCTCATAACTTCAGCTGAACTTTAAAAAAAAAAAGGTGCAAAAATCAACCAGTTATTAAGAGCAACTGTGGTTTCATTTTTAGATGTTTCTATGCTTCTAGACATAGAGGGTGGGGAAAAAATAGCTAGGACACATTAGACAAGTAATTGATTTATTAAGATTTGTATCTTCATAGCTAATTCCCATGATACTCTTTCAAGTGTCTGATGCTGTCAATTCTGCTAGTACATTTCCCTGGATGCGATGAGAAACCTACTCCTGTATTCCAATGCCAAGAGGGTGAGAAAGTTGTGAATTACATAAAACTTTTAGAAGTAACTTGGAGAAATTCCTCCAGATAAAGTTTTGGGGGTGATCTGCAAACCATCTTACAAAAGACCTCTCCAGAAATCCTGCTATTAAGTGAACTGTGCCTGCTGGAAATGACAGTGGGGAGATTGGAAATCTGGGGCAGCATTTAAGGCTATTTTGATGATGCTTCACTCCAGCATAACTGGTAGAATTGAGATCCCCAGAGAGCAACCAAAGCTCTTAAGACATGCCTGTAAAGAATACTGTGACTTCGAAACAATGGGATAAAGACTTTTCTTTCCTCGCAAAAACTGTCCAGGTTTTGGAGGAAGATAATTTAAAGACAGGATACTATTGCTGTAACTTGAGATAGTGCATAAGCAGTAAAAGCCAACACACTTTAATTAAACACCTACATTCCTACCAAGTAAGCTAAATGAAAATTATTAGCCATCATCTTTCACTAAAAACTACACTACAGCATTCCTGAAAAAGGCTACTTTAATGAAGCATTTCATTTTAGGCCCATAACGTTAAATATTTTCCACAATACTCTGAAGAGCAAAATTACACACTTTAAAGGACATAAATGTTATTAATAAAAAGGAAAATATGAATATGCAAATCCTGAGGGATATCTGGGAAAACATGAAATTTAATTCAGACAGATTCTTTATTCTTTCAACTACAAAGGAGAAACTATTGAGAATGGAGTGTACTTTCCATTTTCAAATGAAGACAGATACAGTCCTGAAAAACATGCTTGAATTAAAATTACTGGAATCAATATGCAGGTAAATGAGTTAAGTTTAAGAACTCAGTATTTACAGGTCAAATGACATGATTTGATGAACTGTTCTGACTTCCACTGTAAAAATACAAAACCACAAGTGAGTTCTAAGCAGATGCTTCTTCTTCAACACTAAACATTATTATATTTTTGTCAATGTATGAAATTTTGTGCATCTATACTATGTTATTTATTCAGTCATTATCTCACTGTATTTTTATAGCCATAGACACCTTTCTAAGGATTTTGTTTTGTAGTCACTAAACAATGTATCTGCCCTCTGGTGGTCACACTCACATTTTTACCTTTTTAAGTTAAAAATGCACTTTATACAACTACCACCTAAAAGGTTTAATAGATATTTAGCTTTTAGTCACCTTGGGATGGCTTGTTTTACAGTCATGCAACTGCTTACATTTCAACTTTATCATGCAGAAATAGCTCACACAAAATTTAAGATATTTCTTGTTTTGTCCATATCTAGAACCAAGCTTAGACACCAGTTTCTAAAGCACTCAAACTACAGAAAAGCAGAAAACACCTGAACTTTCAATTTATATTGAGATTATGTGTTTGGTATTGTCTAGAAAAGATGTTACAACTCGTAACACATTGAAATGTTGGCTACTAGACTCCAAGGTCCATAAATACATTAACTGCTTCTGAGGAAAACCATGAATATTTAAAAGACTGTTTGCACATTTAAAGGTGTCAGAGCTGCACTACTTAGAAACTTCTATACATATATAGTCACTCCAGTAGGAAAAGGCAAGCCAACTATACATAAGGTACATACAGCTCCAATATGAAGGATGAGTTCCTTCACAACCCCAAAGTTGTCCTGAACACAAGTGCAGTATTACTGAGTTGTGGCAACAGTGGTAATAGTTCCCATCTGTCTCTATAACCTAATCAAACCTGGACCTAGGGAATAATAATGACACCTGCATCAGAAGGAAGAGCTCAGAAGATTGTAGATTGTCTGCAAGAGCCTGAAGAACATAGCACAGAATCATCCAACACCATGTTAGAAGAGGATCTCAAGGATTATCTGGTTCAACCTTTCTTGGCAAAAGCATGACCTAGACAAGATGGCCCTGCAGCCTGTCCAGATGTATCTTAGAAGTGTTCAAAGTTGGGGAATCTACCTCTTCCCAGGGGAGGTTACTCATTTGAGTAATTGGCTGACTGTTCCTATTGTGAAAAACTTTCCTCCTGTGACCAATCAATCTCCCAAGGAGTAACTTGTACTCATTCCCCCTAATCTTTTCCATGTGACTCCCTGTAAAAAGGAGGTTTCCATCTTCTTTGTAGGCATCCCTTAAATACTGGAACATGGTGCTAAGGTCTCCCCTAAGCCTTCTCTTCTCAAGGCTGAACAACCCAGTTCTCTCAGCCTTTTTTCACACCAAGCTTCTCAGTCCTTGGATCATCTTTGTGGCTCTTCTCTGGCCCTCTCCAGCCTGTCCACATCTGTCTTATTTAGTGGGGACCAAATCTGCACACAGTATTCCAGGTGTGGCCTGACAAGCACCGACATCCCCCTTCCACCTTCATTGCCAAGATATTCCCTCTCTTTGGGTGTCTCTGAACTTCACTATAAATAAAGAAGTATGTTGGTAAGTGGAAGCAGGAATCCTTTATATTTGGTGAAAAGACCTTATCTCTGGTCACAAGGGCTCTTGTCTTCATAACTTACGGACTTGACCACTGCAATACTGAAACGATTTCGTCACACTCCAGAGAAAGCAACTTCCTCAAAACAGGACAGGGCTCTACAACACATCATGATGCTGGCTCTGGCTTTTAGTGTTACTCAGAACTCAGTTCACTGTGTGGAAAAAGGGTTGTCATTGTGTCCTGAAATTATTTAACATCAACAATAAAACCAAATCACACTGGAACCATTAAAATTGCTCTTAACTGAAAATGCTCGCCATACACGGAGAAAGCACAGCTCTTCACAGCAGCTGGAACCGAACACAAAACTTACAGGTCCAAGACTCAAGAATGCCTAGAGGCCACAGTTTATTCAACACTGCATGCAAAGACTCCATTTCTGTTCTCTTTCTTAATGCAGAACTCCCCTCTTGTAAACTCACTCAAGTCCTGTACAGTTTTGAAAGGATGGGAAAGGAAAAGGCATGTATCCCCCTTTTCTAGTTAGAACAGGTTAATAAACAGTAAAATGGCTAGCACAGCATATTAACATCTCACCTCACCCCAAGAGAGAACCAGATTTTGATTGTATGTTGCCATGTAACAAACACAACAAATATACCTAATTCAGCTGAGAACTGACAAGTAAGAAATGCCTTCCATTAAAAAAAAAACCAAACAAAAAACCCCCAGAAACACACAAAAACCCCCCAGCAATGCAAGGGGATTTAACTTCCTATTATATATTAAGTTTGTCCAGAGACCACAGCATGGAGGTGGCTTCGCGGAAGGGCCCACAGTTTCCAGCTTACTCAAAGTGGCAGTAACAAAGTTACTAAACCTGTTTATGCCACCCAAAGAAGAGCTGTAGCCAAGCTATTACCCGAAAATTTTAAGAAGGAAGGCACATCAAGCACCTCCTGCATTTTGATTCCCCTAGAGATATGAACAGCAGCAGGGTCAGAAACCCCACTTTTTAGTCCTTCTAAACACTGGAGAAATCATGAAGAGAACCATCTATCCTGTTACAAAGGGTAACTTGTGGTGTATAAGCCTACTGATGAACAACACTGAACTCTTAAATACTCTTGAAAAGTGGTCCTTCTCAAGGTTTTTTTTTCCCCTCTTCTTTTGAATTTTGTTCATTTCTACTATTCTGCCCATGCTATAATATTCAGTGGGGAAGACTTCCCTACTTAGCCAGCACCTATGTGCTGGTTGGTTAACTCCATACTATTGTTCTCCACCAGCAGAACTGTTCCCTGACTCCAAATTTGGTACAAAAGCTAAGTTTTGCACTAATTGATTACATACACCTCCTTTGCACATGCACAGACACACACAGAGCCCTACAGTGTTGTGACATTGTAAAGGCAACTCCTTTACATGAACCCTCCAAACCATGTTGGACAAATAAACAGCACTGCAAACACAGAATCAGGAAAGTTAGAAGTGAGTGGCACAGATCAGAAAGACAAAGACAATCTGTACTCATGTATAAACACTGTCAGCTCCTCACTCAGGTAACAGTATAAAGGAAAATGGTATGTTAATATTTGGTTGGCCATCCAGAAAAACCTAATTAGTGGCCAAAGACTAACTCACACAACCAGGAAGTTATGGATCGGCGTTTGTTTTCCTCAGACAAGCTGTTGAACAGTAACAATTACATACTTTAAACCAGAGGAAATTAAAAGGTCATGTATACCTAATGGTGCAGACAAACTATTAGGACAACTCAATTCCCATTGGGATACATCCAAATTCAGCAGTCTTACATGAGTATTTACAGAATTTAGAAAGACTACATCTGTACTGATTCTGTCTGATTTAACTGACAATTTAGACAGCTAGTTCCTTTCTAATGAGGCTGTTTTTTAAAGTTATCACGTCCTCATAAGTTGAACTGGCCTTTTTTTCCTCTCTTGGCTATTTTTGTGCATCTGAGATGCTCTGCATCAAATGCTGCTTTTTATATAAAGTTTAGTTGCTTAAAGTAGAATGGGGGTACTGTGAGCTCTTACAGAAACATTTTATAATTCAAGCTGTTATGCTTCCATACTAAAAAGTTAACAAGGGGAAAGCTGTAATCACATTATGAATTGAGCCATTTCAAAACCAAAACAGTGTAGGAAAACAGTGTATTCACAAAATGAATACTAAGATACATTTATCCCAATTCATACAGCAAACCAAAAAAAAAATTGAAAGCTTCTTAACAATAGTTAATAGAGGATCCAGATGAACATTTCTGTACTTATTCAACATTTACTAGACAGGAGAAGCTAAAGAGCAATCCAGAGCAGTATTTGCAATGCAATTAGGCTAGACAAGTAAGTCTGAATGTATGCCAGCTGCAGGGGTCTGCCCTTAATTCACACAATCAAATGTCTAGTGTGTCACACAGTGTCTAGCATCAGTATCTCCAGTATTAAAAGTCTCATCAGATATGTACTTGTTTACTGAGCATCTTAATCAGGGTCTGAGCACATATCTAGCTGTACCTTCTAGCAGTCTATGTGCCAGTCCATCACCATCTGTCAGTTAAAGCTTTCACAGACAGAAAAAAATCAATTCAAACAAATGTGTTCGGCACTCAAACTAAGCTATCATTCACATTTCAATATAAGACTTGAATTCCTTTTCAGTGTTCTTCAACTTTGACCCAGCTCTACCCCCTCCTTCACTGAAAAGGGCAAAGACAACAGCCCAGCAAGTGGGACAGGCAAAACAGACCTCCTTTGTTCACTTTTTCCCTTTCAGTTTTCTATTGAGGTAAATAACTGAAAGCTCAGCCAGCCTCTAGTAGCTCAGAAGAAAGCAATATAGCTAGCTTGCAACTATCCTTTCCTGGTTAACAAACTGTGGGACAAAACTTATGGTGCATCATGTTAATCTTATTACTGGAGATTAACTCTTTACAAATTCCCTTAATATTATATTTAGACAGTTTTCATAACTGCAAAATTTACAGTATCTTTAATACTGAACTGAATAGGCAATACACTTACTTACCAGCTTAAAATGCAACAAATTCTCACTGTGGAGAAAGTATAACTAAATTTTTTGAATACTAGCAGCCCACTCAGGAAGGCAAAA
This sequence comes from Neopelma chrysocephalum, assembly GCF_003984885.1. Taxonomy (NCBI): domain Eukaryota; kingdom Metazoa; phylum Chordata; class Aves; order Passeriformes; family Pipridae; genus Neopelma; species Neopelma chrysocephalum. Next base: position 5,418,530 of record NW_020897719.1, read on the forward strand.
ATCAAATTCATTGCATATTGCCCAACACACAACTCCTACATCATTCCCTCATTTTACATTACCAACATATATTTTCCTCTGTATGGCTTCCCATTTTAGCAGCTCTGTCCATAAAACATGACAAAATGAACAAGTCCGGTGAAAACTGTACAACAGAGTTTTACTGTTTTATTTCAATGTAATGGAAGTTAAGTAATTACAATTCAAGGTGATTTGAGACAAATCAACAAAACTACAGACTAATAGCAATTCCACAACTGCAGGCAAAACAGATTTAATTTTTAGGCTGACTGAGCTATTTGAGCTATGCAGTAATCTATTAAGAAAATCCCAAACCCTTAGTGTATTTAGTATCTTTTATGTCCAGATACCATGGAGAGTCATTTCCCTAAAGCAGGACATTACCTTTTCTTGACTTGAAATCAGAATCCTCAAACCAATAAAATCTGACAATTAGAGAGACCCCAAGAAACTCTGACTTGGTTACTAAAGCTCCAAAACTCCAAAGTGCAACAAGCTAGCAGGAGGTATCAGTATGTGTCACTGGATTTGTTATTCCATTTTCTGAAAATAAAGACTACTTAAAATAGCTGAATTTTCTTACTACAGCCCTTTTTATGAAACAAGCTGTGGTATATGTGATAAATAATACACTTTCTGCAAGAAGATAAGGAACAGTAACTAGGGCTCAGGTTCTGGAGATCTCATTCACCTTCAACATTATTATTTTTGAGTATATTTACTGTAGCCAGTAACACTAGTGACGGAACTAAGATATTAATACGAGTATGATTAGTTGTGGATTTATCTGTCAGTTGTGAAGAGGGTTTTAGCTCCATCCTTAACACCAGCTGGTATATGCCAACCCACTGTCCGATGTGGTCACACAGCTGTACAGATTCCCTTTAGCTACACTGCCTTTGCACAACCCTAAATGCAAATTCATTCAATGGATCCCGAGTTCTGTCAACAGCAAGCAGCTTTCTGGGTTTGCTTCTTTATATTCAATATTCTCAGAACATAACACTTTCCAAGTTCTGTTGATCTACCTAGAATATATCTAGGTATATCTGGCAGCTAATTTTAGACACGCAAGAGAATTTTACACTACTCTGAAATTCAAATAAGTAACTTTCACAGACTTCGGCATCAAACTCTTCAACAACTCTGGTCACTTGCATTGCAATTTCTATTCAAAACTAAACAAATGCCTGAGGGGTATTCATAGGAATGATAACATCAAACAGGTTAGACAAATATTAGAAAGATGCTGCACCTGCAAGCTAGTTTTCTGACTTCTAGATCCTTTGAGTAAGTATGTAACACTATACTATCTTTCCAGCTGATAACCTTTGCCAAAGAACACCAGCAAGATCCCCCTCTTGGCATATAAACTGCTCTCAAACTCATAATAAAGTCTAGATGCCTTCTGATGTTGTACAGTGACCTGTTTTATGCACAGACCCATATAACTACTATCTATAAATTATCACATATACTATGTTAAATTATGGAAGATGTTGAAATGATTAATAGTGCATCTGTTAGATACAATGAAGTCTTCAGGTTTCATCTACCTTTCCCCCAACATACCTAAGAATCAAAATGATAGACACAGAGAAAGAAATGCACAAAGACAGGGAACATTAGAAAAAAGAAACCCAGGTAGTTAATACTGGCTTCTTGAGTCAGTAGGAAGTTGGTTTTAATAAACACCAAAAAGCTGGAGCTTTATGGATAAAAGAACATCTTGTCATGATCTATAGGTTCCATTATAGAGTTAAATACCACATTTTCCATTGTTTTCATCCAACTACATGTCGTAGTTCAAACTACTACACTACATAAAGAGGTAAGCAATAGCATTCCTCTCACAGAGTACCTGTCAATATGGAACGGCCTTATTGACTGGGCTGAAGCACACTATGATTTCAAATATTTAAACAGCTCGGATTTATTAATCAGGTGCTGTTTACACTTAGATTCTGAAGTCTTGATTTAAACACATTTCAGACTTCAAAACTAACACATCTATGCTAAAGAGTCCAACGGCAGCTGACGGTTTAGTCAATTATTAGTTTATAACCTAACAGGCAAGTGCACTCTCTGCCCAGACTTGGCCGTGATATTCTGCATTAATTGTAATCAAGAATTAAAACAAGAGAAAGCAAGAAAAGCCCGGCATTGACACACATTGTAGCTATTTTATATCTAAATAACATCGCATTTGTAACGGGGGGAAAAAAAGAGGGAGGATGATAAATAAAGGCGCAAGAGCCGAAACGCGGAGCGCGGCACTTCAGCACCGACAGCTCCTTCCCCGCACACGCCCGGCCCTCGCCCCCGCCGGCCAGCGCACGAAATGGCGACCGAGCCCGCCCGGGGATGTGGGCGCGTCGCAGCCGCGGAGCGTCCCCGCCCGGCCCGGCCGGGACCGACCCCCCCCCGCCCGGGAGGTGCCACCGGCCGCCGCAGCAACAAAGCCCCGCAGCGGCCCCGCGACACCGGGCGGGCTCACCAGGTGCCTCCTCGCCCGGCCCCTCGGAGGAGCCGCGGCATCCGCGGCGGACGGGCGGCTCCCCGGCGTCGGGGCGCTGCGGGGGGCTGTGATACCGGCGGTGCGGGGGCTGGCGGCGGTGCAGGGGCTGATACCGGCGGTACGGGGGGATGTGACACGGGCGGTGCGCGGGAACGACACCGGCGGTGCGGGGGGATGGATGACAGCAGCGGCGCGGGGGGATGTGATACCGGCGCGGCGGCGGGCGCGGCACCTCCTGCAGCGTGATGCGCGGCGCGGCGACAGGGACTGCCAGGCCAGTACTCACGGGAAGGTGCGGCCCCTCCGCCCGGGGAGAAGAGGGTCAAGAGGGTACCCACGCTCTTTCTCTTGCTCTTCCTCCTCCTCTCCTTCTGCTGCTGGTGCTGCCCGCTCGGCAGCCTGGCAAGAAGAGCCGCGGCGGGCGCGCTCCCGCGCTATCCCCTCCCCGGTGCCCCCGCCCCCGCCGCGCCGCGGGGAAGGCGCGCTCCCGCGCGGGGGCGGGGAAGGCGCGCGCATCTGTGCGAGCCGCGGCGGGGCGGGCGCGCGCGCGGCACGGGGGCCGGGGCGGGGCGGGGCGCGTGTCCCTCGCACCTGAGGAGGCACCTCCATGCTGGGCTGGCGTTCCTCCCTCCCTCTCCGCCACCCAGGTTAAAATGGGGGTAGAATCATCGTCGTGCTGCCGCTCAGGGGTGCCCGGACGGTGACCAACTCGGCCCTGAGCCTCCCCAGCAGCGCCGGTGCCCTGCAGCCTCCGGGCTCCACCTGTGCCCTTCCCCGGCTGGGCACAGCCGAGCGCTCCCCGGGGCACCCCCAGAGCCGCCCCCCCGGCGAGGGCGGCGTTTTAAATAGCCGCATTATTTTAGCCCGGCAGTGCCCCTCTAAATAGATGGTTTCAGCGAGTTCCCAAACTGGAGACAAGGATATTATTTTACACTCGACAATTGTCCTGTTGAACTCGTTAAATTTCCAGTTCATAAGTTCAGGAAGGCAGGCGCTTGGATGCGATCACTCAAAGAGAAGCACTGGGTGACACCATTTGGATAACAGCCTGGAACTGGGCTTATTTCAAATAAACCTTTCTGCTGAACACACCTCTTGCAGTGCTTCCCTTTCACATTTTGCAGTTAATTTAATGCACGACATCAGAAAGCATTTTAATGTAATTTTGAGACGTCTGAGGGCTGTGCTCAGTATTGCTCAAAATTAATTCAAGTATACCTTTAACATGTAGTAAATGCGATTAACTGCCACTGTTGAACTTGCCTTTGGATCAGCTTATTTAAGAATAGCCTTTTGTGCATTGCAAGGTAGCAACTTTTATAATGGTTAACTATTACACATTTGAGGGAACAGATCTCAAGGTGAACTCTATAGTGATAACTTAACAGTGCAAAACATGATGCCTAAGATGAGTAAAAAGCCCTTATCCTGCAACTCTGCAGAAACCCCTTTACGACTGGCAAGTTAAATCTGAATGTCTGACCTTCTGAAAAACAACACTCTAGATGAATAACAGATTCTATAAATGATAGAGCACATGCATATAAATATCCAAGGGTTAAACAATAACTCAGACATTACTGCTTCAGACTTTGGAGATATTCAAGCTCCTCTTAATCTGAGGCCAGGATATTAATGTTTGAGACCTGAATATGCAAAGAAGATCGGAATGAATGTGAAGAAAATCCTTTATAAAGAGGGGAAGTAAGTGCTTGAATATTCTTTTATTTGTTTGCTAACCTTTTCAGTTTTGCTATACAACTCCCATGTTCTCAACTGATTTATTTAAATATAAAACCACTACAGACTAAGTAACTGTGCATCAGTGTGTTTCTTAAAATGTAGGATCAAAGATCTGGTTATTATTTGGATAGCCAACATTAGTTTAAAAGCACAAAACATTGGGCTGTGGCAAACCACTAGGTGCAAGGTAGACCACAGAAACCAAGTAAATGAAGAGATTTCACTGTTGCAGGGAGGGCGTGATAGACAACTCTATACTGATATATGATGAGACTGAAATGTTGCAGCTGGTATGATTACACTCTTATGATTCCCCTGAGAATTTAAACTCTATAATTTTTATATTACTGAGATAAACAAATACACACATTCAATAGCACCAAGCAGAAGTTTCCAAATGGTGGCATACATATAATCATACAGTAAACAAGTAAATTCAAAGGTTTATACTAGGAGCTACTTCTGCTGGTGATGGCATCCACTATTGTGGATGAGTGCCATCCATACTGGCAGTAGGATGGTGGCATCAAGCAAAAAGAAACAGGTGGGGTTGTTGGCATAAACAACATACCTCTCAGCCATTACGATAAACAGAAATGGTGTGGCTGAAGGAATACTAGCTTTCTCAGTTCTATGCCTCCTTGCATCTTTTCTGTAGTCATCGTTCTACTTTTTGTAGCCTTTCTCCTCACTTTGCCTGCTGCAATTATATCCGTGGATTGGCAGTTCCAAACATAGTGGTTTAGTCTTCATGATCCTTTAATACCAGCCTTAGTTTACTTAGGTATCATCTACTGCTTTCTTTTACCTATTGAGGTTTTTTGGTAGTCTTTGGCATTTTGTTCCTAAAGCAGACACTTTTAAGGATTATGGAAAGACATCTTGGGTTGGACATCTCACCTAACTTTAGATGTCTACTATGTGAATGTCTGTATCTGAGCTAGTCACTCTCTCCACTGAGCATAAAGGGAACCAGAAATAGGCAGTTTTAGTGTATGATTCATCTAACCTATTTTAGATGTCTACATTAGAATAAACCAAGTTGCATCCTAGAAATGCTGGTTTCTATACATTGACTCTAACAGGACCAGCGGGTGTCTCGTGCAGCTGTAAGTGTCTACATTGTCAGAGTCTGCATTTACTCAGCTGAATGCCACCCATGTAATTTTAACATGAGTTATTCCACTGTTCCACTTGTTTTGAGGTCTTACAATGGTGAAGGGAGCACTGTGTAGCACACAAAGTACTTTGCACAAAGTAAAATGGTGAGGTGTGCCCCACTGAATATATTCAAAGTCAATAGAACTTAGACTAATCATATTTGATAGATTATGGGGCCCCTCAATCAAAAACTGAACAACTTTTGAGATTATTTTAATCTAGTTTATTTATGGGCATTTCATATTTCCTTTGGAGGATCTCCTGATACCATAAAAGTAATGTAAATGCACTTACTTCTGGTCTAATACTTTTTAGAAGCTAGTATTTATTTACGGGGACCCCTGGTGGCCTAGTGGTTAGCATGCAGGACTCTCACCTCTGCAACCCAGGTTCGAATCCAGCCAGTTCCCCGGGCAGATGGAGCCCGTTAGCCCTGTGAGGCCATCCATCTATGAGAAGGTCACTCTAAACAAACCTACGTCCTGAGGACCTCACTGCCATTGTCCAAGCTTGCTTGGCCCCGGCAGATGAACCTTAGGATTAAAGGGTGGGCTCAGTTCAGCGCATGCTGTGTCTCACCTAAAAAAATCCATTGCGCAGGCTGGAAAGGTAAAAGACCTTTCCCCAAATCTTCGTTCGCGAAGACTGGCCATTATTATTTATTTACGATAGCAGCATAAAATGTGAATATTTCTAAGCAGAAAAGAGCCCAAAGACAAGATCAAAAGCTTAAGTGATAATGTCTAATGTTAAAAGCTGCACTGCTTGGTATACAGTAACAAAATCAGCTTTCACAGACTACCAGGCAGAGGATGTGTTTTGATGTAAGATATGTTGAGAACTAGGGTAGCAAGAGTATCATGCAGGATAGACACTGCACAGAAGTGTTCTGATGTGCTGTCAAGAATTGAAAAAAAATACTTAAGGCTTCAGAACTATTCTCCCAAAAGACAATTGGTGACTACAGTTAGGTACTGCCATGCCTGATTTATAAGCTATTGCCTAGGTTTCCCTTACAAGAAATCAGAGTTCTACTGGAATCCTAGAAGGCTAGCAAGCTAAGCAGTTGGAGACAGCCACATGGAAATGCCGTGAGTTTAATCATGCCTATTTAGGACTTTAGATATTCGAAGCTGGTGGCAAACACTGCCAGGGATTCACAGGGCTAAAACTTCCTCCTGGAATTACATGCTTGAATGCAAAATGAAAGGAAGCGATCCTGTTCTTTGAGAAGCAGATGGAGAGGAGGAGCTGTTGGTGCTGTCACCTGTCCCATCTTCCATTAGCTTGATCATTAGAGTGCTGCAAAAGGAAGTAGGAGCTCTGGGTTCAGTTGTTTTCTTTGCTCAATGAACTTTAACTTCTCAGGGCACAAACCTTTCAAAAACATATAGGAGAATCTGAGGATGAAGGCAGAGTTTTCAATCCACTCTGCACAGGATAGTTAAACACTGAAAATAATCATGGCTAGGCTTCGCGAACGAAGATTTGGGAAGGGGTCTACCCACATTTGCTACAAGCGCGCTGGTGCTTAAAGAGGCCAATGCGAGATAGACAAGATCGGTTGTAAAAGGCACAGCAAAAAGACTCCTTGGATGGTATCGGCAGGATATGATTCTTCTGCATTGTCTTTTCTCCTCAAGGGTGATCCTGCGTGCGTTCTCAAAGGAAGCAGCAGCGTTATGGATTGTGTGTCTCCAGACCTCCTGATTGGAGGGTAGACCAGCGATGAAGATCAATGTGACCAAGGCTGAGATGTTGCTTCAGGGAGTCCTTGTATCTTCTCTTTGGGGCTCCTCTCTTGCGGCAGTCAGTGGCAAGTTCACCATAAAGCAAGATCTTAGGGAGGCAGTGATCCTTCATCCTTGAGACGTGTCCTGCCCAACGCAGCTGTTTTCCCAGCAACATGGCCTCAATACTCGTAACTGCTGCCTGTTCTAGAACAGATGTGTTAGTTACATAATCTGACCAGTGGATGTTTAGGATTGTACAGAGACAGCGTTTATGGAAACGTTCTAGGAGTCGCAGGTGGTGGCGGTAAATGACCCATGCTTCGGACCCATATAAGAGAGTAGACAGCACAATGGCTCTGTAAACACTGATCTTTGTACTTTTCTTCAAGTGTTTATTTTGCCAGACTCTTTTATGGAGTCTTCCGAAAGCTCTATATGCCTTTGCTAACCTGTTGTCTATCTCTCCGTCAATCTTACCATCCGAGGAGATGAGGCTACCTGGGTAATTAAACTGCTGGACTGATTTGAGCTCTGATTTGCCAATGGTGGTATGGGGATGATGGAAGACTTCCTGAGGTGCAGGCTGATAGAAAACTTCTATCTTCTTCAAGCTGACTTCCAGCCCAAAAAGGTCAGCAGCCTCAGCATAGCAGGATGTTAAACGCTGCAGAGCTACTTCTGTGTGAGCAACGAGGGCGTCGTTGTCAGCGTAAAGCAGCTCCCAGACAAGATGATTTAAGGTCTTAGTATGGGCCTTCAGTCACCTTAGGTTGAATAGGCTTCCATCAGTACGGTATTGAATGTAGATACCATCTTCATCATCAAGGTCTGCTGTGGCCTTTTGGAGCATCCTGCTGAAGAAGATTGTGAATAGGGTTGGTGCGAGAACACAGCCTTGTTTCACGCCATTGGATATTAGAAAGGGCTCAGAAAGTGCATCGCCATATCTGTCTTGGCCATGCTGATCCTCATGAAGTGAGATGATCATTTTAAGGAACTTGGGGGGACAACCTAAATGTTCCAAAATCTGCCATAGACCTTTTCTGCTCACAGTATTGAAAGCCTTTGTAAGATCAACAAAGGTTACATAGAGACCTTTATTCTGTTCCCTACACTTCTCTTGCAGTTATCTGAGAACAAATACCATGTCTGTGGTACTCCTATTGGCTCTGAAACCACATTGGCTTTCAGGAAGAAGTTCTTCTGCTATAGCAGGTATTAGTCTGTTCAAAAGTATTCTTGCCAGGATCTTGCCAGCAGTGGAGAGCAGAGTAATACCACAGTAGTTAGAGCACTTGTGGCCGCCAGCGGGGATTGCGCCCTCGTGGGAGAGGAGAGGAGGAACTTCAGAGCGTGCGGAGGTGAAAATAAAACTACACACATAAAATACATCTCACACAAAAAAGGAAACTGTACTTGATATAGTTGCCTGTGTATGGAAAAACTTGAGTTTTAACCCTATGTCTGCACATACTTCACTGGTTTTTATGTGTCTTTGTTGTTGTTAGATTTGTAACTGGCCTCCCTTCTCCCCAGTAGCTTGACTGTCTAGGTTATATTTTGACTAATGATTAGAGCATTCTCTCTTGTGCCTGTGAGTATTTAATAATTCCATGGAAAGTGAAATGCCTTCAAAAAGAGAGAGGACAGCACCATTTTATTTTGGAATACTCCATTTCTTAGCTGCTAAGTAGCAAAGGCTGAAAAAGGAGTTAAACACACATCACACACCCTAAACAATTCTAATCACAGGAAGATAGTACCATCAGCTTGGTTTTCCGTCAAGTCTAATCAAACAGATGGATTTCTCTGACAAAGGTTTTCAGGTATAAGAGAGAGATGAACTTCTTGAAATGTTCACAGATACCAACATATGCAGATGACAGTACTTTTCTCCATGCCCAGATATAAAGTTAGAAGTTTTCAGAAACTTCAGAGAGAAAAAATTATACAAAATTTATATTTAGTACAATCTCTGGCATATTACAGCAACTATATCTGTTTTTGACAAATGTGTTCAACATGGTGAAATGGTTCAAGATAACCTTGGACGTACATACAGACTGGGGATTGAGATGCTGGAAAGCAGTGTCACAGAAAGGGACCTGGGGGTCCTGGTCAATGCAAATTGAATATGAGTCAGCAGTGCCCTGGCAGCCAGGAGGGCCAGCTGTGTCCTGGGGGGCATCAAGAAAGGCATCACCAGCTGGTCAAGGGAGGGGATTGTCCCACTCTGCTCTGCACTGGTGTGGCCTCACCTTGAATATTGTGTGCAGTTTTGGGCATTGCAATATAAGATATTCAGCTATTGGAGAGCATCCGAAGGAGGGCAATGAAGATGGTGAAAGGCCTTGAGGGGAAGCCGTATGAAGAGCAACTGAGGTCACCTGGTCTGTTCAGCCTGGAGAAGAGGAGACCGAGGGGAGACCTCATTGCAGTCTACAACTTCCTTGTGAGAGGAAGAGGAGGGGCAGGCACTGATCTCTTTTCTGTGGTGACCAGTGACAGAACCTGAGGAAATGGCCTGAAGTTGTATTAGGGGAGGTTTAGGTTGAATGTTAGAAAAAGGTTCTTCACCCAGAGGAGGGTTGGGCACTGGAACAGGCTCCCCAGGGAAATGGTCACAGCACCAATCCTGTCAGAGTTCATTGGACAATGCACTCAGGCACATGGTGTGACTTTTGGAGATGGTCCTGTGCAGGGCCAGGAGTTGGAATCGATGATCCTTGTGGGTCCCTTCCAACTCATCATATTCTGTGATTCCATGAAGTCAATGGAAGTTAATTTCACCAGGACCAGTGTTTTATCTGATATATAAATAAGGGAAGGAAGTCCTTCACACATGGCAGATTAAACTGGAAACACCAAACACTTTTTGTGTGCATGATTAGAGTTTACATTTTTCCATTAGAAAAGATTGGCTGAGACAATTAAAAGCTTCTTACAACCCTGCTTCGTAATTCAAGGTTCTTGAAAAAATACTCCATAAAGATCAAAAGTCTACAGACATCAGGCAATTTGTCCAAGGGACTTCTAAAGTGCTGAATACTAAGCAACTCCATTATCAAAAACAGGAGCTTAGTATCAAGCTTGACAGTATGATTTAACCTGTCTCATCCTTCAGCCAAGTGTCTCATAGGTTGAGTTTGTCTTCAGTGGGGTGTTTTCCATTATGGAAATGAGCTAGGAAACAATGCCAGGATTCTGGAAAAGCCTAATAATAGCTATTAGAGCTATAACTCTTGCTTAGTGAAACTTTATTCCAATCTACCCAATAGTCATGCATTTGTTTATTGTACATATCTATAATGTGAATGGACTTAATGATTTTCACACACACTCACAAAAACTAAGCATGTACTGAAGTCTTTTATGATGACAGAGAAAAAGAACAAAGTCATTGAAAAAGCAAGACATTTTTCCCAACATATGAATATAAATTTTGATCACATGTAGAAAGGCTTAGAATAAAGAAAAGGGTTTGCTTGGGAAACTTAAAAGAAGGAGAGGAAAACTTTGGTGAAAAATTATTTCAATTAAGTCCTTTTGAAGTTATCCTTTAGTCTTGAACTACAAAAGTGCCCAAAGGGCTTTTCTAGTCTGCTTGCTTAGGATACACCTTGTTCTCTAAATCTGCTGGACCTTCTGAGGATGAAATTAGTTTTAAATTACAAACACACAATTGCCCTAATGGCTTGTGTTTGGATTTCTTGAGCAGTGAGAAAATCTCTAGATAAATTGACTGGCTCTACTGGGTTCCTAGTGGAGAGACATCACTTGATGGTCCTTGGAGCTTTCTTAAGCAGACAACAGTGAAGAATCAACTTTATTTTTTTCCGCATTACCAAACATATTTCCATCTACTGGTCACCATATCAGGATAATAATGTACTTTTAAAGGTCCAGAAAACTATAATTACTTTAAGTGAAAGGTTTCACACTTCATGGTTTATTTATGGTAGTCCAGAATACCACAGAATAAAACAATTTCTGGCTCTGCAAGTGTACAATTCACACAGGCAAAACACCCAGGATATGAGGAAAAGCAATCCTTGGAGAGCCCATCACCTCAGTTACCGTGTACTGCAATTCTCTGTGTGAGTGCTCTCAATTTTAACTGGCACTGAGGTAGTTAATAAATCCTAGGGTTATGGTCCAAGCACCAAATGGTGCTAGAAGATGTGATTGATGATCACGGGAACAGCTAATCACTAGCCCTTTTGGGAAACCTGGAAGAGGAGAAAAGATCCCCTGAGAATGTTCTAGTTGTGTGGACTTCCAGGTAGGAATTGGGAATTTAGAAGGGTTCAAGAAATCTGCCCCAGATGAATCAAATACTTTAAACTACTTGGAAAAAAAATTGCTGAAAATGTTTGTTATGGAACAAATTAATTAAACCCAGTGCATTTGTGCATCACACGATGTGTGATTGCACAGATTTAACAAAAGAAAGGAATTTTAAAATTAAAAGATGCTGAGATTTTCCAAAACCTATCTGGTGATATACTGTTGGAAATAATTTCCGCATGCTTTTGAGATTAAGTTGAGGTGCAATGAATTTGATACATAAACAGCAAGCAGATCTGTTTAATTTTACTATTCTGTCTCTAGCAGATCAGCTTTTGCTTGTGTTTCTGTATTTTGATCATTTCCAATTCATGGTATACTTGTGTAGCACTCCTCAGTACAGCACCTTAATGCTTTACTATTTCCTCTTGTGCTTGATCTCCCCCAACCCCCTGCTCTTTGCGCATAAGCCTCAAGATTCATTATTTTTCCATTTGTTTCTGGCAAGAGCATCTCATTTTCAAACTGGAGGAAAGTTACACAATTTCTAAGAATACTGGAAATAACTCTGTCACTATTTACGCTTTGCCAGAAGAGCAAGTATCACATACAGCAATTATCGTGAAGTTTGGGTATCTTCCATGTATATGCTGTATGTCACTCAAATACATGAAAAACTGTAGTTAATGATGTATGATCCCTGGTGTTCACACATTCCTCTCACTGGAAGTGAGCCCTTTTCCAATTTGTGTTCCTAAGATTGTCAGTCTTTCATTCTGTAACTACCTTTGCTCCTTCCAAAGTGCTCAGGCAGGGCTCACATATAAATGATAATCATTTGTCTCCTGTGGTGCTAGAACTTGCTTACCTGCTTGCTGTGATGCTGCCTGCTAAAAAATTCCAGCAGTTTCCCCAGCTCGGGAGTTCCCTTGAGTATTTTGAAAACTTGCAGATGTAAATTAGTGTATTTACCAGCTATGTGCCCTGGAATCAGATGGCTGAAGTAACAGAGCACAGACTGTGTGATAATTCCTCAGTCACCGAGAGTGGTGCAAAGAGGTTTCCCTGATTTACTCAAAATGACTAATACCAACTGAAATTTTTTTTTTTTGTTTCATTGCCAACCTGTTGAGGGAGGTGATTGTCCCACTCTACTCTGTGCTGGTGCAGCCTCATCTTGAGTATTGTGTGCAGTTTTGGGCAATATGAGAAGGATATAAAGCTATTAGAGAGTGTCAAAAGAAGGGCCACAGAGATGGAGAATGGTCTAGAGGGGAAACCCTACAAGAAGCAGCTGAGATCACTTGGTTTATTTAGCCTAGAGAAGAGGAGACTGAGGGGAGACCTCATTGCAGTCTACAGCTTCCTCACGGGGGGAAACAGAGGGGTGGTCACTGATCCCTTCTCTCTGGTGATCAGCGATAGGACCAGAGGGAATAACATGAAGGAATAGGCTGGATATTAGGAAAGGGCTCCTCACCCAGAGGGTGGTTGGGCACTAGAACAGGCTCCCCAGGGAAGTGGTCACAACACCAAGCCTCTTTGAGTTCAAGAAGAGTTTGGACAATGTTCTGAGGCACATGGTGGGATTCTTGGGGTTGTCCTGTGCAGTGCCAGGAGGTGAACTTGATGATCCTTTTGGGTCCCTTCCAACTCAGAATATTCCATGATTCTATGACTTTAATAATAAAGACAGAGGGGAAGCAAACCTAAACAGGTAAAGCATTGCAGTTTTGTTGCTCCTTGGTGCTGGAAGTCCCAACTGGTGACAAGCAAAATGGTCTGTTGACTGCCACCAGCTCTCACAGGTGTAGCTGGCAGGCTCTGATGCCCACAGCTGGAGACAATGTGGGACAACCTTAGGAGAGGCAGTGGAGACCTCTGGATCTATGGGACTGATTCCATGACTTTTTAATCTAATACAGTCTGTAAAATGGGGTCAGGAGAATGCCTGTACTCCTTACTCCAGGGCGTACTCCTAACTGATTGTCGATACATCCAGGTTTTTTTCTGTATATGTGCATCCATGCGTTCATTATTTTCCACTACCATGGATCACAGAAACAGTTTGTCTGAGTTCCCTCACATATTTAAAGATGCTGAATAACCATTTTATTTAGCACATTCAATAGTAATTTGCTTATTTGATATATGAGTGTCTGTAATCAATACACAAATGAATTTGGGGCTTACTGTTTCAATCTGTGACTTCAAGCTCAATAGATTCATTTGTCATCTAGATTTCTCTTCAAAAACATGGTGTATATATATTACCTTTGACATCAAACTTTGTTTTTTCTGCTAACATCCACTTATGTTATGAAGTTACTTTTTGTTCTTGTGATTAGCAAGGAACCTTCTACCATCAAAATAAATCTCTTGGCACCATCTATGTATGATTTTCTGTTATTTTAGCTATGCAATAACGATTTTCTTATTTCTCTGATCATCTGTTGTTCTGAGAAACATTTGTGCTCTGCTCAAAGATTTAGAAATGCTGTAACACTGACATTTTAAGCAGGAGAGACAAGACTATTGCTTTTTTTTTTCCTATAACACTTTTATCATTCTGTGTTCTATGGCACAAATTCAAGAATTAACATGGAGAGAGCTATTTTAGGCAAGTACACTCTTGTCCAGAAATAAACAGAGAAATAGATGAGCACAAGGGCTGTTCTATAAGCCATTTAGCAATTGTTTGTAACAACAACATTAGGTTTCAAAATTAGGCATGTGATTATTAAACACTACTTTACAACACAGCATTAGAGGTATAGGGTGTCAGAAGTCAGACAACTTCTACAAGGCAGAGCTAAAAAAACAAGAGTTCTTCAGAATGGGGAACAGTGACATATAAAAAAATTGATCTATTCTAGGAAAGAAAAAGGGAACATCTTGAAATGGTACTCAGATCAGAACTCCTACAGAAATGCCATCATACCTTTTGTCCCTAAGGAAGTAAACCTAGACCCGGATTCACGACAGCTATTGTCCTTTAAAGCAAGATGAGAACAAGGCAAGATGACTTATCTGAACAAAACTATGAAATGCTAGGTCTCTTTGCAGTGATGTGGAAGGGTAGGTGCAGCTGTGTGCATGGCTGACTACTTGCCACCATCTTGTTTTATTGGGACTGTAGAGACAGATGCTTAGAGATGATACACAGCTCTAACACATATACCTCAGTAAAAGCTCAAAGATGTAAGACACTAACATTGAGCCTTATGTGATCTGATTTGTTGACCTTCACAGCAGTGACTGTAGACCAGAGGCTAACACTAAAATATAGACTATCTGTAGCAGTTACTGTTTAATTCAAGCTAAGCTAAAGGAACGCTGTGGTGTTATATCTCTATGAATCTATTTGACCCTGTCTGCATCAGATTAGAAAATCAACTGTGTTCAATCATTTTCTAATCTGCTGTTTACTGTTGTGAAAAGGGGTTTATGAGATGCAGTGTGTTTGTTTTTACAAATATAGTCTGACAGGGTGACTTATCTTCTGAAGAAGCTCTTTATTCTCATTTCTTTTTAGGTATCTAGGGAAGAAAAGCTGTCTAGAAACTGTCATTGTAAAAAAGTACATACTTCTGAGCACCTAATTAGAGAGTTCTCTTTGCTACTTTGAACAGGTTTTGGCTCTGCTTTGTGTACGTTCAGAATTCTTCATTATCTTCACTTAACATGCCTCTGACTGCATCCATAATGCTTTAGGCCTCTGGGAAAGACTCAGCTCAAGTCCAGAGGACAGGACTTTTACACTACCAATCAGATCACCTCACATGCTCTGCAGTGATTTCAGGCTGCCAGCACATATTCCGTGTCCCCTTCATGAGGCATGCTTTTGTAGAGTCACAGACAGCGGATCTCTGAAAAAGCATGGCTGCACAGGCACATATCAAGGCCAATTAGGTTTTTCCACCACCAGCAGAAGGGTGCCCTCTCACACAATAGAAAACTAAATTTTGAATAGCAATCTGCCTATCCCCTGTCACCCCATGGTTACAACCAAAGTCACACAACTGTCTTGTAGGCTTAACAGAGCAGCGCCCATGCTGATCCTTTGGCTTGCTCAAGAAACACAATCCCTTCCACACACATCTGAGAACCTGGCCTAACACCCCTCAGCCCAACACTGGATCTGGCTTGGGAACTTCATTGTCTCGTACAGTAGGACAGAAGGTTGGCATGGGAGTATTCTTTTGAAAAACTGTCCCAGGCAGAAAGGAGAAGGCTTGGCACCAGCTCTCTGCTAAAAATAGCTGTCTGCCTATTTCACAAACATCCCTATCTGTCAACTGGGCACTTGGTACCAGCTCTGTCACGGATGCTCTTCATAGCAAAGGTTACTAGAACAAGGTATCTACTGTGAGATGAATTTTACTTGTTATGGGAACTCCACATCTCTGAAGTGCTTTTGCAATGGGGACCTTCTGCAGAGGGACCTCTTGACAGTTGGCATGTCCCATTATAAGCCCATCTGGAAAACAAACATTTCAAAATATTTTGGGCACCTGAAAAATCACCCTTTCTAGTGCTTTTAGTGACTTTGAGCTGTTGTGACCATGGAGTATTGTTTTCTGAGGTCTGGCTGCAAGAGCTTCTTCTTTACAATGAGCTATTGTGAGGGAAGAGAGCAAAGGCATTGTGTCCTGAATGGTAATAATGATCTAAGTCTTCTTTCTCATTATCTCCAGAAGGAAGGAGAACTATCTTTTTCTGTGTGCTTTGACTTTTTAAAGGCCCGATGGGACATAATGACTACTAAAATGAAGAGGCTACAACTCTAATGTGGAGGAAGAGAGTATCTGCTGCCTGTGTGCAGCAGCCACAGTGTCTGGTGCCAGCAGGGACCGTTTATGGAATGACCAAGTGTCCCTGCAGCAGGAACTGTGTGGCAGTGATGCTACTTTCTGGGAGTGCCACAGGGACAGCACCTCATACCAGTGACCAACTCATACCAGTCGCTGACAAGAGAGAGCAGCAACCCCACAGTTGTGATCTAA
Source organism: Neopelma chrysocephalum (assembly GCF_003984885.1). Classification (NCBI taxonomy): domain Eukaryota; kingdom Metazoa; phylum Chordata; class Aves; order Passeriformes; family Pipridae; genus Neopelma; species Neopelma chrysocephalum. The sequence goes on from NW_020897719.1 coordinate 5,434,999, forward strand.
CACATGCTGGATATATTCAGTTCAGGAAACTAACCTCTTTTGTAGCAGTATTTGTTTTAAGTTGAATTATGAGGCACCTGCTGCAAATGCATTGGTTTGAAAAGAGATGATGTTTACCTGAGAGGCTGCAGTGTGCTGAGCCCTGCATAATGCATGAGAAAAAGTTTTCAGTTTCTCAGAGATGGCCTGAAGTGAAAGCACTCTACAGACATAAAATATAAAGGAACAACATCACACTGGAAGTATTTTGGCTTTCTTTTTTCTTTACTATCTCTAATATACACAACTATTTATATATATATGAACCCACACAATAAACAGCTGTTCAGAGCACACTTGCTTCCTGACAATCTCATCTAAGTTACTCATCTGTAGCCCTTCCCAAGGATTTATGACATATCTAGTGCAAATTATTAAAACTTTGTCTGCTATAGAAATATCATTGTCTTTCCTGCTGTATTCAGAACCAGATTGTTTAGACCTGCTTGGTGATGTCCTAAAGTCTAATATTTAGCAAGAAATAAACCAGCTAGAATGCACACAATGCTCAAGTTCTGAAGTTATGGCATGCTTATGTCCTAATAGATTATGTAAAGTAATGCTTTGAAGTCAGATTTAGTAGTGTAAATGACTGTCCTTTGATTCCACATATTAAGCAGCACCTGAGATACCTACCTTTCCTTGTAGGATGATAGAAACATTCCTTACCTTGTAAACTCTCCAACAGTTCTGCTTTTTTATATAGGTCTTGTTGTTCCATAGTTAGAAGTTTTCTATGACTGCCCAACTTGCCTGCCTGAAAATACATTCAAATGAGATGTACAAAGGGACAGGACAGGCCTATATGTCTGATTTCTACAGAGCAGCCAGTGAGGAACCATGAAACAGTAGCTTTGCTGAAATTATGCCCTGGACAGAGACCAGGTTTTTAAGATGTTACTTTCGAGGATTTGCTATCCAAATTTTGAGACATTATGGAAGACTGTTTCCCTGTGGTATTAGTGTGATGATTATTACATTATTCAATTAGAAAATAATGGTGTAAGAACATAAAGCTTCTCCCTTTCCGGTTTACAAGGTCTTGAAAATGAACAAAAAGCTTTCAAATGCTAAAATCACAACTGTGCTGAATTTACAGTACACTTTAATGGTATTTAGTTCTATGCCCAGGTTGTCTCTGTGGTTTTACATGAAAATTTTATATTACAGCTTCTTCCTGAAAAGCAAAGATTTCAAACTACTACTGTGTATTTATGCTATTGTGATTATATAGAGAAATAGCTGTTAATGATGTTGTTATGAGAAACTGATAAAATAAATGAAATAATAATTAAAAAGTAAAGTTGAATTGCTGCTAAGCATGTATTACCAGGGATGTAAGTACTGGAGTGTTTCAGTGCTTGTTTAATTTTTACAATATGTGAAAAATTGCTAATGGTTCCCCCTTACCAAAATCTGCCAATTTTATTAAAATAAATAATAGAATTGTCCTTGTTAAATCTGGAAGAAAGAACAATTAAAAAAATTAGTTCTTGTTTATAGGAGTATCTGCAAACAATGAAGGCCATCAGTTGGACCAGATGTCACACTGGAATTAATGGGTAAGTACCCAGAGCAGACATGACTAGGTTTGCGAGTGAGGAGGCTGGAAATGAGGAGGGTGAGCAGTGAACAGGGGAATCGGAGGGGGCAGCAGCCCCTTGAGTTCACAGCTCAGTGCTGTGTGCCTGGAGCAAGGAGAGCCTACTCCTCTTGTTCCTGCAGTCTGAGGAAGAAGCATTTGGTATGCTTGTTTTTCTTTGTAAATGAATATGATCACACTAAGAATATACCTTACTTCTAGCACCAAACTGTCCCTCAAATGGAACAGTTCTGCAAGGTCTGAAAATTTGACTCACTTTTCAAGAAGCAGTGAGAAAAAAACCCAAAACAACTGCATTTCCCTTCCTGCTTTATGTAGTTGAGTGTAAAGGACTATGGGTTTGTATCACAGCTGGCCTGGGAGTGCAGTCCTTAAGCAGAAAGAGGAAGCCTTAACACATTCTCTCCTGCAACAGATTATGTTTGGATTTAATATTTGTCATTTTGAGAACAGTATTTTAATAAAAGAAAATCAGCACTATTTGTTGACCCAGCAGCATGAAAATATTTTAATCTCAGATGAAAAACTAATGGTGCCAATGAGTAGGATGCACACACCAGATTTTTCCTTCACCTGTCATATGTCTTGTAGTAATTCAACCTGTATCGGCTCCCTTTACCAAATAAATAAAACATAAGTGATGGATCAAAGACAAGACATAATCCTTATCTATTAGACCTAATGAGAAGGAGCTGTTAGACACTTCCACAAGCCTATGGCTTCTGATATATATGCAGGATTAACAAGTTCTCACCTGCCACTTGGGTTAGGAAGGATTCAGTCAGCCATGGAGACTGGTAGCCATTCTCACAGTGTGTTATAGAACCTCATTCAGAAGCTCAGGTTCTAAAACTCACACTAAAACAGTTTCTTTTGCTCTGTTAAGTCTCTGTGTAGCCATTCTGTTTAACATCTTTCACTTTCTGGTTAAATTTACTATCTGGCTAAGTGTGAGCACCTTTGGTTTTATGCAAGTGCTGTCTTTTAGCCTACTATCTTTTCCTTCTTGAAGCATTTTTACATAGTAGCACATACTCTCCTTCCAGCCCTTGTTCTGTTAGACGAAACAAACTGCACTCTCTTAATCTTCCCTTTGACAGCCCTTCTTTGCATCTGTTTTAGTCTGAATATCTCTTTCTCTAATAGCACTGACCAAAACTATAATTATATTCAACTGCTGTTGCCCACAGCTTGTGCAATAGAATTGATATCTTCATATCACTGTTGAAATGGACACTGACAGGAAGTATCTTAAAGTCATCACACTTCAACATTTAAAAGTTGTACTTTTCTTTGGTAATGAAACTTTCTCCAATTACTATCTCCTTCTGCATAGATAATTAGAAACTAAGAGGTGACCTAAATGTTATCTAAGAAAAACTTAAGAGGCTTTTCTCTTTCTGACTTTGCATAAAGGAAGATTATTTTACGCCTACACCTTTTCATTTCCCAGTCTGGACTTCTTCTTGCCTTTCAAAATCAGAGCAAAGACATTTATGTCAATTTTACAATTGACATTATCACTTTCTCAGCTCACTCAACTAAAGAATATCAAAGAAATAATAGAAAGGCTTGGATTGCAAGAGACTGTAAAGATCATCTTAGTTCCAAACCCCCTGCCATGGGGAGGGACATCAACAAACTTCCGGATTTTCTTTCCAGGATACAAACCTGGCACATTTTCAAATGGCAACACTCATCTGGTCAGACAAACCTTGTTTTCTCTGAATACACAAGCAACCTAAAATGCTTATCTCACTACCTTCTTGTTATTGCTTATTCTAGATTCAAAATTCACATTCATCTACGTTTTTCAGGTTTGTTCACATTTTCCTGGTCAAGGAATTTGCTCGTGCACTGATACACTGTTAGTTTTGTAGCTGTGACTGCTGCCTCAATTTCAGTTTTTTAACTGTATAACTGCACAGCATTCCCAAGGGTACTTTTTCAAAGCAGAGTTCATTTAATGTGTTCTGCATTAGAATATTCCTTTTCCTATTGTTAATTATACATCTTTATTCTTCAGAGGCACTTTTTCATTCTAGCTATTCTCTTCTCAAATCCATGCTGCACTGAAATCCTATCGTTCAAAATATTCATGAGCCCCCCTAGATTCATCCGTAAAGGGAATTATGCTCTTTGGCCCATTCAAATGATCAGTTAAAAGCTGCTAGTATTTGACCCAGCACTAATCCTCCTGCTTGCTATCAATAAACTCCCTTAATTTAAAATTCTTTTTCCTTATTTCCTTATTTCACCAGTCCTGATTCCTCTACAGTTCTCACTATTCCATTCTGTTCTGTTAAAGTATTATGCAGTATTCCACATCCATCATGGCTAGGCTTCGCAAACGAAGATTTGGGAAAGGCTCTACCCACGTTTCTTGCAAGCGCGTTGGTGGCTAAAAAGGGCCAATACGAGATAGGCATGTCTGGTTGCAAAAGACACAGCAGAAAGACTCCTTAGGTGGTATATTCTGCAAGGCTCAATTCTTTCTGCGTTGTCTTTTCTCCTCAAGGGTGATCCTGCGTAAACTTCCTGAAAATAGTTTTACTTTATATATTGTAGGAAGACACCCACAATAGTTAGGATTCCTTGCAAACTGCTAAGTTTTTGAAGTAACTAAAGACTAATTACAGCTTGAGTGATACAACTGTTGCATCTCCACATTTTAATGTGGTTTAGAGAGGAGAAAACTGCTAATTAGTGCCTGATAGTGCAGCACTTGTGGCACTGAGGATCAAAGAGTTTAGTTTGAAAGGATTCGATACATGCATCTTGTGAATTTCTATACACAGTAGCCTAAACCAGTCTGAATTAATTACTCTATAGCTCAACTCAATTCCATCCATACTTTTAAAAGCCACACCTAAGGAAAATACTGTTACAGAACTAAAGAGGAGGGAAAAAGGGTGAATGAAGACAAGATAGTAGCTCGCAGCAAAAACAGTGTCATCACAAATCCCAATCTTGCCCTGATGGAAATAAATGCCTCCCTCCATGAGGAGGTTTTATTTGTATAAAAAAATTAAATGGAAATGTTATGACTTTGTTCACCAAAGGTCCGTGTTTTCTTAAATAATACTTGCCCCAAAAAAGCTGTGACTGGAAAAATGAATTCAGATATCTCACAGACGATGCTGTGACTTTGCTCTTTGCCAGGGAAAGAACTGTCTTACGTGTGCTGTTACATGAGACTACCTGATATTGTCTGTTTTGACTTAGGATGCTGGCAACACAGTTCAACTCTATACAAGGTGCCTTCATTAGAATAATGCTGACATTTCTTTTTTATATGCTCCAATCATCTCACATCTATGGAAAAAGTTTGATCTCTTTACACTTTTACTCAGTTCTTAGTCATTGGAATGAAAAAGGTAAGTTGTATGAATTTAAGTTGCATTAAAATCACAAAACATTCCTTCTTAGTATGTTTATTGCCCTACTCAAGGCATTACTTTTAGTGCTTATATTTTAAAAAGGGAAGGATGAATAACACACATTCTTTCACTTATCTTTAAATTGCTCTATCTTTTTAACTTTTCTTTCTCTCCATTTCTCCTCTTTTCCCTTCCTCACACACTGAATGACAAAGGCTTCTATAGGCCTTATGCACCTAGAATTTGTTTGCATTGGGAACAACTTAAAAAAGGTGAAGGCTACAGCTTCTGCACTAATAATAGTTACCAGCTTCATTGGCAAATCCAAGGCAGAGAACTGAGGGAGAACAACAAAAGTATGGATATCTAAGTAAAATGACACAGGTAAAAATAAAAAATATGTCAAATTAAAAAAAGAACATCTCAATCAAATGTTTTCTTGCACAGTCACAGGATACTATGCAACAGCTCCAAGGATAACAAAGGATCTCAGCTGTCTTCCACAAATTCCTTTCCTAAAGGCAGTTTAATAACATTTTTAATGTTTTAAGACAACAAATACAGAAAGTCACTATCAAAATGTTGTTTTTAGTAGGTAATGCAATGGCAAGTGATTATTCCCAAAAAGCGAAGTGACAAATGCACTGTTTTTTGGTGAAACTGGACATTTTAGCTACTGCATAGAACATCCATTTTTATCTAGTCAATAAGTTCATGCACTGTAGCTGTCTACTAGGAGACAAAAACTTAGGCACCTGGCAAGCATTCAAACAATCTTATTAACAGGTATGTGCCCACACGTGACAGCTGCTGTGTCTAACGCAAATTTTGCTGCACCATTTTGAAGCACTCCCATGTACCTTCCTGTGGTTGACAATGCTGTTTGACACACTATGTTGTCACAGCACACCACACACCCCCCCATGGCATACGCAGAATGTTGCAAAGGAATGGGCAGTAAGATTGTAGTAAGATCTAAATGTTAACTTCACAGCTCTGAGATAATTTCAGGAGAATACACATGTGGAAGTTAGAAATGCATATTATTTCATGTATCAATTTCCTGCTAATTTTCTTCTTGACTAGATACACCTGAAGTTTGGCAGCAAAAACTGAAGCTTCTATAAAAAAAGCTGCTCATTCATGTGAACTACTTCATGATTATATTTTCTTTATCCTGTGACTGGAATAGCTAGTCAAGTGACATTTTGGGGTTTGGGATTATTTTCAAATAATGAATCAATCAATTGGAAGTTATCCCCATAAAAAAAAAAAAGAAGCAAGTTCTAAAAATATCAGTTAATTTTGATAATTTAATAGGCCATTTACAGTCATCCAAACATCTTACTCAATACAGTTATGTACAAAATCCATTAAAATAAAAAAAAAGTTATCTTTCCGATGTAAAAGTGCAATTAACATAGGCAAAGTTTTTGTAAGAACATTACATTGCTATTAAATTCACTGGCTACATAAGAGCCTAACAGGTATGTTGTCTACACTAAAGTGAATGATGATTCTTTATTTGTTAATTTTGAATAAGCCTGGTAGTTGATAAATAAAGGTTTTCTGCCACCGTAATTATGGTACATACATCCAAAAATGCATTGCACAATTGTTTTCATAATTTTCAGTTTTACCAACTTGAAGAAACTTAAGTAGAGCAACAGTAAGATCCATTAGGTTCAAAAAATAATTAACACCATTAAACCTTGTAACAAGTAAGTGTGCACAAAACAGCCATCTTAAATTGCTTTCTGTGAAATTCTGATAGCTTTCCAGAGATGTCATTTACCCTGAATAAACATTCTTCCTTTACAGTACCAAATGGATTTTCTGGAACAAGATTTATATTTATCTTTCATGCATTACATATTCACAATTTGGAAAAAAAAGGAAGGCCTTCATACATGTCAGCCTTTAATCTCATCCAGTCCTGAAGCCTCTGCAAAGTTGTTTTTTCTTGTGTTAATATTTTTGCAGCTTTTCTCAATTTTTCTTCATTTCGCTCTAAGTAGCGAATTCCATCTGTCTGCAGCTGATTGAGTTTCTCCTTACGACTTTCATCCAGAGGGATGTCCTCATTCATAAGAGGGTTAAATCTGAAGTAAGTATCCGGAGGTAACAGTGCATCCAGCATGGTATGAACTTCTGTATTGAAAACAAATGAAGGAAACAGTTATATTCACATTGGTAGACAAATAGTCCTACAAGTGCTCTGAACAACAACTGCTCTGGAGTGACACAGTAAGAGTAAATATGTGCTGCTTTGCTGAGTAAACATTTTTCCACCACAGCCTTACCAAACCCTTTTCTCATTAGAATCTTTGTAAATGTCTCTGCAACTCTGCTTACTCTGGAAAAGCTTAATCTCTCATTCCAAGACAACTTTACTGGTATGGCAATTAAGCAGGCTTTGCAGCTATCTAGATTTTTAATTACATTCCATTCCTTTACAAGTGAGAGCGCATCATGAAGAGTGGAATGTAACTTACATATTCCCATTCAGGATACCCATGATTTGTTACACTCAGTACTAAGAGAAGCAGCTGTTGTGAAAACCACAGATACACGTTCTTCTGTAATCTCAAAGACTGCTAAGTAAAAATATGTGGGATTAAAACTTTCTTTTGTTTGCAACTAATTAATTTTTTATATATTACTACAGATTTGGGGGTTGAATTTAACATTCATTTAATTTAAAATGTTCAAGTTAAGTTATTAGACTTCAGTTAACTAGTATATTAATAAAAAACTGGCTATATCATGCATTTGTATGTTCTTGTCTTTTATAATCTGTTTTCTCTCTCCCTTTAGATCTCTCTTCTCTTTGTTGGCTCCCTTAAAACTGCATTTCTATGACTTCCTTCAGCTTTCATTCTGTTTCTGTCTTCTTTGCATTCTTACTGTATTCCTCCATTCTTTTAAACACCTACTCTCATATAAAAAATTTAAAGTGAAAAAAATATCCTGGGTAAGATCACAGCAAAAGATTCCTGTAAACCTGAAATCTTGTTGGCTTGGCCTCTCTTCCTGCAAATTACTCAGCTATGTCTGTTCTTGTCTCACCACATCCAGTCTTTCTTGTCCTATTTAATGCTCTCCCTTTTTTCCCCTCATAATATAAGTTCCCATTTGCTCAAATCTACTCTCCCCTCTTTCCATTTCCTCACCTTTGGTCTCCACAATGTAGTTTCTCCTCCTCTTCCCATCTAATTTCTTGCCTCATTTTTCAGCTGCAATGAAACTTTTTCTTCCCTCGACAGGAAGGGGACACCACATATCTCCTTCTCACAATTCCCACTGCCTTTCCATGACTGTGCAAAAATCAAAAGGCAACCCAAATCTAGCTTTTTCTTACTAATGACAGTCAGTTGACAAAGACTATACAGTAAGGGATCTAGACTGTAAGAGCATTTCTTGTTCCCTTTTTGCAGTATCAGTTTCCTTTGTAAGGGGGAGGGGAAAGCAGCTGTTTATCAATATTTCCTGTTTGTAAAAACAAAACAGATGTAAACTGCTACTGATAGAGTTCTAGTGTACTCCCATCTAGGAAGCAAGTTTATTTTGGAAAACAGATGCTTGGCTCTTCCTGGCAGCAATTGAAGTCATGACCATTGGCAGATACAGTCTAGTCCTTAGAAAAGTCCAGGTATAAAAGCACATATAAAAAGAGATCATAAATAAAATTCTACTTCTGAAGCTGTTAAAAATCAATGTTCTATATTAACTATTAAGCATTTCTTTGTTACATGAAAAATAAATAAAATGTAAGAAAATAGGATTTTCAAATGAATTCCTGAGTATGCCTTTATCCTCAAGCACAAGTAAAAATGTATCACTTTGTATAAATCCTATTAGATTATCTTTGTGATTCTGACAAATCAACCTCATATTAACAGTTGAGAACACATAAACTAAAAGAGCTTAGCAACAACATAGTGAAGATGAAGATTAAGGAAAATAGGCTAAGAAAAAGATTCATACCATCATCTCCAGAAAACCTGTAATACTGGTACTAAAACACTATACATGAGGAACTACGAAGAGACATGCTTCTATTAGTTTCGTGGGGCTGGTAGAGGTGAGAAGGGAAAAGACAAAAGGTTGTAGATTGCTCTCTGCATTGGAACTATAATTCTAAGAAACATAAAACTGAAGACAGTCACAATACAAATATATCTTAAGACACCAACCTTCCGTATCAGTTGCACTGTTGATAACATTTGTGAGTTTGGCTTTCAAACTGGTGTGTGTGACATTGGTCTTCACCTCACTTTCATATCGACCAGTGCCCAGTGATATCAAACACTGCAGTGGAACATTTGGCCAGAGACATTTGCACTCATGAACTGCCAGTGCAGAAGGATTATTTAGAAGCAGACCTCCATCCTGTAAATTAAAAAGAAATACAAATATTGGTACTATACATAACATATGTTCATAAACTGCAGCTATAAATTGAACTAGCATAGCCCTCATATACAGAACCAATTAAATTCAACAAGCATTAATTTCCAACTTCAGTGTAATTTTCTTTTTGTGCTATGCAGCAGCTGCGTAACTCGGCCTCCCGGGCTCACGGACACTGTCAGAGCAGCTGCTGGGGCTGTGCTTGGTTCTGCTGTTGTGAGCATTATATAGAAGAGGTAGGCTGAAACAGCAGTGTTCACTGGAGTACTGGAAGAAGTTATGACTTCATTTTTTGAAGACCCTTTTTGTAAGACAGATATGCATACTGACAACTTCAAGCAATCAAAAAGTCTGTGCCTCAAAATGCTTATTACTGATATCACAAGGATATATTCTGTAACAAAATCTAAATCACTACCTGCAGATTCTAAAATAAATTAAAAAAGAAAAATCACAAGAGTTAAGCTTGGCCAAAGCTACTTCGTAAGGACAGTCATTACGCAGGATGCTATAGCCTGGTTTTAAGACATGGAAAATCACTTAGGTTGAAAGGGACCTATTGAGCTTATCTGGTCCAAGCTCCCTGCCCATGCAGGTTCAGCTACAGCATGCTGCCCAAGGCCATGTCCACTTGGGTTTTGACTATCTCCACAAATGAAGACTCCAAAACCTCTGTCAGCAACCTGTTCCAGTGTTTGACTACTCTCATAGAAAAAGTTTTTCCTGTGTTCAGATAGAATTTCATATATTTTCATTTATGCCATTGTCTTTTGTCCTACCAGTGGGCACTACTGGGAAGACCACAGCTCCCTCATCTTCATTCCTTCCCATCCTTTATTTGTACACAAGGGTAAGTTCCCCCCTGAGCCTTCTCTTCTCTAGGTTGCATAATTTCAGCTGTCTCAGTTTCTCATATGAGAGATGCTCCAGTCCTTTCATGATCTCTGAGGCCCTGCACTGGACTCGTTCCCATATGCTCATGTCTCTCTTGTATTGGGTAACTGCGGCCTCAGCAGTGCAGAGAGGCAGGACCACCCCTTGTGACCACTGGCAGCACTGCTGTTAATGCAGCCCAGGATGCTGTTGGCCTTCTTTACCACAAGTGTGCATTGCTCATGTTCAGCTTCTTGTCCACCAGCACCCCAAGGTCATTCTCTGCCAAGCTGCTTTACAACTCAGTGTGGATTTGTGCATGGGGTTATTCCTCCACAGAGGCAGGACTCTGCCATTCCTCTTTTTGAACTTCATGAGAATTCTCCAGCCTGCTGAGGTCCCTTTGAGTGGTGGTCCAACCATTCATGTATCAGCCATTCTTCTCACGTTTGTATCACCCATGGAATTCCTGAAGGTGCACTCTGTCTAATCATTCAGTTCACTAATGAAGATGTTAAATAGAATTTGCCCCAGTAATGACCCCTAGGAACACCTCTAGTGACTTGCTTCCAACTTGACTTTGTGACACTGATCCCAGTCTCTGGGTCCTGGTCATTCAGCTAGTTTGCATCCACCTCACTGTTTGTTTAGCTAAACCCCACTTTATGGGAGGTAAATGTAAAAGGCTTTACCAAAGTTGTTGTATACAACATCCGATGCTTTCCACTTGTTCACCAATTGCAGAAGGCTACCAGGTTGGTAAATCATGGGTAAACGACTTTGTAAATCCACGCTGACTACTCATGATCACCTTTTTGTCCTCATGACTTTAGAAGTCCTTTTCAGGAGGATTTCCTCTATTACCTCCTAAGGGATTGGGCTGAAGTCAACTAGCCTGTAGTTCCCCAGAGCTTTCTTCTTGCTGTTCCTGAAGACGTGAATAATATCTGCACTCCCAATTACCGTGACCATTTAAAAATAATCAAGAGTCACCTCACAATGGCATCAGCCAGCTCCATCAGCACTCATGGGTGCAACCCATCAGGCTTATGAATTTATGTATGACCAGTTCATTTAACTGCTCCCTAATAGGGTTCTCCTCCACCAAGTGCAAGTCCTCCTTGCACCACTTTTCCTCTTGCTTCAGGGGTCTGGGGATTCCTCAAAGCCATTTTTACTGGCAAAGACTGAGACAAAGGCAGCATTAAAGCATCTTGGACTTTTCCACATCACTTGTCACAAGTTGTGTTGTCCCATTCAGTAGCAGGCCCACATTTTCCCTAGTTTTTCTTTTGCTGTGTATGTACTTACAGAATCCTTTGTTGTTGCTCTTCACATCACCCTCCAGGCTAGTCCTTGTTTTTCTAGCCCCATCTCTGCAAGACTGGTCAGGAGATCTATACCCCTTCCTGGGTCACTTGCCCCGGTTCCACCTTTAGTACACTTCCTTTTTATGCTGGAGTTCAGTTAGGACCACCTTGCTTGTCCCTGCCTGCCACCTTCACTCGATTTCATACTGGTTGGGGTGGTCCTTTCCTGGGTTTGGAGAAGTGATCACTGAGTATCAGCCAGATCTCCTGGACCCCTTCTCTCTTTAAGCTCATAGTCCATGGGATCCTTCCGAGCAGAGCTCTGAAGAGGATGAAGTCTGCTCTCCTGAAATGCAGTGCTGTAGTCCTGCTTTTTTCCCTGCTCCCTTCTCTTAGGATCCTGAACTCCATCCTCTCATGGTCACTGTAGCCAAGGCTTTCTCAAACTTTCACAGCCCTGACCAGTCCTTTATTCTTTGTAAGCAACAGGTCCAGCAAAGCACCTTTCCTTGTTGGTTCCTCCATCAACTGTAACAGTGGCTGTCATCAATGCACTTGAGAAATCTCCTTGGTGGCTTGAGCTCTTCTGTATTGTCCTTTCATCAGGTCTCAGGATGATTCAAGGCCTCCTGAGGACCAGGCCAGGGAACGTGAAGTCTCTCTAAGTTATCTGAAGATCATAATTCAGCTCAATACTACCAGGAACAAATGCTAGTCTGGAATTGAGGAGAGATGTCTTTTGCTACCAACATGTTAAAAACTGGGATAAACCACTTTAGGACTAATAAGAATCAGTGTGACTGACAATAAGTCTGAGAAGCATTCAGACAATGAGATTTTCATCCAGAGAATCACAAAAAGTATGTTCAACACTTCTTGAAAGTAAAATGACCTTGACTCCAGCTAATAAATAGATTATTTTGGAATCTGAATTCAATAGAACTTTCTATATTGGTAATGCCTTAAAGGGAGCAGTTATAAAGGCAAGACTTAAGCTGAAAACATTATCAAGAACAGAGATGAATATCTTTATATCCATTCAAAATCTATACAAACATGTAAAATATAAAAGAAACAAAATGTTGACTACAATAAGCATTATGCAAGCACCCCCCTATTCTAAAGCTCCCTGAACTCCCTCTATCCCATATCTGACCATTACATTACTAGAATAATAAAGAAAAGTAACTCTACTCAGGAATAGCTTAGAATAAAAAAGGTTTTGGAGCTGATAAACATTTTACAGAAAAATTCCTTTTAACTACAGCTGTGCTAGATAAATAAGTAAAACCAGGATTACTGAGCTTAGTTTTTTGAGTTTACTTTCTTTTAATTAAGCTTTCATTTCAGCCTACAAAAAGCTCTTTGAACTCCTTCTGGATATCATCCGTTTTCCTCAAAACACTAAAAACACTGCTAAAATGAATGGTCTCTTCAGTGCCCATTATCCTTTGCTTATGTTTAAATTAGCTTCTACACAGAAAACTAAATACAAGGATGTTTTTGTCCTCTATATAACTCCCCATGAATCTTAATCTAAAATCTTCATAGTTATCTTAGTGGTGCTTACCTTCTTTCTTTAAATCCTAGATTAAAAACATGCTTACAGAATAATTTCCACTGATCTTGTGAATAAATAAATTACACATGACTGCTTTATCATGAGAAAATCAGTGTTATCAGAAGTTAGGGGGTATATAATACCAGAATCCTACAATATTTTTGTAACACTAACAAATAAAAGATCAAAGGAACATAAAGTACACATAACTACACATATCACATTCAGTTTGTGATGAGAACTAACAGCTTTGTTTAAATATGGAAATCATTGCACCTTCTCCAATTTAGGTTTCTGGTAATGATAGTACATTCCTAATAATTTTCAATTTAGACACATAACTTCTAGCATTTATTTAGATAATAGATACATGTGATTTTTTGAAAGTTAGAAGTAGGACTCAGTAAAAAGGGCAACTGATTTTTTTTCTTCCCCTCCAAAGAGATAATGGTTGATAATGACCACATCTCAATCCCTGTTGTGCTTCAAATCAGATTACTCTGTTAAAAAAGTGGTGCTCATCATATTGCTCTTTTGCTTACAATGATGAACTACTAAAGCAGTAAATAAAGCTATTAGTTAAACTGTACTATTAAGGACTCAGTGAAAGAAATACTGCAGTAACTTATTTAATTCTGCAGCTCCAGAAACCACAGAGCTAATTATGTCAAAACCTGAAATTCCTGTGAAAAAGTATTTTCACAAGTTTTAAAATTAGTTACAATGATTTCACATGTATGTGAATTCTAAAAAAACCATAAACAAAGAATTTTCCATTCTGAAGATTAAAAACTAGACATTAACCTTTCTGATTCTGAATAATTCCTCTATCTTCATAAAACTGGAAAAAAGTCCTTCTCAAGAACTACATCAAACTAGCAATACAGAAATATGAAAGCCAGATCTAATTTTTTTAAAAGTAACTTTAAGAAATCTTGACATATCCTTCTCCATGCCTGTCCTTGAAACACTGGAATAGAATTCCAAGTGATCAACTTTGTGGTTTTATACATAAGATACTGAAATCACAAGAAACTTCACTGATCCTTGCTCCAAATTTCTATGTATTTAGCCTGACAATTTGTTTTGGAGAACTGCTGAACCTGGTATCTTAAATTTCTTTCTAATTCTGTTGTTCTATAGCTATACAATACTACATAAACTAATCTAAATTATTTATAACTTGTTAATTAAATTATTTTTTATAGGCACTCAGCTTTTAGAATATGTTTATAAAAACACATTAACCAAAATGCAATATAACCAAAAGACTGAATGATTGCCAGTAGTATGGAATGTCTTGGTAACTAACACAACAGCTTCCTCTTCCATTTTGGTTTCTATGAACTTTCTTCCCACTTTAAATTTCCATGTAATTAAACAACTGGAAGTAAACAAGGCCAATTTATCAGATCTACAGGTACAGAGATGCAATCTGAATTCTTGTTTAATCTCAAAACAAAATAATACAAACAAAATAAGGATCTTTATACCACATATGACAGTGTAAAAATCTTATTGCTATAAAGTGATATTTTAAATTATACTATAAGCTACAGGTGCAATTCAAATTCTACAGAGCATCACTAATTTTATGTGCAGCCCTAAACCTTTTCGGTTCCTAATAAGTTTATCAGTTTCTTTTTGAGAGATGGGAATGTCTTCACTGTGTCCCTCCTTTCATCTATTTTGCTAGCTCTATCACTATGGTATGGTACTGCCCATGTGCACAAAGAAAAAGAGAGAGAATATGAACAGAATATTGGATAAACTACTACATTATCAACATACACTTGATCTAAAGCAAAACCAGTAGATCAAGTTAAGTGATTATCCCCTTTTATTGAGTACTCACAAGGTCAAACTGCTGATAGATACTATGTACAGCTTTGGATACCTAGTTACAAGGCACTGAAAAGCTGGAACACACACAGTAAAGAACCACTAAGATGGTTGGGGGGCTGAAGCATATGACATATGAGAAGGGATGCCCACAACTAGGTTTCCTTGCCCTGGAAAAAAGAAAAAGCTAAGGAGGAATCTAATCAGTGTCTTCCCCTATCTAAAGTGGGAGAAGAAACAGCTAGATTCCTTCAAAAAGTACAGAATAAGAGCCAGAAAAGCTGTGGAATCTTCATCCTTGGATATTTTCAAAACTAAACTGGGCAAGGCCTCTAGCAACCCAACTCAACTTTGAGGTTTAGCCTGTTTCGAACAGGAGGCTGGACCAATGAGCCCCCTAAGGCCCTGTCCTCCTCCAATTTTCCTAAGGTTCTACTCTATTTGAAAGAAATACTGTATGAATCATAGATGCATGTTATTTTAGCTGTAAAATGAAATTACATTTTAAAAGCCATTTTTATTAGAAATTTAAATTTGTCAGTCTAGTCTCAGTCTTGTGGAAAACGCAAACATTTGTAGTACCAAGAGAGGTTTAGGTTGAACATTTAAGAAAAATGTGTTCACCAAAAGAGTTGTGAGGCCTTGGAACAGGCTGCCCAGGGAAGTGGTTGATACACCATTCTTGGAAGTATTTAAAAGACCTGCAGATGTGGCCCTTTGGGATAATGTTTAGTGGTGGTGTTAGCAGTGCAGGGTTAATGGTTGGACTTGATGATCTTAGATGTCTTTTTGCAGCCTAAATGAGTCTATGATTCACACTTGGAATCTGTAACAGAAAGGGTAACTTACAGGGGCTCTTCAAATTACTAAACTATTGATCCACAAAAAAGTGCCACTGGCCCAAGTTCGGACACAGGACTCAGTGTTGGGCAAACAGCCAGGGCACATCCCTTATTCTGCCTGTTCTCCCATTCTTAGATTGCCTGGCCTTCCCTACCTTTCACAATCTCTTTTTCAGCCAGTTCTCAATCCAATCACAAGCTGTCTTTTCCAGTTCCCAAACACACGAGTCACCCCTTCCCTTTTGTGTTCTCTGCTGCCACGGTCAGTGCACTGGCAAGTACCAGATGTTTCTTCATATGCTGAACTTTGCAAAACCACCCCACACTTGAGTCAACTTAATTTGCTGGCAGTACACCAAACACAAAGTGCCATAGCAGGAATGCTAATGCAAGGTAGTACTGAAAAAGGGTAACTCCCCCAATGACATCACGTAGGCAGACAGTAGGGAAGAAGGATTGTTTAAAATGTCTAATAAAAATAACGGAAGTAATTAAATAAATTAATTTTAAAATGGAATTTAGTAATAATAAACCCCCAGTTTTGTTAGTGATAGCAAAGCACTGAACTCAGGGACTAGGACATTATTTTCAGTCTTTTGCCAAAGGCTTTCCAAGTAGTAAACATTCAATTGTTATGTTTTATTTAATATCCTATCAGCTAATTCCCAGATGAAGTAAATTAATTTTTTTCATAAAGATTTTTTACGAAAATTCCCTATGCAACTGTGAGCATATATTTAGGATTTGCTGATTGGTAACAAGAAGTCAAAAGCTGTAGCTAAAATTTTCTATTAGTGCTTTGACTGTTGCAAAATAGTCAGGCAAGGCTCCCTTGTGATTTGACTAACAGATCTTAAATTGCTTAAAGCAGGGAAAATGCACCTTTTGTAAGCATATGTTCCAATAAAAATACTCTGGTGGAGATACTCTGCTTGCCTAGTTCTAGGGGTAAAGAAAGGCCTGGTTAAATATTGTGAAACAGGTGGGTGCAAATTCTGCCATCAGAAGCAAAATAGATTGGGAGGTCTCAAAGAATGTGCTCCAGAGCACTTAGGAGCCTAGTAGCACAGAACTTCCTGAAAATCTTGTCCCACTGAAATGATTATGGTAAATGTGTATAAAGTCACCAGTGATATATTTAAGTCAATACTTTGAAAACAGTTATTTAAAATTAAGATATTAAAATTAAAAAATCAGTTTGAACCACACTTTACTGTGGCTAGGGCAGTTGTTTCCCATAAGTTCAGAACAGTCTCTACATTCACAGGCTCTTACTGCATTTCCTAATTCTGTCAGACTCAAGTTGTGTCTTGTAATAATTCTGCGTAACATCTCGTGTGTTGCACGGTTTCACTTAAATGATGCTAAACTTTGTGAAGAAAATAATCTAGCACTGTTAAGGATATATAATGTAAGAAAGCCAAGTCTGATATTTGGAAGCTGCATTTGCTTGCTCCATAGTAACCACTTCACCTCACTGCCTATGCAGACATGCTTTGCATTTTAGTTCACTCTTACAGACTTGGTCTGTTGTTTACTTTCATTGTCTTTGCAAAAAAGTAGAGACAGAATTAGTACAAAGCTATCACAGGCTAAGATTTTGAATGGACTTCTGAAAAGCATTTTTTAAATTCTATGGTTAAAGTCAACATAAATATGATAAATACACAGATTAAGGATAAGGCTTGTTAATGCAAATGAGGAGTTTGAAGAAAATTTGCATTACAACAATGGATTGCTTCTTAGAAAAATTAAGATAACTACTCTAAAAACATTTACTCTTGTTTATAAGTAAAATAGGTACACCTTGTCAAATCATTCTGTAAAATCAGCTCAATACATTTATATAAGTAGCAGCAAATATCCTCAGAGTAGAAGACTGGAATGAGAAATGGAAAAATTCTTTCACTACCCAGATGATCTATCAATACAAATAACTTCAAGATTCACATCCCAGCCTAGTCCTCTCACTGCACTGTGCACCCATTATGAAAATGTCACTACATCCACCCTAAGGCTTTAAGGCTTACTCATTCAAGCATAACTGGGCTAACAAATTACAGTTTTTAATATATGCTTTGAGAAAAAGAAATCTATACATTCAGACTTAACAGTAAATAAACTAACCCCTATCACATTCAGCACTAATACACTCTCCTCAATACAAAGCTTATATGATCATACTGTTCTTTTAAATATATACTAAAATGTTTGAAATGTACATTAATTATGGCTCTTCTCTTGGGAGTAATCAGTCAGTCTGGTCACAGTGCTACTGAGGATGAAACTGCTGAATAAGAGCTCCCAGTAAGACAGGAAATCTTTATTTTTCTGAACAAGCATTTGACAAAATATATGATGTTTTATAAACATGGAACAGGACAGAAACAGAACTGTTTCCTCTTTATCTTGCTGACAAGCAATGGATGGTGGTGTTAATATTTCTAAAAAATCTCCATCTAAAATGTATAGTGTCCTAAAACAATTTGTTTTAGCTTCATCTAATAGTGTGTCTGATCCACTTTGCTCTAGGAGAGTGAAAAAATGTTTTTAATAAATTAGGTAATTTTCCATAACGCATACAATGATATGCAGTTCTCTCTTCCTACAAACATTTCACCCAATTTATTTGGAAAGATCCGTCCTTAATTTATAATCATGCTAATAGGGAGGCTATTGGGTCAACTACATACAATTTATAATACAGTTTGCACTAGGCTGATTCCCAACAGAGACCCTAATTGGAGACAGATATTAATACAATCCTCCTGTACAACAAATTTCTAACAATTACAGAAAGAACCAATTCCCTTATTTAAGGGAAGACAAGACAGACTTACTGCTTTAAATTCCTGAAATAAATATCTTGTGCTCATTACTTTGAAATGCTATCTCCAAATTATGATTTCTCTTCAAACACTAATAAACACATAAGCAGTTACTTGTCACAGTTCTAAAACATGCACTGAAAAAGAGATTCCCCTTGAACTGGCAAACGAAAAAATTCTTTAGAAAACATTTGTATAGAATATGAAAAATAAATGCATTTGTATGTACATTATTGAATGACACCAATATTAAAACTTCCATTACTGCAGTCTTTGACAATTAAAAAAAAAATCTAAAGATGCATTAGCTACATTTGTACTTCTGCTACACAAGTTACAAAGAGAGACTTTAGACTGAGATCATGACAAAGAAAAAAAATCTAATAAAGTTTGACAGTTTATTGAAAAGCTTCCTTTTCAGCACAACTATTTTCCCATGAGGTATTTACTATTATTTCCTCCTAATAAAACAGCAACACCATAATACACTGGTCATACACAGAAATGCTTCTGAGAACTGTCAATACTATTGCTATTATATGCTAAACATTTAATAATATATTTTACATTGTTTTACCCTACATTAGACATGTTTGCTCTTGACATTTCTTCAGAATGAATGGTTAGCTGAGGTAGGCTCCTAGGTGATTATCTTCAATTATTAACTCATCCCAGTGAGTCATTAATTCACAGAAAATGACCAGTTGCTCTGAAAACATCACTGAATTCATGGGTTGATATAAGACACAGAAAATGTACTCTTACAGGGTACTGATGAAGTTTGCTAAATATTAGCAGGCACCATAAAAGAAAGAATTATTTGGCATTAAAATATATTGTCAGATATTTCATTAAAAGTCTGTGCATAACAGATCTAATTAAATGAATTCTGCAATGAACAACAGCACACATCACCAAAACAGTACATATCTTATAACTGCGTTTCCCAAATGACGAACTGCTTGTAGTATGACAAGCAAAGATCATGGTGTGTAACATAAGAAAAAAACCTGGCCCATGGTTGAACCTACACTGACTCCAGACACAGGCCCGAACTCAAGTTCTCCTTATGACATGCGTGAAGCACAGGCAAGGTTCAACAGGACAGTTAAAAAACCCACAAACCAAACCAACCAACCAAAAAATCCCAACCCATGGGTCTGAATAAAATCCTTCTGGATTCAGATGATGTTTGGGGTACTCAAGTCTAGAATATTCGTCCTTTCTGACAACATTTAACTTAGGAAGCACATAAATACTCCATTTGCTATGGCAGAGTGTTGCACTAAAGAAGCACACTAATATAAACCCTCCTCATGCAAACAAGAAATCACAGATCCATGTCAGATTTTCACAATTTCGAAATTCTTTTAATTTTACTTCCCAAGCTAACAAGCTAACACAGTGGGGGCAGGGGGAGGGGGAAAAGAACTGAAGGAAAAGTTCTGTGCTTTCATGGGTCCCCTAAGTTAAGAAGTAACTAGATGACAAAATACAGTCGGAATCAGAACCACCATGAGAAAGGTCTGAGTAGAGCTACCACAGAATGGTTTAAACTACCAACTGTTGCTGTTAAAAGGCAACCGTAATTCTACGGTATGCCTTTCTCTGAAAAAGGAAATATATGACACAATTAAGACAACATGTGGAATACAGTGTTCCAGCCTGACCAGATAAACTCCTCTGAATTTTGCTTCTAATTTAGAAATGCCGATTTTAAATCTGGTATATCATTTGACTTTGCACAATGTGTCTCGGGTCATGCCAAAACCATACTGGATAGTCCATTTTCAAGAAAGATTACTCACACTGCAGCAGGTGCAGTAAAGGAGTATTAGGATGACAAGTCTGTTTTGCAAAATTGAGACAGACTAACAAAATAAAAAAGGATATGAGTGTTTTGTATATAAACATCAGAAGGGTACATACTTCAAGAAGAAAAGTAAATTAAACTAGAGAACAGTAAGTACTGGCACAAGGAAAATTGGTATCCATTAGCTAGGAACAGACTTAAGAATGAAAATGAAAAATTTTGTGGCCATGAGAAAAATTAAGAGATACCTTATTGAAATAACCTTCTACAAGAGCAGCAACAGCAAAGACAGCTTTACATTTTATCAACAGCAACCTCTATTGCAGCTGGTAACCACGACAGAGGACCCAATTTGACCTGAGAGAAACTGGTTTGTTCTGTTTTCCCTTATTTTTTTTCCTAAGGAAGTGATAGCTGAAATAATTGAATTCTGTAACCAAAAATCTAGAATTATCTGTGTAGCAGTTTGAGCCACGTTAGAAATCTAAAATCCAAATCTGCTACTAAAAACAACACTGTAAACATACCCCAAGTAAAAGAAACATTGAAATGCAAAGAATCTTTGAAGAGATTGCCAAATTATTTCAGATTTGGAAAATTAATACCACAGATTAATCCTTATATTGGAAGAGAAGCTCAGTACAGGAAATAGGGCTTAGATATTGTGCCCTATTCAATGAATGGGAATGCACTCAGTATTGAACTAATTGGCTTCATGCACATTTGTATGCATGGTGAAAATTATTCCTATCACATGTATCCATGGCAAGACAAGGGCAGTTTCCTAAATTGCAACAAAGAAGGCAAATTAGAGGCTTGACGGTAGCTGACAAAACATTAAATGATTTTTCACATTAAGCACCAGACTACTATGCATCATAAACCAGCTTTCCTTAAGGAAAGAGGTAAAAGTATAATCCCACTACATTCTTAGGCTCTTATTTGCAATGAATATCACCAGTCTATTTCATTTTGAAATGTGGCCCCATTTAAGTCAGTATTAGACAAACACACAATCAGGGACACTGAAAACTATAAGCCATCAAGAACTGACAAATTGTTCTTTTTGATCTAAGGAATGGTAGCCAGTACCATTAGAACTTGAGTGCAACAACCTGAATTGTTTGTACAGAGATTACTGAATTGACTCAGTTCATAATTTTTCACTCTACCCAGCCTCCTTAGACTTTACAAAATTTGTTTTACAGTAAATATTAGCTGGTCAACAGTGCCACTGAAGACATATGGACTCAGAAATCTAAGCAAAAAAAAAAGTAGTTAAATGTAATACAGATCATTTGAGTGAGGTTTTGTTTTTTCTTTTAAATAAGCACTCTGAATCAATTGAGAAAAAAATTATAATGCTTCCAAGTTAAATGCCTAAACAAAATACACTCTCACATCACTAAACAAATCTTCCAGTAGCATCTCACTTAGCAAGGCCCTCTGTGGAATTTTACAAGCAGTCTGCTCTGCAAAATACTACTGGTGCAATAACCAGCAATTCCACAAAGGCTGGTAAACCACATCATGCATGTCCACCTTCAGAGTTGCTAACCAAACCTATAAAATCCATAGGAAAGAAATAAATGCAGATATCCACGTAGCTAACACGTTCCCTCTTGCTTAAATAGTATGTGACACTGCCTTGATGGCTGTAGGAAAATGTGTATGGCAACAAGTAGACAGAGAAACAAAGAAATATTTGTTTCTATCATTGTGAGAACAAGATACACCTACTAAACCAGAGTCTGCATAAGCTCTGGCGCATACTGATCACCGTGGCATATCCTAAGAATGAAAAGAACTTCAATGTGACCTATATTCTGTGTCTTCTTAGAGCCTGAGAAGCACCCTTGAATCTAATTTTAAAAGCTACCGTGTAAAACCAATTAGGGTAGGATCCACTAAGCGAATCACTTTTGAAGGCCTCTCCTGTAACAAGCTACAAAAGATGAAGTGGTTTTACAGATTTACTGTCTAATCAAAGGAAGGGGAAAGTTTGAAAAATATGAAGAAATCACAAAATATCTTTTCTCAATGAAGGTGTGACTTGAAACTTTAGTTACATCATACTATTGTACCATATATATTTTTTATTTCTAGGTTGTAGTCTCACCTCACATCCTGCTACACCTACATTATTAAAACTCCACTAACCGACCACGTGTCAATTTAACTGCTTTACTATGTGATCTTGCTCAAAGAAAACAGTTATTTGAACAGTGTTATAAATTACCATCAGCACTATAATAAATGGAACTGTAATACAAGAATGAAATCATGGGAAGCTGTCAAGAAAAAGGTGATCAAGCCCTTTGTATTAAATTGGCTATATTTTATTTGAGAAAAATCTGTGGCTTTGTTGAATTTACCACCATCACACACATAATCCCTGCTGCCCTTTGAATTAATCCAGTGGGACAAATTTAGTTTTTGCTGTAAAACCTAGTAAATGAAGTGTGCATAATGATTTTGCTCTTTTAATTAATTGATAATTTCCTCAGCATACTTTACTGTTTACTGAAGTGACATTGAGTACCTCAAATGTTTTTCACACTACAGAAAAATAAAAAGGGCAAAAAAAGAAAAGAAAAAGAATATATAATATAAGAAATAACACCCTACTGTGGGAAGTAGGAAAAAAAAAATCACTGGTTTTTAGCAGGACTGGGAAGAGGTTAAGAGCTTCATAAATACATTTCAAAATAAAAGAGCTGACATGTGGCAATACGGCTTCTATATTGTAACATCATGACTTAGTCTCTCTTGACTTGCACAGTTCCTGGAGAAGCATGTTACAGGGATTAAATCCCTTTGAATGTTAATGTGTTCCTCTTTTGAACCACAAAGAATATTAATCCTCCTCTCCTCATCTACCAACAGCTGCGCTGTTTTTTCCTACTTGACAGAGCGAAACCAGATAGCATGGCACGATTGACCTGAATGTAAATATTGCTGTTTGGTTTGGAACTGCTGACTTTTTGTGGAAATTTAACAAACCAAGATCAGCTCACCTGCAGCACAAATAAGCGTGCAGGCACCTAGAAACACCATTCTGAACAATGACATCAAAATAACTTTAAAATTAATTTACTACCTCACTAAAAAAATTAACACACTTAACAATCCCCTTGAACATTTACAGTGACTATATTACAGAAGTCAGGTTGGAATGTTTCCAGAGAAAGGGCATATGTATGTGTGTACACAAATACACATACACATATAACTATATAGATTATGGAAAAGCAAGTCATAAAGACAACAGCTATAGTTCAGTTCAGGCACGACTCCAGCACAGACGTCTAGAGTCATACATAAAAACTCCATGAATCCATGTCAACCTTAAGCATAACTCCCTTTCAGCTACTTCATAGGTTTGTGAAAGGACTCCAATTCCAACAAAAGCTAGATACCATAAGACAAGAATATGCAGGATGACCCTGAAACAAATCCACTAAATTTCCATTTTCAAAATAAATATTTTCACACCTTTGAAGAGTCTTAAATCAGATGAAATGCCAGAGTGCTTCTCAATTCAAATTTAAATGTACAACTGACTGATAATACAAAACCTGGCCTCTATATATAATTCTTTAGGAGTCCCAAACTTCAAAGTCAGGAAACAAATTTCAATATATGTACTGTTCTGAATTTTCATGTACATTTTGGCAACCTCTGTTCTTGGAATTGTCTAGAAATATCAACACTGCAAGGCCAATTATAAATAAATTAATAAGAAACTAGTACAGTTTATGTCCAGAAAACAGATTATGGTGATTAATGCAAGTCTCCAATCCATGAAAAAAAAAATCCTCAAAAGACCATCTTTCTGACACTGTACTACAATTTTGAAGCCTTTGGCATAAATTATTACTTATACTTACTGCACACTATGCTGATGCAATTTTGAAAACCATGGTACTATTGAGAATGTCTAACAGAGTTATGCTTCATTTATTCATATAAAAAGCAGTCCATTCTGTTAGATGGTATATAGTGTAAAGTGATAATACAGAAAAGAGCAAGAATTTCCATATATACTACAAAGGATAGGATCATACCTCATCTGGCCGAGGAACTTAAAATTACAATTGCAGTGCACTTTCAGAATAAAGATGCTTAACAATAATCTACTATTCCTGCATTTATGATATGAACTATAATCAAGAACAAAGATTTGCTAATATTAACATATTTTAATAAGAAAATTATTGTAAGCGGGAATATTACTGCATTTAGGATTCTATTTATTTTAAAATGTACTTATGCATATGTATTCCTTTCAATTCACTTTGGATACTTTAGCAGAGATAAGGAGATAAAGCTCTTGATTACCTTGCATTTTCCACTGAGGCACTATTAACACCCAGGAAAAAAGGGTAACAGTCTGCTACATGCACAGAGGCTCTTACCCCAGGGTTAAAACAAGGTAATTCAAGGTTGCTTGAGTTTGCAGTGGTGGATTTATAATCTGAGATAGAAACCTGCAGGAAGACAGTCCTGCAGCATTTGCCATGTGGTAATTTGCTAGCTGGGCATCCAAGTACATCCCACACAAACCAGACAATTATGGAAACAGATGTAGTAGAAAAAGTGTAATCTGAGGGGAAAAAAAGCACACATGACTGGAAAGACGGATTCTATAAGAATTCAAGTTTAAATATTCCTGCCTGCGTAGAAGAGATATTTTCACATGATAGGGAAGTTCGAGTCAGAAAATTCAGCATCTAGTTCTACTACAATAAACAGTTTTATTACTGAAAACAGATTTAGTTCTTTATGGCTTACAAAGGTGAATCACATCCTAAGCCCTTTCTTTCTAGTAATTAAAATACATGAAATAGAGAAGAATGGTGAATTCGCAAAATGATGTTTGTAAGATCAGATGTAAAGGCTTTGTCCAAAAACTCTGCAGCAAGGAAAAAATAAATTATACTTCATTCCAGCCCTCTGTGTCTGAAAATACTGGATCTGATCTCTATTAACACTCATTACACATCCTCTAGTCTGGTAAATTGGACTTGAAAGTGAACAGATGAAATTAATACCAGCCTTACTGCCTATCACACAGGTCTGGCAATTCAGAAACAATACTAAGACAAAGAATTGTGTAAGCACTGTGTAGAAGTTAAGAATCATGTTGTTTATTCAGCTATTCTTCATACAAAAGCACAGACCAATTTTGATGTATTCTCAATTCAAGGAAATAGGGTGTGGAAAGGTGAGAAGAGGAAGAAAACTGCTTCGCATAGCTTAATACTGACCCATGCAAGTAGTAAGGACCAGCTTGGAATAGCTCCAAAGGCTAAAGCAACTCCCTTCCCAGTTTTGCTTGGCCAGATGGAAGATGAACATGTTTCAGGATTTCAAGCTGTGCTTTGGCTTGGAATTTAATGTGTTGCTCCATTTTTAGCTTTAAAAAAGCCCCAAAACTTACTGGCTTATTTGATTAAAATGTTTGGAGGATAACAAGATGTACCATACTGGGGAGACTGTGGGGTGAGAGGCAGGCAAGGGAGGGAGTGGGGGAAAAAATGCCATAAATAAAAAGGGAAAACAGTAAAATGAAAGAAATCTCAGAATCCGGTTGATGTCCATGGGAGCCCTTCCCCTCCACCCTTCAGTTTCTGTAGAGTTCTGTAGAGAACAATAAAGGGGCACTGGAGGACGAAACCACTACGGTTAAAAAAACTACTAAAGAAATTAATTTGCCTTGCTCTTTTCTTAGCAGGGTCACCAACAGAAGCTGTAATACAATAAAACAGAATACACTGTTAATAGGAGACACTGCTTTATCCTCAAGGAAATTTCTTTTGCAGTTGTCCTGAGTTTAATCTTACTGCCATGACATCTCTTATTCCTTTTACTAGCCCAGAACCAGGGTAGAGCTGAATAAGCTATCAATGGAAAGAATTAAAAAGTAGTCCTTTCAGTAAACTGAAAGTATGCACTAATAAAAAGAATACTGAAGTGTATAACCTGTTCTTTTCCCACTTCACAATACTGTTAGATTTTTAAGTCACACCACCTGTTTAGTGAAATAATGCTCAATGAAATACCAGTTGTAAGCAGGAAGACAGAGGCAATTTACAACTCATATAAGGTTTCCGTCCAGGCAGAGAAGAAAGAAACAGTAGAAGAGCTTAAGTTTGTAATGAGAACACTAAGATTTTTAAGCCTATAACCTTTCTAGTTCTAGAAAGGCTATAGAAGCTGAAAATATCCTTTCTTACCCCTATCTGTCCTAGATTTCCTTTGTGCTATCAATTTATTTGTTTAGTTTTGATTTAGAGATTCAGACCACTTTTTTTCCTCAAGTGTAAAATCGAAAATATTTACTAAAGGAGATTTCAACTCACCTGATGAAGATCGCTGCCCAAAACATATTCCTGGAAGTAACCTGGTGCAGCAGATGATGCTCTAATGGCCTGCCAGAGCTTATACTGACAGCCTCCAATATAATGGGACTTAACACCAGGAAAGTGGTTGTAGTTTCTAAACACAAATGCTTTCAGTGGTGTTCCTCTGTTTACAATGGTGCTTACTGCAGCTACCTAGTGATGAGGAGGAACAAAATTAGTTACATATGATGATAATATTAATATAAGAATGACAGCTTCCCACAATGCGAAATTGTATCTATACATTAAGAACATTTCTGGAATCTTACTAGGTTCATTATTTATTTACATTTTTATAAAGTCTATCTAAATTTTAAAAAGTTAAAGTAAAAAACAAACAAAAACCCCAATTCCCTAAAGAAAATGCTATTTTTAACCTGAAATAGTTTCCACTAGCTACTCTGTTTCTACAAATATCTACAATGTTTAAATAAAAACCTGCTGCCAACTATATGATTACAGAATATTTTGCTTTTAGGAACAGTATTTTATTCTCAGAAGTCTGTAATCAGCAATGCAACAATGCCATTAAATATGAATATCAGAACTGTCAATCAATTGCTTTCCCCCAAAAAATGATTACTTAATAACAAAACCTGAGTTAAAGAATTGCAGGAAGAATCTCCCCCCCCCCAAAAGAAATCAAAAACCCATCCAAAAACCCAAAGAATCAAATGTAAGTCTTTCAAGTTTTTTATAAGGACACTGAAATGTCAGTAACAGAAATCACAATAAGTATATCAAAGTGAAAGGCCAAAATGGTATTTCCATTAAAAACCAAAAAAAGTATGACAAAAAAAATGCATCTTACAGCTATAATCACGAGAGAAAGGTGCCTACAGTTATGAGTGTTAGAATATGCAAGACCTTTTAGAGTTGTTGCAGTCAGCCTGGCTGGCACTATCAGAAAAACACTCTTTAGCAGCCAAGTGGCTGCTCAGTTCTGTTTTGTTTACTATTTTACAGAGTAGTGTTTTCATGAAATTTACCCAAGAGCACAGCTGATGCTGTGATATCACTCTATGCATTTTCATTCTTCAGCTACTTAATTTAAATAATTTTATTCACAGTAGATTCATCCTTACAGAAAAGAAAACAAAAGAGTAACTTCTACGTGACAATGCAAAAGCAAAACACGTGCCTGGTTCATACTCAATCATTTGATGGAGGGAAAGTTTCCTGTTTTTGTCAAAAGGAAGGTTTAGTTCTAAGTACTACTAGAAGAAGAAAGAAAAATAACTTCAGGAAATTTAATAAAAAACCTATTAAACAGATGTTTGATTTTATTTTTGGCAATACCCATGTATTCTTCCACTTCATGATGCAGTCTAAGTTGCCAAGTGCTCAGCACCTTCAGGAAAAATCCATCTTGCCATGATTTTACAGCAGCAGAGCACGCAACTGCATGTTTTATTTTGATTTTGCTATACCTTGTAAAGAGTGCCACCACTGAGAGCACTACAAAGCAATTACTGGGAACAGCTAGTTTCAACTCTATTTATATTCACATTTTATTACTGAAGAACATGGAAGGAAGCCAAAGATCCCAGTTCAAAGATAACTTTCAAGTCAACATAGGATAGCTTCTCTCTCAGAAAGCAACATACCACACCAGCCTTTTCATGTCCTTGTTTTAGACATGGACTAGGAACGTAGTCAGTCAGGCACATGTTTCTATGTTTAGAAAAATGTGAAAATCTTCCATTTAACAGTAAAGCAATGAATATAGTGCTATGACACCAAAACACCTGTTAATTACAGATTGTTCTGAAATATGTCCTATTATATTTCTCTTCTTTCTTCACACCCTATCCTTCACCAAAAATAAAATACCCAGGCTTTCTCATCTTTCACTCTCGTGCTGCTGCTGTATCTAACACCCCTCCACTGACTTGGTGCCTTTTCTACCATACAGGAAGAGAAGAGATCTCTAGGCTTAAGAATGTGCCTGGAGAAAACTGGGTACTCCAAATAAAGTGAGAAGAAACCCTGTCCTCTCACAACACAGTAACACAGATCACAGATGACATGACAGGATCTCCAGACACTAGAATTCTTAAATGAAAAAAAAAAGCTTTACACAACCTCAAAATGTTGATCTAGTATTTCTATGCTTTCAAGGCTTTTAACATCTCTGAAATGTATTCCAACTTGAAGTATTAAAAATATGAGAAACTGATCCAAAAGTTTAAGAATCTAATTAATTTTTATCTTGTAAAAGCCCAGGTTATTGCAATGGAAGCCTGAAGAGCTAGCAACACTCGTGCTGTTTATCCAATATTCTTAAAGGGATAGAATTTACTCAGAACTCTTAACAGTATTTGTGAAATACACAATTAGTATTTACCTTAGAAAACTGTACTTACCTTTGGACATTTGGACTTTCTTGCAGTTTCAATCATAAGATTTGAGCCCATTTTTTCTCTACAAAAAAAGTGACAAAACTGAAAATGCTCCATCAGTTTAGCATTAAAAAGATGTACATTTTTAATCATTCTTATTTCTGCAACCTTTGCATTTAAAAGGAGTGCTTGAATTTCACTTTACTAATCAGATTTCTGCAGCTGACTTCAATGGACCAATATTTCAAACCTTCTATGCTGTTGGAAATAAATCTGAAGAGTGTTTGAGGTCTTGATTCAAGTTACTTCGTCACATATTTAACAATAATCATTAGGATTACTCAACTACTTAATTAGATTAAGCACTTTGCTACATTTAGGAATCAAAAACTCAACATCCTTATTAAGCAGTTTCATAGTAATGAAAATTACTCTTCTGCACTGTTACAAAAACAAAAGCTAAGGAGAGAAAGATGTCATTCCACATGATTCAAAGAAAGTTAAAACACCTACATGTAATCTTCCATAACAGTAATCCAATATGCATTTAATATCCCTTTTTGAGGAAAAAATTTTTCAGATGCATACATTTTTATAAATCACATGAATGGACAGCATTGTAATGTACCATCACATTAGCAGTAGGGTCAGTATTCCAATTGCTAACTAGAAGGTAGCCCTCCTGTATAATAGAGGAGACTGGAGTAAATTACCACACTAGCCAATAATCTCACCTCAGCATCTATTTCAGCTTCGATTTGCTTACAGTAAAGGTCTAAAACTCTTACAGAGTTGGTGGTCATCCATAATGATTCTAAAAACAGGCTGTCCTTTAAGCAAGTTTTCTTCCTCCCCTAGAACATAGCCCACCCAAACACTGGTGGTACATTTGCCTTATTCTGCAAAGACTGTTGTCAGTATTGCCACACTTTTAAAGCAGGGATATTCCATGTGTTGTTTTTATGAGATCATCCACCTACAGCTCACACCTGTTTTGATACTAGGTGGTAGCACTTCCACTGGTAAAAACAACACCTTTATCAACCTAGTCAGGTCAGAAGATAAAAGAAGCTTTACATGCTACAATAGCAGCAGTCCTCCATGCAGACAGTAGACTGTACTTGTAGCTAGGACAATTTACTGCTCCACTAGTGGATATCTGTGCTCGAAGGATGGCTGTGTACATGTTCTTGAGAGGGAAGAAGGAAGAAAAACAGCTTCCAGTCCTATGACTGAAAACACTTGCTGACACAATTCTTCTATCAGTAGCACTGTTTTATTTTATTTTTTTTCAATAAATGCATTCATTCCAGTCTCAGTCAGCAGCCAGGAGGGGAAAAGTGCCATCTGCACTCCCTAACTGATTACAGAAGGAGACGAAGGCACACAGAACCATGAAGTAAGAATAAAAGACATGAGACTGACAGAGGTGAGATATCAAAGACATCTGCTGATTTGCATCACTTTCATCTACTTCTGAAATATCTATATTAGCTATTTTTTCCCAAGCCCTGAATGCAAAGATTAAAAAAATGCATAAGCAATACCCACTGCTTAATTATAGGAACCATCAAACCGAATAACTATCTCCTCACATCTTGTTTTTTATGGAGGCCAGGAACTGATGCTTCAGAGTAGGTACAAGAAATCCCTTAAACTACTATGCAACTTTAGACATTAAGGTCTAAAGATAAAAGTTTAATATCACCTCCAAATTTATTTCAGTTCTCTTACTAGCATTAATACAGTAATTGCATATTATATAAATGTTTTTGTCAAGCCTCGCTGTTCAGTTATTTTAACTAAGTCACAGCAGAAGTAATTCCACAGTTTCTTCACATACTGCAGTAAAAAAAGAAAGTCTTCTAATTTTACTTTTATTGAATATTCCCTTGATCACAAAGAAAAGAGGAGACTGGTAATTCTCAAGATACCTTATTTATCTCAAATTACCACTTTATCATGAAAAAAAGCAAACAAGTTGAAGACTCCTAGTGCCTTTGTGTATGTTGTCTTTAGGTCACTGGCTACTTTTTAACAATCTTGCAACAGAAACATTTTCTAAAATGGGGTAACCGGGACTGTAAATAGTATTTTAAGTGAAACTGTATTACAAATTAATATAACGGCATCATAATATTTTCTGTATTTTCAGTCCCAACTGACAATCACCTTGTTTGACCACAAGAATACAGACATTTCATTAAACTGTCCATGACAGCACCCAAATCACTTTTGATATTAAAGCTACTTTAAATCCTGTAAGCATTTTACATTTTTCCACTCACAGGTTATTACTTTACACATAATTTCATTTCCCTATTTTTGCATTTATCTACTTTGCTTGTGTCTGTCTGTGCTTATGTCCTCTAGACGTGACCTACATAAGTCTCTTTCACAAACGTTGCTGTTTCATTGCTTCAAGTCACTAATATTGCAACACCTATTTCAGTAACGCTGTGAACAACATACTGCCAACAACATGCTTGAAGAAACATTCTAATGGGCTACAGCAACGGTGCAATCAAACACTTGAGAAAGAGCATTCAATGCGAAAGGCAAAATTGTACCTTTCACCCTCTTCTAACAACAACAGTAGTACCAGGAAACTATTACATCCTTACCAAACCTACAGGAGAGACTTTTATAGCACATGCTGGTACAGAATGTGCTGCCCATCCACTTGCTAGAAAACAGTGTTCAATTTGCAAAACAAATACTGGTTTGAAGTATTATTACTTGCATTCCCAAACACATACATTATCCATTTTCCTACCAAAAGAGAACATGTAGCTTTTATCCTACGCTCCATAAAGTGATTGAGTGCTTCTCAATTCCAGTATTTTAGCTAGCTTGTGAAAACCCCTAGCTGCTCACCAAATTTCTCCAGTAGTTTCTTCAGACATATGCAAGAAAAAAATCGTATATGCAAACAACAGTCAAAAGAAAACAGAAAAGTTGGAACTATAAGCCAGGTTCTTCTTACAAATGCAATTCAATACAGCACTACGTAAGACTGATATGTGGTAAGTATAATTTTCTGCACAATGTAACTGATTAAAACCAGTCCTCAAACTGCAACTCGAGAAATATATAAGAAAAGTTAAAACAGACAAATACATAAGACTTAAAAGCAATTCCCTATAGCACTCTGAATAAAAAGTCAGTTAACTAAAATTAGTTGCCATTTTCTGAAATGGAATTTATAACATACCTCATGAATGCATGGAACATTAGCCTAATGTAACATCAGCTTAATTATTTTCAGCGGGAATACTTTCTGTCAAAAAATATAACCACTGATACCATGGTATGGCTAAACATATATTGCATGCCTGTATATTGTCAATGGATATTCTCTATTTCAAGGAAGGGAGACAAGCTAGCATTTAAGCAACAAAAACCCACCCAGCACAAGTAAGGCTTTTAAATTTAAAACAAAACATAGAGAGCAGTTTCCTCACACTATGACTGAAAGTTAGACCTCTCCTTCACTTGGTGTAAAGAGATGCTATACAGCCTTTTAATTCCCTTTCTTAGTTCCAGGCTCCCACACCACAAGGAAGCCTCCAGGAATCCCTTCAATAAAATGTTGGGTAGGCATAGAATCTCCCTTCAACACTGCAAAATTAGGTCAACAAGAAGTCATTTGTTGATCAGCACATTTAATTTTTAATTCAGTCTATAGATAGTATATTAATTGCCTGGCTTCTGTCTATTGCACTGGAATTCTTCACCTAATGTGCTACAGCTGCAAAAAAAAAATAGCATTTTAATTAAAAGCATGTAAAATACTTTCATATGAGGTTATCGTGATTTTCACAAGACTTCTTTTAGTTGAGCGGGGGGGAAAGACGAAAGGCAGAGAAAAATCTCATTTCTAAAAAAAAGATTTCCAGATACCTGAAAAGTTCATGATATTAATTTGATAAACATATTTATTTCTAAAAACATGCAAGAGCACAGAGAAGTGGTGCTTCAAAGATGTGATATGCTTAAAACTCAAACAGCACAGGTATTCCCACAAAAAGTCTAGAAAAAAACCTCTTTCAATCTCATAAAACACACTAATCATGTTCCCAAAGGAACTTATTATTTATCAGAAGGAACCTTTTACCTTTTTACATTTTCTCTCAGAAAAGGCTGTTTCAGTTCTTTCAGTGGTAGTGCCAGCTTATGTTGGTTGGGAGACTATGATACTAGTTTGCTAAAAATTATAAACAATTGAACTATCAATACCAATACAGATGAGTAAAACACATAATACAGTACTTCCTTACAGTGACTTTTCCTGTGTAGCCATTAATGCATGTGTATACATTTCTAAGAACAAATACCATTTAATGGGCAACTCTGACACTGAGGACATTTTTTCATTGTGATCCTTACAGCTCATTTCCCTTTTCAAAGAAAGGGACAATGGGCAAACCCCCAACATTAAAAATCCCTACTAGAGCACATAATTTCATTTCTCACCAATCTCCTATAAGAAAAAAGGCACAGCAGGTGGCTAGTAAATTTTGCAGCAAATCTGCAATGAGTCAGATCAAACAGAGCTGGCAAGCATACAGGAATATAATCAGAAATCAGTGCATTAAAGCTTACTTTATTCCCCAGAAACAGAAACCATTACGTTAAAGGCTTTCAGTGTTTTGGTAAATATGAAAGCAGCTATTTCAAAAGAATTAGAGTATATGCTACTCCTTTCTAATTGTTTTAAGAATTTTCATTACCAGTGAAGCAATAACAAAACCAAATGCACTCAGGCACTACATTAATTATTTTTCACCCGATCATTATTTACTTACTTGAGCATTTTTTCCCATATATCACTGTCATAAAAGGCGTGGCTCCAACCCATTTTGACTGTTCCAACAATGACATTCTGCTTAAAAACATCTGATCCTAATTTGTGGTACAGTTCTTCACAATCATCCAGAGGGATATGGAACAACCCCAACATAAAAGCTAATATAGCTCCTGAAAAACAAATATTTTGCAATATAAAATGTAGCCTGAAGTGAGATTACAAAGATGGATTACAGTTAATGTAGGTCATAGGTTAGCAGAGTATCTGTCTGGAAATAGGAAGACCAATTTACATTTATATCGCTAAATTTCTGTTCAGACATCACAGACCACGTTTTAAAGGGACATATATAAGATAGAAACAGTCTACTTTCAAAACCTGAAATATGAGAAGTTGAAAAGTGACATTATTTCATTTTGCAGATTTCATCCCTGCAAACAAGTACAGGGCAGAAAACAAATTAAATCCACTGCTTTACTTGGAAAGAGAAATAAGTAAGAGAAATCTATGTTGTGATATTAGAAACATATTTGGAGCATTACTTGCTATTTTGAAAACTCTTAAGTCAGTAGAGAAAAATTCTCAGAAAATTCTTTAAAAATAAGGGAGTTTTGAGTAGTTAGGATTTGGTTGCAATCATTTACAGTTAGTCTCATGCATGCTGCCATCTAGTGTATGCCTAACAAAAACCTAGCCTTATAGGAGAAAAAACAACAGCATCTAAAAAGCATGGCTGTTGAATACCAATAAAGACTGCGGAGAAATACAATTAACGCATTATACAATTCTTAGATATAATAAACTGAAAGGGACACATATAAGCTTTAAATCTAATTGTGCAATACTGTGAGAGCATGTAATTAAGCGTTAGGAATAGTTAGGACACATGATTTTTTCAATTTGCAAATAAATGCAATAGGTTTGAATAAAATTATTTCTAAAAGGTGCAAACGTTTTAAACAGAGTAAGAGTACAACACATGTGCAGAACAAACTACATGCAGGAATTACAGATGGCTTTAAAGGAAACGTGACTTCCAAGCCCCTCGCTCTCACAAACCCCACCACCCTGATAGCTGAGCATCAGTGCATTGATGGTCTCAGTTTCTTAAAAAGTAGCACAAACGCTTAAGGAAACTTGGGCCTCTTTGACACTAAGTTTCATCAAGAGAAACTTAATTGCCAAATCACCAAATGCCTGTATTCTAACACCTAGCAGCAGAGAAATACCATTTTCCCACATCATGCAAATCCTCTGCTATCTTGTTTTCCTCTAAACTCTCCAGCATCACTTCTACATTACCACACATTTGCTATTTTGGTGAGCAGTTTCCAAGGTTTCAGGGCCTATTACAGCATCATCGCAGTGACCTTTCTCTGTGACTGCTGCATTGAAATGCTCTGGCCCCCAGTGAAGACAAGTACACGAAAGCTAACTACAAAGACAGACTCTGTGATGCTGAATTCACAGAAAACTGATTATTTCTAAACCTCAAAGGCAAATGATATTAAGAAATACAGAAAGCACAGCAGAAAAGAGAAGTGCAATGCACAAGAGGCATCCTTTCTTATCATTTAACACATCACTCCTGTAAAGCACAATTCATCCAGGTTCACTGGCATATGTACTGTCAACACAAACAGAACTGCTAGTACATGCTGACAGATGTGCATAACCTCTCCCAGCCACGTCTTGTCATCTATTATTGTGAGCTGGACTACTGCAGACAAAAGCTTGATAGTATAAACAACATTTAAAAGAATATGTTAAGTACTTAGTAGCAGTTACAAAAGCAAAAATTTGGGGAAGAATTAAAAATAAAGTTAGTTCTAGTGAGAGTAGTGGGATCAAATTAAGAACACTAGGCCTCTCTATCCAAGATAAAATGTCTTTGTTATGATTGAAGAAATCGGCGAAGTATTTTGCAGGGAAACTATCTTCCAAGGAAACAACCACTTACTGCTAAATTAACTAACGAAGGATTTCTTTGCAAGATTATTTAAACTGTAAAACAGGGAACTATATTGTGCCTACTAACAAATTCTGTCTGGTAGACCTAAACATTCTCCTTTACTACTGAGTCTATTAAGCAAATCTCTGGAAACACAAACATTTTCTCTTGTCATGGTCATCTGTGTTTAATATAATTTCTGAATTAAACTGTATAGAATATAAGTATAGTGCAAAAAACTTGAATAATGTTGAATGATTTTCTAAAGGAAACTGAGCTATTGAACTACAGCATATACCTTATGTTAGAAATCAGCATTGCGTGGCTAATGGTCTAGCACCATTTCTGAAGGAGACGACTATCCTTTAAAGAGAAACTTATGCTTTAGTTTCTTACTTTCTAGGGAGGAGTAACTTAACTCTGAGTCACAAGAGTAATTAAGTCTGGGAGGGACCTGTAGAGGTCATCTAGTCCAGCCTCTGTTCAAACAGGTTCAATTAGAATAGGTTACTTGGGACTTGTTCAGCCAAGTTTTGAATATCTCCATGGATGGAGATTCCCCAGCCTGTGCAGGCAATTCCTTCCAGTGTCTGACCATCTCTGCAAGAAAAACAAGATTCTGTAACCTAATTATAACTTCCCATACTACAGCTTGTCCGTTGGCTTTTCTCCTATCACTGTGCACCTTCAAGATGACTCTAGCTCCATCTTTATTTTTTCTCATTAACTGAAACAGCAAAAAGGCCTCACTTTAGCCTGCTCTTCTCAAGGCTGAACAAACCCAGTTTTTGCACTCTCTCCCTTACATGTCATGAGATCCAGTCACCTGATTATCTACTTGACCTCTGCCAGACTCACTC
The DNA here is from genome assembly GCF_003984885.1 of Neopelma chrysocephalum. Taxonomy (NCBI): domain Eukaryota; kingdom Metazoa; phylum Chordata; class Aves; order Passeriformes; family Pipridae; genus Neopelma; species Neopelma chrysocephalum. The sequence continues at coordinate 5,471,873 of NW_020897719.1, forward strand.
AGTATGTACAAGAACACACCCCACAAATTCAGGGTTTACAGAGAAGCCCCAAACTAGACATTTATAGCCAAACAGAGACCCTTCATCTGTCAGGTATGTTCTTGTCCATGCAAGCCAGTGTGGTCGGCTTTCTGTGCTCAAGGGTACACTGATGATTCATGTCCAGCTCGTACCAATCAAGACCAGGTCTTTTTCTTTAAAGCTGGTTTCTAGATGGAGGGCTTTGTATTTAGCTTTACTGAACTTGTCAAACCTGTACAGGCCAATCTGAACAGGGGTACCACTATACTGACCACTTCCTCTAAATTAAATCATCCAAGATCTTGCTACAGGCACACTCTGTCCTGCTGTGCAGGTCATTAACAAAGATGGGAAGCATTACTGACTCAATATGAGTTCCTGAGGGGCATTACCTTAGTTGTCTGTGAAGTCCCATAAATATCTAAGATAACTGTATCTGTGTGCAAAGTGAAGATTTCACATTAATTGAAAACAATGACAAATCAGTTTGAAGTCACAACTATCATAAACCACCCGAAGTTCTTATATAGAAAAAAAAAGACAGGCTTTAGAAATCACACCTATGCTTTCCCAGCTTACCCTCTAAGTCAGAAACTGTAAAACCTACATTTAATTCTCAGATGTTCTTTTACTATATTCACAGCAAAATTCCAAATTGTGGCTTAATAATTACCTGTGCTTACACCACAGATGTAGTCAAAAAGTTGATGAACTGGCTTTCCAGTTAGTTCTTCTAGTTTCCGTAGAGTCTGAAGTGCAACTAAGCCCCTGAAACACAAAAATCCCCCTCACATGAAATGGCAGTTTTATCTTACACAGTCATAATTAACTAAAGGTGGTCTTGGAGCTAATTATAATTCAATAACTACAACAGTAAGAATACTGAATAATTCGGGGAATAAAAGAGTAGCAGAACACAATTAAAATAGAATGATGAATACTAAATATAAATTACATACTCAGACATATCAAAAATAGTACTCAACAGCTTCAGCCATATTGGTTTGTAGTAAAGGCTTGGGGATGATCATTCTGTGGATGTAGACTCGAGATTTTAGCTGCATCCACACCACACAGCACTTTAAGTTTGGTCTTAACAGGGCTGTACAATGCCCCTTGGGGTACAGTATTTTTCTGTGTGGGGTTTGTATGACCCCAATTCAATGTGTCTGAAATAATGGGAGAGATGCGTTACAGACCACAGACTTGTGCTTCTGGCATGCAAGCGTGCTAACTCAGTTGGGATAGAGCAAGATAATTGTGTATGGCAAAACAAGCACCAAACAGAGCACCGGTCAAGTACCAATCCATACAAAAACAATATCCATGTAACACAAATGTAAATCATGAACTGCCTCTTTGGGCATACATTTATCAAAGAGAAACTGAAATTTTATTTCTAATTACAGTACAAAAAAGGCTACAGAAGTTTTACCTTGTTCCTCCTCCATCAATGGTGAGGACTCTAATTCCCCAGCCTTTCACAGGGTCGGTATATCCAATTAAAGCTAAAGTTTCTCTAACAGCAGCCTGAAGACTTTCATCATTAGCCTGTCTCAGTCGCAGCAGGCATGGGATTACTTTTTCCTATTGATGAATACAAAGGTATTTCATTCCAACCATATGTTTATAGCAAAAGAATCCGTGCTTAAATTTACTAGTTTGGCATTTAAGTATAGAAGTAATATTAGTTAAACTTGAAGGAAAACTTCTTCAAAACTGTATTTACCTATCTTTCTCTCTCTAAAAATGGAAATAAAGGATGGCAATATTATGTTGTACACACCTCATTGCTAAAAGTAACTACCTATCAAAATTCAGCAATCAAGGTGAAACGCAAATCTTTCGAATAGCTAGAAAAGCTACATTCACCAGGAATTAAGTTTAATTGGCCTAATGTCACATTAGCCAAATATAGATTTGAGTATGTAGCATATCAAGTATACGTAAAAGCCCAGATTTTGCTTAAAAAGTATCACATTGTTTCAAAACAAGAAATGCCTTCTAAGTACACTAATAACAAATATTAAAATTCTTCCTCACATGGAGTACTTTTTAAATGTACATTACTACAAATATATAGAGCATTACAATCAAAATGGGAAGAGTGGATATACTCTTTCATAATAAAGTAAGTCACATATATTTATGTGGACTCCTGACCTGTACCCTGCCCAAATGATTCATCTGGCCTGCACTCCACTCCCAAAGGTTGCTTTCTCAGAAATTCTACAATCTATGTCACACATTTATCACATCTTGTGGAAAAAGGCATAAGGCTGACAAATGTTGTGATTGAGCTAGTACTTCTCGAATAGTCTACCACCCACCTCCTGTCCCCTCACTGCAGGGAAGAAAATGAGTAGGACTAGATTAGATGCACTTATTTGATGGTTACACTTCACTCTTGCCTTCTCTCTTTGAAGGAAGCATGTAAACAAGCATAGAAAGTACTGTGCATGTGCAGATCAACTGTACAGCACATTCCCATCTGGTCAACTGCCACAGAGGACACAGCGTACGACCTTCCCCTACCATTAGAAAAAGCTATACCACCTCCCCACATGACCATGTCGTAGGCTTCTAAATTAAACATGGCAATCTTAGGAGCCTTTAGCTAAACTGCTGATAGTTTGGACACGAATCTGCTTGAACCAGCTAAAGAGTTACAAAAAGAGACATTCAAGTTGTAATCTTTACAAATAAGACTAGTCCACAGAAGCAAATAACAAGGTTTTATGTTATTCTATATCAATCATCTGTCAGATATTTAATTTTTATCCAAGCATAAGGACTATTTGCACCTTAATTGCAACTCCTCTGCTCTCTGGAAATTCCAGAAGATGATAGGTCAGTTCTTCAACCCTGCTGATACAGACTCTTCGATTAGTGGATCTTCGTAGGGCTTGAACTAAAGCTCGAGTCCTGTTATCAATACTCACTCTTGCAATAATCTAAAAAAGATAAACAGATAATATAAAACTACTCTAAGAAATGTGTCAAATTATGTCAACACCAATTCCAATGTGTTATTTTAAGATTTCTCAGAAGGAATGAACAGAATGTTGTACTAGAGACCTGCTACACGTTCCAAGTAAGCATTGCTTAAACTGGAAACAGACAACCTTTTGATTCTCAACTAGGAAACTAAATAAAGTCAGCTCACAGCAAGAATACACCAAACAAACGTGTCAGCATGTACTCAGGTGTATTTTCAGGGCAACTCTGAAATCATGGTATTTGAACCATAAACAAACCATGAACTGTGAAATTACTATAACTACAAAAAACCCCCACAATTCGATCTGTCTGTATTTATGGAGTCTCTCTACGTATACACGAACTAAATATATGTATATACCACACACACGTACACACACGTGTGTATATTTATATATATACAGACATGCTTTATATATAAACTTACATATACATATGTGTACTTCTATAAAAAGTATATACGTATTTTTATACATGTATACAGATGTATATATACCTATTTTTAAGTACATATATGTATTTGTAAGTTTATATATAGTATGCATATATATGAAAATTTATACAGTTTTACACATACACTTATTTATCAAAGTACATAGAATAAATCATAGAACAGTTTGGGTTGGAAGGGGCCTTAAACACCCTCTAGTTCCAACCTCCCTGCCATGGACAGGGACACCACATATGTACTTATATGTAGGTATGCATATGAATAAAAGTATGTGCACATATGTAAGTACAGACACAGGTATATACTTATTTACGTAAGCATGTATGTATATGTATGGTTCCATATAGGTATATACACTAGTGCAGTGTATATATACACTTGTATAAAATATACATAGAAATAATACATAAATAATTAACACTAAACAAAGACTTGCCTTTTCCCTCTGAAGAGACAGATGCTTTTCCCTCTCTTCTGCAGTCTTGGCCTCTTTTGATTTCTCCTCATCAGTCTTCTCAGACACTTCTTGTTCTGGCTGTTTACTCTTTTCTGGTGAAACAACTTTTGATTCAGATCTTAACTTGGGAACCAGCCCCCCAATATAGCTGTCTACAAAAGCTTGTACGCTGTTACTGGGATACGAAAGAAAGTTTGCAATACTTTTTTTAGTGGAAACTGGAAGGGCAGTATTTGTCTTTTCAGCACCCAGAGTCTCTGCTTCAGGAGCTAAAGTAGCTGCTGAATCCACTGTCTTTTTTTCACTCGTTACAGTATATTCTGATGAATCAAGGTTATTCCTCTCTTCACTTTTAGAGTCCTGTAATGAAGCATTCCTTTTTTTCTCTTGTTCCATAACAGAATTACCAAAGTAGGAGTTGATATGATCAGCTACAAAGTTATAAGTCTCTCCAAAATTTGTAGAAAAGTAGCTTATATGAAAAAGGTGGTTTTTAGTAGATGCTGAAACTTCTGGAGTATCTTGACAAGTACCACTTGAACTTACTAACACAGATTCCACGCTTTCACTTGCACAAGTGGATTTCTTTGCAGCTGGGCCTCTGTTGCAATCCTCCCGAGTTCTGGCATCTGTGACTTTTTTATCATTGCCTAGATCTGCATTGATGTTATTTACATCTGCACTGCTTTTATTTGCTTTTCCCAAAGTACCCGAGTGTGACTTTAGTCGAGCTATTCGTGACACCAGTTCACTGTGAGTGCCAGACACAGCCTTTGAAACAGATTCTATAGTATTCTTAATTCGTGACATGCGAATGCTCACCTTTGTAAGTCCTTTGGAAGAAGTCAGAAGTTTAGAAATTCTACAGTATAAAAACTCATGACTGTAAATATATTTGCTATACCAAAATGTTCTGCTTCTGGCCCATTTACACCGAGGTTCGCTTGTATGCAAAACTCTCAGGTGTGTGGCATGATTTATCCTCCAGCAGACTTTAGGTCTATACAAACACAGATATTTGTTTCTTTGCTTCCACCAAAGATTTTTTGGGTTAATAAAAAAGACCAAATATGCGTCCAAAGATAATTGAACTGTCATTACTTATAAATAATTACACCTTTTCTATGTTGCTTTCTACTTGACTCCAGAAAATATATTTCAATAAATAAGTCTCATATTGTAGTGTTATCTGAAAAAGAAAAAAAAAACAACAAAAAACCAACAATGGAGACCCATATACAGTAACAAGTAAACTAAAAATCACAGAGTGGTTTAAGGCAGATGCAGCTTATTTACGCTTTCTGTAAAGACAGATAAACATTCAAATCAAATAAGCTCATGGGAATATTTACTGCTCAGGACATTTGGTAGCGCCACCCCAACATTTCAACATGCTACTCCCTAAAGGCCAGTTTAAGCCTATCTTAAGCAATGTTACACTTCTCAAAAGCATTTAGTGACATACAGAAAATTGATTGCTATTTTTTCCTATAGAGAGAAATTTCTCTTTCTTTACCAAATTACCTCGTTCAGAAATCACATTTGAAATGTCATTATATTACAACCCCTTTGCAGAATTCCTCACAGGGGAGGAGGGACGCCAATTCTTTGAGGAAAGTTCAATGGGACACGTCTATCCCAAGAGCCAAGGGCAGTATATAATCCTTGCTCTGCAAAGAAAGATGCGACGGGCGGAGCAGCGTTTTACACAGCACACCAGAGCTGCGCTGACACTTCAGGCACAAATCCATTACCTGCCCAAATGGCAAGTCCAGGCTTCTCTAGCCCCCGTGACAAGTGCCGAGGAGGGCTGCCAGGTAGGCATGCAGGCCAACTTCTGCGCAGGCCGACGCCACAGTGACAGAAGAGATGACACCGCCGCACCCTGCGGCGTCGTTACTTACGGTCTCCTCTGCCTGAGCTGTGCTTGTCCCGCTGGGTCCGCGCCACGCTCCGGGCTGCGGGCCCCGCCGGTGGGCCGTGTTATAAAGGCACAGGGGCTCCTCCTGTCCCGGGGGGGAGCGGGCGCTGTTCCTGCCTTGCGCCATTTCGCAGAATCGCTGCCGAGAGCGGCCGCGTAAACAAGCACGGCGTCCCGTCCCGTCCCGTCCCCGCTGTCCCTGGCCCACCCCGCGTCACGCGCGCAAGCACCGTATGCCCGGCACGCGCTCACCGTGTTCCCCCCGCCCCCGTTCCCCCCATGACCCGGTGGCGACGCGACACGGCCCGTCCCGGCGGCGATACCTGCCGGGCAGCGGCTTCCGCCTTCCCCCTCTGCCCCGGCCGCCGCCGCCGAGCCCAGTCAGGGGCCGAGCGCGGTCCGGGGCCGCGCCCTCACGAGTGGTACCGCCCGGGGGGAGCGGGCGCGAGCGACCGAACCGGGAACGACAACACTCGCCGCGCCAGACCGCACTACTGCGCCTGCGCTGCCTCGGGTGCCGGAAACAGCTGGGGCACGCGCCACCGCCTCACGGGTCGCCGCGGGGGGCGGGGCGGTGACGCGAGATCACGGCCGGGGCGGGGCGGAGCTGCTGCGCGTGCGCGCCGGCGGGGACGGGCGTGGCGGGCGGCGACGTGCGCGACGGCACGCCGGGGGGGTGCGCCGCCCGGTGACCGTGACGAAATCACGGAATGGGAAGGGCTTGGAACGGACCAAAAGGATCAACCGGTCCCAGCCTCTCTCTCACTAGAACGGCTTGTTCAAAGACTCATCCAACCTGGCTTTGAACACTGCCAGGGTTGAGGAATCCACGTCCTCCCTGGGTAACCTGTTCCAGTGCCTCACCACCCTCACACTAAAGAATTTATTACTAATGTCTAGCCTCGATTTCCCCTCTTTCAATTTGTACCTGCTATTGCTTGTCCTAATACTACAGTTCCTGACAAAGTGTGCTTCTTCAGCTTCCCTGTAGGCCCCCTTCAGGTACTGGACGCTGCTATGAGGTCTCCACACAACCTATTCTGCAGGATGAACAGCTCCAACTTTCTCAGCCTGTCTTCACAGGGGAGGTGTTCCAGTCCTCTTATGAATTTTGTGGCCCTCCTCTAGACGTGCTCCAACAGTTCTATGTCCTTCTTGTATTGGGGACCCCAGAGCTGGATGCAGCACTCCAGGTGGGGTCTCACAAGTGCAGAGTAAAAGGGCAGAATCCCCTGCTGGCCCCACTGCTTTTGACACAGCCCAGGATTTGTTTGGCTTTCTGGTTGGGCGCAGTGGAGCTCATTGTGTCCCACGCTGCTGGTGGTGTTGGGTTCTTGGTGCTGTCCCCTGCCAGAGGCGCTGTGAGTGAGGGGCTGGGAGAAGGAGAAGAGCCCCTACCCAACCTCTGTGGCCGCTTGGTGCAGGTGCTGTGGGAATATCTCGTGGCGTCTCCTACTTAACTCTTGGGCAATGACGACAGAGTGGTTTTCATGGTTTCATAGGCTTAGTGGGCACCTTGCTCTTTTACAGCTAGGCTTCAGAGCAGCAGCAAAACCATGAGCTTCCTGTCTGCATGGCCTGTCTGAAACACAATTTTAGTGAAGTTGCAAAGACTTTGGATGATGATGGCAAGGGAGCATGGATGTGCTGTGTGTGTGGGTGGAGTGATAGGATCCTTGCCCCCAGTGTTAGAAGGTCACATCCCATTTGTAGTTTCAGATACCAGTTATGTGCTTCTGTTCTTTCTCACAAATAAAAAAGTAAAATTAGTTTTCTTAGCTTGCATTTTATTCCCCACAGGAAAATTTGTATTTATTACATGCTGTAATTAATATAACGTATTTTTTAATAAATTGAACAGGTTAAACTCTACACATCTCCCACTGCAGGACATCCCTGGCTGGATGCCAGATGCCCACTGGAGCTGCGCTGTCACTTCCTTCCTCAGCTGGACAGGGGAGAGAAAATAGAACAAAAGGCTCATGAGTTGGGATAAGGACAAGGAGAGATCACTCACCAGTTACCATCATGGGCAAAACAGGCTTGACTTGGGGAAATTAGTTTAATATAATAACAATTAAATCAGAATAGGGTAATGAGAAATAAAATCAAGTCTTAAAACACCCACTCTCCAACCCTCTTTCTTTCCAGGCCCAACTTCACCCAGTGGTACAGGGAGACGGGGTATGGGGGCTGCAGTCAGTTTGTCACACATTGTCTCTGCTGCTCTTTGCTCCTCAGGGGGAGGACTCCTAACACCCTTTTCATGCTCCAGCGTGGGGTTCCTGCCACAGGAGACAGACCTCCATGAGCTTTTGCAATGCGAATCCTTCCCATGGGCTGCAGCTCTTCACAAACTGCTCCAGCATGGATCCCTTCTATGGGGTGCATGGTGTTCCTTCCTTCAGGAGCAGACTGCTCCAGTGTGGATGCCCCATGGGGGCACAAGTCCTGCCAGAAAACCTGCTCCAGTGTGGGCTTTGGGCTTCTCTCTCCATGTGTCCACAGGTCCTGCCAGAAGCCTACTCCAGCATGGGCTTCCTACAGAGTCACAACCTCCTTCAGGCACCCACCTGCTCTGGCGTGAGTTCCTCCAGGGGCTGCAGGGGAATCTCTGCTCTGGTGCCTGGAGCACCTCCTCCCCCTCATTCTTCACTGCCCCAGATGTCTTCAGAATTGTTCCTCTCACATAATCTCACTCCTCTCTCCCAGCTGCTGCTGTGCAGAAATTTTTTCCATTTCTTAACTATTTTATCACAGAGGCACTACCCCTATTGCTGATGGGCTCAGCTTTGGCCGGTGATGGGTTCATCTTGGAGCCTGTTGGAATTGACACCTTCCAACACAGGGGCAGCTTCTGGTGTTTTTTTTTTACAGAAGCCACCCCAGTAGTTCCTCCCCCTCCCCTACCAAAACCTCGTCACATTAACCCAATGCAATGAACTTTTTACACTCAAGGCGTGCCACTTCCTCAGTGAAGTACTCAGTGGCCACAAATAGCTCATGAGCCACATATTATCTAGGATCCTTTTGCATAGGACAGTGGCAGTTCACACCCAGGTGCTCATCTGTTCCCTCCAAAATGCTTTTAGAGCTGCTACTTTCTGGCCTGTTCTGCAGGTATGGTCTGCCTGTCTTGTTTGTGGATTACTACACATCTGGTTGTATTATCTAGTGGTAGCTTACTCCTGGGAGCTGTTTTTAGGGCTTGTGTGCTATTCTTTAATTTACCATGACATTTCATTATATATGGTTAAGCTCGTTTTTAAACCAAATAGCTCAAACAGCAGTGGTGCCTGCCAGATGCAGCTAAGCAGGGAGGTTTCGCTGCCCCTTGCTGTATGAGTTAGGTAAAGGCCAGTTACTCTTATGAGAGCAACACGGTACTGATACATTTTAGAGTGTGGTAGCAGTGTTTGCTTAAGCAGCTTCCCTGGGTGTGTTTGCCCTTCTGTAAGCCCCAGGACTCTTGTGTATTTGCCAGTGAGGTGAACCAAATTGTATCTCATCAGATGACTTGAGACAGTGGCCCAACTGAAACTAGAGTCTGAGCTGGCTTAAAACAGGTTGACTTGCATTCTTATGACAACAAAGGGTTAGGCAAAATGAGACCTACAACTTCAGTAAGAAGGAAGTTTGGACACGATAAGCTTCATGCTGCCAGGACACATCCTGCTTCTCTTTGACTGGCAAATAAGATATTGGAGGTAGGAGGCAACTGATCCCTTCTTGCTGCACATGCCCACTTCCTAAACACTCACACTTTCTCCCATAATCTCATTGTAAAATTCTCTCCTGTGCCTGCTCAGACGTTTGTCTCACTAGTGGGATATGTACAGTGGTATGTTGGTTCATACCTTTGCTAAGGAAAAAATTCAAGGATTTCGCATTTCAGTTCTAATCACAGACCTATGTGTTCTTGCCACATGGCTCTCCTCAAGGACAAGCAGACCTGTCTGATCTGACATGTTCAGAAGTGCATGATTCATCAGCTTCTCATGCAACTCAGAAAGAACTGGAAAACACTGGACAAGAAAAGATAAAATTATGTATTGCCAGGCAAAAATTCTGCATCCATGCCTTCCCAAACATTTTGCCAATTTAGCCTTCTCTGTACTGCAGTCATGATATTAAGAAAAAATATCTCAAATTTATTTAAAAGATATAGACACTTCAACTAAGCTAATTTTATAAGCTCTCTTGGCAGTCAAAGGTGAGTTCATCCTGTTTGATTAAACACCTGCTTTTTAGATAAGAGAGGTGAATCCACCTACGGTATTCAGAGTGGCTAACTCCAATTTTAGCCATTTTCACATAATATGGATGATCCCATTTATGACATTTTAAGATACATTTAAATTCTAATAGGATGTACATTAGCTGTTTTAAAAATACTTCCATTTCAGTACTTTCCATGGGAAGTCTCAAGAAAGAAATCTGTTGTTATTATTGATGGGTTTTTGCTGATCTCTATTAGGTTGCATACCCAGCACTCAGGTTCTTTCATAGTGGTCCCTTGAAACATGATTGCTTTCAGTTTAGGACAACATTGAAAGTAGTTCGATTTTGGTGAGTTCTATCTCTGTAACTTAATTTAAAAAATCAAAGGCTTTCAAAAGGTTTTCTCATTGTACATGTTTTTGCAGGTAAGATGCAAACTTTTGTAAATCCAGTTACAAGTAAATTGTGATAAATCTTCCTGCTTTTATGAAAGAGACTTCTTTGGTGTATGTGACTTTTGTCTTGTTATAGCTGAAGTATTGTGGTGTCAATACTGCAAGTGAGTTGACTGTGTTCATTTATATGCAAGCTATATTTTTAATCGCTATTAATTATTTTTAACCCTCACATTTGTATGTGTGTCTTGGACTGCTGCTTGGAGAGAAAGTCCTAATGGGTTATGGGAGAGTTTGATAAAAATTGGATATTTACCAGAAATAATGGTTCCAAAATTTGTCTTTCTAGGGTTCTCTGTCTTGATCTATGAAATATGAAATATTACACTCTCCTTCACTATAAAAGGTGGCACAAATACACTGAAATTAATTAATTCTAGAACTCCTTACAAAATTAAGTTTTCTCTTTGTTGCTATTCCAGTTGCAGAGTTCAGTGACTTCATCTTAGGTGAATTATACCCGAATAGAACATCTTCCGGGATGAGATGTTAATGTTGAGAAAATAGTTATTAAAATAAAATATATCTCAAAATGTCATAAATGGGATCATCCATATCATGTGAAAATGACTATGAATGGAGTTAGCCACATACTTTCACTGTAGGTTTGATACAAAGCTATAATATGAATAGCCTTTGAATATATATAAATGGGGTTTTTTACTTGCCATATTGATTATGGATGGTATCCTGGAAACACAGCAGTGTCACCTAAGAGGCTTGAAAAATTAAAAAAACCCCGAAGTATTTCAAAGCGCTATGACAAATTAACATATATTAGTGCAGCAGTACTCTGCTAGTAATGCTGAGATAATTGCTTAAATCTAACTTCTTCAATCAAGCCTTAGGGAAAATACTGTTTTCTATTTTCGTCAGTATAGTATGACATAGACAGAAGCTGTTTAGTGCCACCAAATATACTCAGCTTTGTAAACACATGGATTCTGTCTCCTAACACTAGATGGCAGACAAAAATGGGAAAACATTTCCTTAGTTTCAGGGATAGAATGTGGAAAAATTAAATTGCAACTTGAATGAATGTTCACTGAAAGTTCTCAATAAGAATTAAGACCATTGAACACATGACACAAATATCATGCTTATAACAGCATGGATGCTTTCTGCAGCCTTTTATTTGGCTGTGGTTTTTGGCACAAACACTGAAAATAATCAAGTAGAACATTTCTACATTATTTTCATATTGCTTTTTTATCTCTGTTACTTCCCTTCAATATTTTGCTCTTGTGAAAGAACTAAAAATTCTAGAAGCCTTAGAAAGGCTTAAGCAACTCAAATAAAAGAGAAGCTTACAGAGAAAACTGTCCTCGCCAGGTGGTCACACAGTTGTGAAATTGCCTTCCAAAGTGAAGACTTATATTGTAACTGTTTAGTGTCTTTGCCTTATGTCGGTTGCCTAAAGTAATTATGGTTCCTTTGCTCCTTATTGTCACTGAATCTTGGACAATAGTATGGAAGTAACACGTTTGCTAAGGAGGCAACTCTTTTCATAGAATATTATAAATTGTTGTACTAAATATTATGTAATCAGTTCACTTAATAACCAGTGAATATTTTGGGTTGTTACCCCCTTCCTCTCCCAGAAATATCCTCTAAAAGAGGTGTGGCGGGACGGTCAGAATCCTCAAGATTCTGCATCCCACACTGAATCCCACGCTAAAATGTCAGTCCTTCTAGCTAGCAGTGATGTGCATATACCATACTAGAACTGTAACAAATTCCACCAAATTCCACCTCATCTCTCCCACTCAGTGCTGCTGCTGCTGTGACTGCACAGACACCAAGCCAGACTGGCTATCTCCAGTGCCTCATTTGGGCAGCCTTATGGACTAAAATCAGAAAAGACCCAAGTTATTCCCATGGTGATTTTCCTGTTGGAGTTGTTCCAAATGAGAAAAGTAAGTGTCCTGGAACAGAAGGGTAAGTGCAAAAGTAGGTATGACTTTCCTGCCTTGTGGTTAGAAAGTCAGCTACAAAGATATCCATAGCTTCTGGTCTAAGTTCCTTATATCATTCTCATTACACCATAGCTTTTGGTATAAAATGTATATATAGCAGCAAACACCAGACTGTGGCATTGCCTTTCTCACAGGAGTGCTTTACCCACAGGGATACATGCCCCTTTTTTTCCAGGGTTTCTTCTTGGTTTCATGAATCTTCCATTCTTTTGTGCATAGTCACCTAGTTTCAACAAGAGGAGAAAGCTTTTTCCATTCTGCCTTGCCAATAAATTGGTGAACTTATTGTTCAGAAATGTGTATTTAAACCTTCTCAGGCTAAAAATAGCACTGATCCCCTTTTCTTGCATCACCTGGGTAAATACTCCATTGAAAATAATCTTACACTAGATATTGTCAATGACCTTATTCCTGTTCCTCTTCCTTCCAATTCCTACTGTTCCTCCTCTCCTCATCCAGTGGCCTTCATTTTCTCACCCCATTTGAAAGGACTGGACAATTTTCAGTCTGTTCATTGAAGGAATGCTTGTAAGGTGTTGTTAAGAGTTACAGGCTCTGCATTTTCAATGTGTAAAGGTACCTGGCTCTTGTGCAGAATTAAGATTCTAGATTGTAATTAGGATCTGTAATTTAGCTATGCCCTGCTCTATTCATTTTCCTGCTTCACTAAATCCAAGAAGTTTTCTGCTTCCCACACAATATAAAGGTGCTTGGACCCCTAAATCAGGGGTTTGGATTCTACTCAGGGAATTGGTACCTGAAGTCCTTTATGCATCTATCCTTAATTTCCTGTTCCTCTACAGCTCATAAGGGTCTATGGCTTTGTCCTTGATCAGTGCTTTTGTGCATTGTAGAAATCTACCTGCCTGTACCAATCACTTCATTATATACTAGTTATGAATAATGCAGTTGATTACTTAGAATTTGAAATTCAGACTCATGCTAGAGGTCGTATTACAAATTCTTCTTCAGCCCCCTGTGATTATCATAATAGTCATTTTCTTACCTTTCAGCACTCAAGAAGTGATAGATGTGAATGTTGTAACTGCAGCATCTGGTTGACAGTATGATTGTGCAAGTGTCATACAAGGTTCTTGGTGTAAATGGAAGGAGCTCAAAACATAAAGTCACTTTAGGTCTACTGGAATGAATTCACTGTCCACAGTGTTTGCAATTGCTTATTCAGTATTGCTCGTGGAATTTACTGTCATTGTTATTTATGTTATCTTTTAATTAAAACATTGACATATGGCTGACCTTTGCTCCAGATCTTGAAGTATTGTATTAGATTCCATCTTAGCATTTTTGCCTTTATTAAAAAGCTCTGTTCATAGCTTCTTATCTGTGGAAAAAGTATTTTGTAATTCTTCTTCAAAACCAGTCCATGATAGTTCCTTTTTCCTGAAGTTACACATTATTTCTGAATTTTTCTTCACTCTGACCAGCCTTGGTGAGGCTCCTTATCTGTCAGTTTCCTGCGACTGTGGTGGCAGGTGAGCTGTCAGACCATTAAGTGTCCTGAAAGGGAATCCAGACTGTCTGGAATGCTGCAAATGAAATAGATAATTTTTGGCAGAAGCCTACGTAACTGATTTGTAATGATTTTTTTTCTATCTTAAAGTAGCCTGATGGAAGTTGTAGAAGTAACAGTAAAACCTCAGGACTCTACAAGTGAACACTATTAAAGTCGCACAAAATTTTACAGCAGCAATAGGAAGAAGGAATTATTTAGAAAATGATTTGCTAATTGTGGAAGATAATTCTACCACCATAATGCAAATACATGAATGAAGAAATCTGGTTCCAAGCTTTGAACTGAGTGCTACCTTCACTCACTGCCCTCAGTAACAGCTGTGAAATCAGAAACAAAGCTAAAGAATGAGACCAGCAATAGTGAATAATAAATCTTTTACTGAAACAAGTTTAAAAAATATTGTTTCAGACATAATCTCCTTAGGGATTTAAAAGAGGTGCGTAGCAATGTACGTAGTTAGTGGTCCTGTTTTATGGTGAGTATCTGGGACATGACTAGTTATGAGTCACAGGGGACCCATACCCGTTGTTTTTTTCTCTGGCTTTAATGCCTCTGGCTAATTCCTACTGAAGGATGCACTTAATTTAGGAAGGTCTTGTTCCAAAATATTGCCTAACAGTAAATATAATAATTTGATATGTTGCAGTCTTACATTTTAAGGCTATAAAGCTGAATTTGTTTTTATGTAGATTTTAATCTTACTAAAGTAACACCCCCTTCCTTTAAATAGTTAATTTACTCATTTGAGAAATGAACATAGTTTCATGGAAAGTGAAAGGCATACACATGTACACAACACATAAATATGTGTGATTCCACTTTGGGGATATAAACAGGGCTAGCAGGACAGAATGTTGCCCCATGTTCATTATAATGTTAATTTGACAAGTTAAGGGTGGTTTGTAGTTCATCTTGACTGGAAATGAATGAGATTTTGGGTTGTCCTGACATTTTCTAATAGTCTTTTGGCTTCATTAAAAGCTCTACTTCCTGCCCCAAAGTGATTTTGTCCAAATCAAAGCTTAACTCTTTCTGAGGAGTGAAGTTATTGACACTATTCTTCATTTTGTGTCTTCTTGTGTGGTGACAATGTTAGCTGCCTACATTGCATGATTGGATTTATGCTGTCTGTAATGGTTTCTGCAACGTATTTTTCTCTGGTTTTTGTTGACACATTGCCTTTAGTTGTTGCATTTGAGGCTATTTTAGTTTCACAGAGCCGGTCTAGTAACTTTCTAACGATATAGGAGTGCACCGTTAAGCCTGGTCCAAAGAACCTTGTACAATATAACTATTGAATTAATGATGGGGGTTTTTTAAATAGGAACTTTTTAGAACTTGTTTATGCATTCCAAAGTAAAAGTGTGCAAACCTATTATCTTCACAAGTTGTATTTAATAAGTAATATCTGTCATGAGTTTAAACAGTTTCTGGGTTTTAGAAGCTTGTGGGGGGCTTTTAACCCTAAAATGCATGTATTTCTGCTTCAGCATATATTCCTTGCCTGGCTTGGCAAAAAGATTTGCAATGCACTGCAATTCATACAGTTTTTGGAAGACAAAGATTGTGATGGGAGTTGACACGCACAACTCACATGAAATACATAGATCAAGGGAGGTGTTTATTCCCCCCTACTCAGCACTCACTACTCACCACATATGGAATATTGCCTCTGGTTGTGGAGACCCTGCACAGTAAAGGTGTTGATGAGCTTGAGTGAACTCAGCATAGGGCTATGAAGATGTAACCTAGTGAGGGAGGCTGAGTGAGCTGGGCTTGTGCTCCTCACCAGGGTGGCACAGTAATATAGAGGTAAAATAGGTGTTCTTGTAAGATAGGGTAAAACCCAGAAATATATATAGTGAGGAAATCTTAGGTCCCTTCCAATGCTGGGAAGCTCTGCTGTTGTGCAGCATTGGACAGACATCTAGTAGATCTTCCCCAACGCATTGCACAGATGCTGTCTGTGCAGGGATTCCTCCTTCCTTCCATGTGGAGCCTTTTATTTTGTGGGGCAAACAATCACATGTTTTTTCTCCTGACAGTCTGGGATGCCATCCGAGTCATAACGTTCCCCAGCACCAGCACAGGCTTTAAGTACAAGGCTCAGTAGAGCAGACATATCTTATTCAAGATCACTAACTCCTTGAATACAGTATTTTCCACAATGCTCCCAATATAGGTTGTTCATCCTGGAGGAGAGATGGCTTCAGAGGCCCTAACATTGCCCTCCTATACCTATGAGGATGCTGGCAAAGAGGTCTGAACCAGGCTTTTACTGAGGTTATGACAGAAGAATGAGAGGACATGTTCAGAATTGGGGGAGGGTCTAGTGGCACATAAGGAAAGTTCTTTCACAGTGAAAATAAGCATTTGCGAAAAATTACCCAGGGAGGTTTGGGGATTCTAAGCTCTTGGAGGTTTTCAAGACCTGACTGGACAAACCCTTGGTAAAGTGGTCTGAATTCACTATTGTCACTGTCTTGAGCAGCTGTGTGATTCTGAAGTTCTGAGAAGATACCTAATTTTGAGACTTAATTGTGAGCTGAATCTCTTCCTTCTAGCTATCTGACAAACATTAGATGAGAGCCCACACTGAGAAGTTCAGCAGAAGTTAATTAAAATGTGCCTTCCCACACTACTGAAAGCAAATAATTTAGGAATAAAATTTAACTTGGACAGATACAGCTTGGAATGAAGCAAAGCTGAGCAATGGGAGAAGGACACTACTGGAGTGAAAGAATCGCTAAGACTACTTAAACATTTTTATCTATTATCTTAATTTTCTTTTCTCAGTGAGTTAGATTCCCAGAGTGGATCAAATTTCAATATAACACTATCCTGACTATCTGCTAGCATGCATGAAAAAGATTGAAAGGACACAATTCCAAAATTATGAAGCCATTAATATATACTGAACTGATTATATACAAGATAGAGTCTTACACCACTAGGACAATTTGTACAATCAGGTCCACCACCCTTTTTATAAACATGGCAAGGGCTACTTGTTTCTCAGTGTGCTTACCCTTTAACCTGTGTCCACATGCTGAATCTGACGCCAGGGCTGCTGCCCAGACACTGTGTGCTCTGTATGTGTGTAGGCCTAGGAAGAGTTGCCTGTTCCCATGGATCTTGTTGAATGATTCCAGGTGACAAAACACCTTTGCCTGAAATATATGTCTACCCATACATTATGCATTGTGACAAATTGTATGAATGTATGCTTCTGGTATAACATTCTGGTTAGTCTTTCAATAGTATCTCAGAATTGACTTGTGTTGCATATTCTGGTCTTCTTACATACAATTGCTTGATTATTTATGTTTATTTTCCAGGCCTGACCCTGGGCTTAATTTTCTGTTCACGTATTCTTATTTCAACCCACTTAGACCTAGCTCTGCATAGATGTACATATTCGGTCTGTATCCTGCTAGAAGAATAAAGATCCCAGCTGGCTTTTTGTTGTCTCATGGAGTCTGGATGGTCAAGGTAAATGATTATGGAGTACATGCCTGAAACTTGGTCTCCATCAGAAGGCAGAACCTGAGATCAGCCCACCTACTCTACAGCACAGTGTTTGCTGTCAGTGGAATTGCCAGGGGTTCATGACTTGTGACCAGTTTAATTGCTCTTCTGCAAGTTTCTGGTTGAAGGGAGAATGAGGGTTAAGACAAACCCATTTGTTCCTTTATGATCTTGCTATACCTGTTTCCCACTAAACGAGATAGGTTCCAAACTGAGAGAGGAAACTAAACGGAAACAACCTCAGGAATCCAAGTTTACTACAAATAGGCTTTAATTTAGGAAAAAAAATTATCAGGTATATTAGATTGAGTGGTTGTGATTCATACTCTTTGCAACATAGTCTTAGAGAAAAGCCGTTGTAGACTCAGGCAGCTGCAGCAGTGTTTAGCCAACTATGGATTACACATACTTATAGCCGCTGTTGGTGGAAAAGTTTCCTGAGATTGTTCAGCTTGTCTGTTATCTGTTCTCATAGTCTTACCCTTGCATGAGCTGTTAACATCCATCCCACGGTGTGATGTAAGGGGGAAAGAGGAAGAGAAAAGAGATCACGTTGTTTTTGTAAACTGTTCTAGTCTACCTCACCATCCTGTTTATGAATTTTGTCCTTCACCTGTCTGTTGATACACGAAAACCTTTGGTGGTAAAGAGATAGTAGTCTGTCTGTGAGCTTCCTGAGCTGGTCTTATAATATAGTCATGATCACAGTGATCTATCAGTTTAGGTGCACTATACTCTTTATGCAGCATGGATATTACTTTCAACCTTACTGGTTTCCTCGTCAGAAAGACTTCAAATTACTAGTGTCCTGACTGTAACCAGAAAGATATGAGTGCCCTAGCTTCAAATAAGATTGCATACAAATATCTCTTTTCATAATAAGTGAATTCATTTTATTAAATCTCTCTTTTGTGATTAAGAGGGCAAGGCTGAGGGACAAAAAATTGAAATGAATTCAAAATTCCTATACTTATCTGTGACTAACAATATGCAAGTCATACTGGAAGGTTGAAGAACAATGAATTTCCTGTGGTCATGATATAAGTTGCACCACAAAAATGAAAAGGTTTAGGTACTGAGAAATTACCTCCTAGCTTTTAGCACTATAGTAGAATAAAGATGCTTGGAAATTGTTTCATCATAGAGACCTTTTCCTCAGTTGGATTTCCCACTGAATTTTCACTTATTTTACTGTTAAATTCTCAGTAGACTCAGAGTCCCAATAAAAGTAATTTATTTCATGTGTTATTTTTCATTTTTCTGAGAAAAAACCTTTAAGTCTTGACCCCATCTTGAAATAAAAAGACTATTTTTAGGGCAGTTCAAATACTTTTCATTTTAGAATCAGGTGACTCCAAAAAGAGAAGGAAAAAAAGGGGCTATGGAAAAAGGCATTTATTTGTCTGTGCTGGATTTAGGGTGTGGTTGTGCCCCAGGAGCCTGGAGAGATGCTCCTGAGCTCAGGGACCCAACTTTTTTCTGCTTATAAGCATTCCTCCCAGTTCAGCTGAAGAATGCTCCTCCGGTTTGCGTAGAAAAATTCTTGCAAGAGGTCTCCTGAGTAAGGTCATTTGAGGATGACTTTGGCCACAGCTGTTTACAAGTTAGGGTTTTGACTGAAGTGAGTAATTGAATCATGTTGAGCCTCTGAAGTTTGCCTTTTATTTATATATTTCCCCCAATTGTGTGGCTCGGTCTGCCATTGGCTGCGGTCCCTGCAGCCTACCCGAGGGCTCTGCAATTACATAAGGCTCTGTCTGCTGGGAGCCTATATAAAGCCTTTGTGCACGCCAGCAAGACAGAATTTCATCAAGATTCAGGTCCCACTGCTTTAGTTTGCACAAGCAGGAGGAGTTTTGCTTGAAGATATACTGAAACTCGAACCCCAGCCTGGTTTGTTTGCCAGCAGGTGCTTCACAGCTGTCAACCTGAGTTGTAAGTGGCAGCTACTGTAAGTAGCTTCTGTGCACTATGAAGAATTTTTCATTTCCTACGCAGGATAACACATATCAGACCGAGAGTCCTTCTCACAGATTCCCGAGTTTGACAAATCAGTCAGATCCTGTTGGAAGACCAGAAAGAGATGAACAATTAGCTCAAGTAGAGATTGCTGTACTGGGGGTCATATTTCTGACAGCATCTGTGGGCAATTTTATTCTCATACTGGTTCTGTGGCGAAGAAGAAAGAAGCTCTCTAGGATGTATGTGTTCATGCTTCACCTCAGCATTGCTGATTTAGTAGTAGCCTTTTTTCAAGTGCTGCCTCAACTCATATGGGATGTTACAGATGTTTTCATAGGGCCAGATTTCTTGTGCAGAATTATCAAGTACCTACAATTGCTGGGCATGTTTGCCTCTACTTATATGATAGTGGTCATGACAGTGGACAGATATCAAGCAGTTTGCTACCCTATGGTCACATTCCAAAAGAAGAGAGCTCTCTGGAACATCCCCATTTTCACCAGCTGGTTTATAGCACTGATTCTTAGCCTACCACAGGTATTTATCTTTTCTAAGACTGAAATATCTCCAGGTATCTTTGAATGTTGGGGTGAATTTATTCAACCATGGGGCCCAAGGGCATATGTGACTTGGATTTTTGTAGTTATATTCTTCATTCCCTCAGCCATCCTTATCACATGCCAGGTTAAGATTTGTAAAATAATCAGAAGAAATATATATGTGAAAAAACAGAATGAATGTGAAGCAACAAATCAGAAGCAAGTCCTGCCATCCCGAGCAAGCAATGTGAACTGTATTTCAAAGGCTATGATCAAGACAGTAAAAATGACAGTGGTGACAGTTGTTGCATATGTGCTCTGTTGGTCACCTTTCTTCATTGCGCAGCTGTGGTCTGTGTGGTTCCCCAGTGTCGTGACTGAAGGTAAGATACTCTCCATCCTCATTACTAACTGCATAGCAGGCTAGCACATTGCCATCAATTGCTTTATGTTTGCACTTTGCTTTTGTGTAAAAGTTACATGTGATCATTTGAGTAGGATTAAAAAGAAATTTCTGGATTGGTTATCTCATTTATTTAATTAGGTTCAGGGAACTTCATGTGTTATATGATGAAAACACCATGTGTGTGTTTTGTGTGATTAACAATTTAAAGATTAATGAAGAGTGGGGTGAAAAGTATCATGTGCTCCAGAAAGGTTCAGACTTTTAGAGGTTTTAGGTAGTATAGCAACAGTATTTGGGTTGTATTTAGTATTTATTTTTGAGATGAAAAGGAGTAATTGACTATCCAAAGGAATGAGATAAATGTTTCTTATTTACTGGATAGAAGAGGGGTGTTATAAGACATCTGATTTTTTTTTAATATTGAAATCATATTGATGAAATCTCTGTAGTACACACTGTAGCATTGGAAGTTGTAAATCAGATGTTTATAAAGCTAAACAGCAAGCCTGAGAGAGTTAACAAAGAACACCAGGTGGTAAACAAGATTAATCTTGTCAAACTTATGCTATTGCCTCTTTGTGAAAGGCAGACTATAAATTCACCTGTTTTAAACTCAGAGATAAAAAACAAAAGAAAAAGAAGATAATAGCTCTGTCTGATAGAAAAATCTTCTGATCTTTGTTTTAAGAATTATTCCTGTCCATGTGACTTGGAGTCTTATTCTATATACATTTATATATATATCTATATCTGTATTTATCTGTATTTGTATAAAGGGTTAGTAATTGCTTTTAAATTTAATGCAGCTACATCAAAAAAGAGCTACATGGAACTATTTAACTCTGAAATGCATGCAATAGTGTGCTTCATATCTTCAGCAATTGCAAACTGCGTTAAAATGTGAATTTTCTACTATTAGATTAACTTCAATATATGAATAGGTACAGCAGAAAGCAGCAGACTGTGAAAATGGTACTTATTTGTACAAGTGTTTATTTACTCTCTTATTCCTTTAACTATTTCATTCTAGGTTCGGCATTCACCATTATCATGCTCCTTGGCAATTTAAATAGTTGCACCAACCCATGGATTTACATGTATTTCTGTGGCCACATTCCATATTGCACAAATAAGCAAGTGGAGAATACCTCAGCTCAAGAGGAATCGATGATCACAGGGAGCATTCACCTTGTAGACAGAGACCCTGAGGAAAACAGTACTTCTGCATAAATACTGAATGCTTTTTGATGTTTTGCTGCATTCCCTCTATTTGTAAGACATATCCATATTTTATGATCATCCCTTATTTTGCGGATAAGGAAGCTGGAAAATTGTCTTTTGCTGCACAAATATATATTTCTCTGCAGTTCTGTAGCATACACAGGAAGTTTCTGTGTTGTGCAAGCCAGACTCAGTGCTTCCATCACCACTGTCTTATCAGAATGGATTTTTGTTAAAAAAAAAAAAGCATCTTACATGTTTTGTGTCCAAAAGTACTTTCTGGTCTGTGATTCTGGATTTCTAAGTAGTAACATTTTGCAACTAACTGATCCAACAAATTGAGACATAATTGTGAAGGAACCTGACGTGACTAAATTTGAATATGTTTTCAAATTGAACAACGAATTGTTCATCATTGTGGTCTGATTGGGGAACAGTCTGACAAATCTTAAAAGGGCAGCACAAAGTCAGAAAAATCTTTTGCCAGCTATTAATAGTAACTGGTTTAAATCAATTCCTTATATACATTTATAAAATGCCAAGCCGCTTAATATAATTAAAACAAAAAAAGGAATTTGTGCTTGTTACACAACATCTACTTCAGTTTCAAATTCCATTGTGGTGGCAGGTATCAGCAGCATAGCAGCAGTCCAGGTTTTTGGCTTCACG
The DNA here is from genome assembly GCF_003984885.1 of Neopelma chrysocephalum. Taxonomy (NCBI): domain Eukaryota; kingdom Metazoa; phylum Chordata; class Aves; order Passeriformes; family Pipridae; genus Neopelma; species Neopelma chrysocephalum. The sequence continues at coordinate 5,494,234 of NW_020897719.1, forward strand.
CCATGGGATTTTATCTTCCATGAATTCCCTGATGTGCAAGCAGTTAACTGGACACCTCCCTACACCCCGTACACATGCTTATACATACTTTAACTAAAAACGGGTGTTAGGAGTGTACACTTTCATTTGGTATTCAGACCTATTTGTTCTGGCATGAAATTTATTGGCTGAGTGTGCTTAGACCCCCTTCAGGCTCAAATTTAATTATTTCCCTTCATGGTAAAAATGGCTCTGCATATTTTTATCTCAAAATGCTGTTTGGTTGCTGATTTGTGGGTGTTATATGCAGGTAGCTAGTTATTCCCTTTCAATGTATGCAATCTAATCAGAGGAGGATGGTAGGAATATTAGCAAGGCTCTTTCTGGTGAGAATAGAGCTGCATTCCCAGAGATCTTTGGTGACACTTGCATACCATCTGCCTACATTGTACTGTGTTTCAGCAGTGCTATTCACATGTCATTTTTCTGAATACTAGCAGTCTCAAATATTGGTGGAAAAGCTATAAAATTGTGGGGGTTTAATTGTCTTTAAATCATATTCAAATATTGATTTAAACTAAATACTGATCAGATTATGAGAAGTACTGCTGTACAGTGAATAGTTACGCTTCAGGTTAATCTGTGCTGATATGACTGAATATTTTATATTTTCTATTGCCTGTATTGTTAGACCAAATATTGCTGTCCTTTGTGATAGGAAAAGCTAATGTCCCAGTCCAGCTGGCAAAAGGAATGGATCTTGGGCAAGTAGAAAGAGAAGGAAGGTGGACCAAGGCAGTACCAGTGCCAGACAGGAATGAGAAGAGTCTATGAAGTCTCTTATAAAAATTGCAATTGATATTTTTGCTTGTGTTTTCCCCCTCTCTTTAATCAATAGTTATTAATTCTACCCCACAACAAATTCATTGTTGGAGCAATTCTCTAACTCAAGTGACAGTGTTGTTATTTGGGGTAAGAACATCCAAGTTATAATCCATACAATTGATAGGGTATTTGTTATATTCAGCCATTCACTGACTTTCTAAGACTTTCAATCAATTAGCTCTCAGTTAGGTTTTCCCTTATGACTGAATATAATGGTTAATGGTGGGATTTTTAGTTTTTCTACTTCTGTTGATTGCAGTTAGTTACATAGTATAACATGCAGTGTTGAAAGGTGGTGTAAACAGAAATGTTGCAAGGAATTACCTGTCACTGTACAACTGTATTTGCAGCAAAACTCCTCTAAAGGCATTCATTTGCAAGAAAAACAGGCATTCAAATAATGCGCGAAGAGTCATCCAGATCCAGAACTGACAGAAGTCACAGTTCTGCTCAGACACTGCAGTGAAGCTGTGCTATTTGACACCACCTGCTCTGGCCTCCAATTAAAGTTAAAAAGTGTAACTTCTACTTATATTTCTGCATTGCTCATATATTTGTTACTGGCTTTATAAATAATTTGGTAGAGCTGGTAGCTTAAATAACAGTAGCTTAATCTGTTCTTTAAAAGTCTGAGAGCAATATTAACTGACCATATTTCAGATATTTTGATCATGTGTTGAATGAAATGTCAAAACTTCTTAAATTTGGTAATGGTTGTTTATTGTTTGCAATGTTCAAAACAATTATATTTTTGTCTTTCAAGTGCTTTCTTTCTGATTTTTTTCATTTTCTTTCCCCTGAGATCAGTTCTGCCATTAAGGAGAAAAATAAATATTACTGTATTATGGTACAAGCTACAGGCTATGGACACTTTTAGTTTCAGTCTGCCAGGAGGTATTTGAACACAGGTATTCCTGCTTTTTTTCTTAGCAAAATTAACTAGGCTGCATTTTTCAGATGGAATTCGTTATCCTAAATGACCTGCCCTGCTTACCCCATGGGCAGCAGTGACAGACACACTCAGTGGGGAGTTTGGTTCAGGCCCGCAATTTTCTATCAAAACTCATTTTCAAATGACGGAAAATTCCATTTTGATAACATTTTTCTTTTTTTTTTTTTTTTTTTTTCTTAGTAAAGTGCCCCTTACAGAATTTTTCTTAAAGAAATGACATTTAAAAATATAATTAAATTTTTCTCTTTGTAAATTTGGCCATCAGTATTTTTGGAAATTGTAGTTTGAACATCTTGTGCACTTCTTTTCCTCTATAGTTGGATTCTTCATTTGGACTATATCTTTCCAATTTACTATCACTTAGATTTTCAACAGGTATTAGATTATCTCATTAAGAGAGAGGATTGACTGTGGGACAACAGTGTAATCTGTCCAGGGTGTTTAGTCAATGTGGGAGAATCAGAAACTGAAACGTACGAGTCCCTGGAGACACTGTGGAAGCTCATAAAAATGAAAAAATCCAGTTATCAGATGAAAGTCTTTCTTATCAAAGCCTAGATTCTGTTTTCTCACACAAATAATTTCTGAGTAGAAAAATACCTAGTGCACAAGTTCCCACTCTTGAAGTGAATAGCTATGTTGTTGATGCTGGCACTGCAATATGGTTTCTGGTTATCTGGGTGGGGATTTTTTTTGACTTTCAAGGGTTTTGTTGCCACTTGGGAAAGGCATAGTTCAATAAAAGGAATTAGATACTTTCTTAAAAATTATTATTTTATGTGTTGCAGTACAGATAAGAAGAATCAAAGACAATGTAATCTATTGATTCTGTATAGATTTATTACAGAAAAACTCACAAAAAACAGTAGAATAAAAGCAAAATCTCAACATGTGTTTTGCATTCTTAAGTGTATTTTGATAATTCTGTTGTTCTATAGAACTACTCCTATATTTGCATTGTAAGTCCCAGTTCACATTCTTGAAAATGGTGAACACTGAAGCCAGATGTGTTGTGAGATAAACTTTTTAATCTTTCAATGAAATAATGCTGACAAATTTCAAAGATGGTGCCAAACTAATGTCCTGCCAATTTCACTTTGGTCATTTAGTTCTAGCAACAGGAACCAGTTACTGAGTCAAATAAACTGCTCCTGTCTCTGCATTGTTGGGGGAAGACTGGCAGAGTGATGTGGAGATCAAAGCTGGAACTAGCAGAGTTTATTCTGTGAGGCAGACATGGCATGCAGACATGGCTGCATTGTCTAGTTCTCCAACACATGGCCAGGACAAAAGTATCTTCAAGAGGTTGCAAATTTTAGCTATTCTAGGCTTACGGGTAGCATTAGCAGACAAAGGCAGAGCAAGATGATCCAGCTACTCATTCTTTCAGGCAAATTCAGTTTGAGTTGGATTCCTTAGAGGGGAAAAAAAAAAGAAAAAGAAAGCAAGCCATTTTCTGACTTCATAAGGTAGAGGTTTGGTACTGAATGCCCTGGCTACCTTCAGGAAACATACATGATTATGAAACATTTTGCTCATAAAGCAGCAAAACAGGATTGCAAACATTTCAAATGTTACTCTCTATGAAGTAGAGGGTTTATTTATTCTCTACGGATGATCCATATATGATGATCCATAGCTGATCCATATAGATTTGAATTGAAAGGAAATCCCTCTGTTAGAAAATCAGAAATAAAATCTGATGTGATTTGTGCTACCACATGAAAACTCCAACTGCATTCCAAATCCTACTTCTTCAATCCTATGTGTGTCAGCAGCAGGCCCCTCTATGCTCTCACAGTCCCAGGTAGAACCTCATGATCTACAATATAGTTCCCAAATTCTACCTGCCCTAATCTGTTGTTGGGGTACGCCAGGTTGTCTTCACTTTGCCTCTCTGAAACAGAATGGTAGAAGCTGTGTTTTTTCCTTAGGCTTGTATGATGATCCTACAATTGCCACTTGAGGACTTTCTGAAGGTCATCTCACTAAGAGGGCAAATTCTGGGCATTTTTAAAAGCCCTCTGTAAAATTTTCATTATTTTGCCCTTCACTCTTTAGGAGCAAAATGAAGTGGCCACAACCACTCCCTTTTGCTTCTTTTTTTTTGCCAGCACAGAAGTCCAAAGCATATGCTTTCCACCACTGGATCATAGCAAATAATTTAACCAATATAGTCTATCATCCATCTCCATAATGAACTTTGAAGGTAATGAAACTCTAACTAAAGGCCTTTCCATCCAGATGTTGTCCTAGAGATGCAGTGCGAACATATTCAAATGCTATTGTATTCATCAAGTGCTTTTTTCTATAATGACTGACACTTTAAAAGACCTTCAGAATTGTGGATTTATGTTTATTGCATCCATTTCAGTATACCAAAAATTGTTAAAATTGTGTATTACCCAAATTTTAGCAACAAATCTGAATTCTGAGTTAACAACACAGGAATCAGTAGGCCTTTGTGGAGGAAACATTTCAACACCATTTGAAAAGAAGTTTGAAAACATGCCAGATAAAAACATTTGACCTTGAACATCTTTGGAGGCTATGGCTGGGGAGTTGGATACAACTAGAGAGACATCTTCTTACTACTCAGCAATGACTTTTCAAGACAATTGATATAGTAACAAATATTGGACACGCGGAAGACTTGATATTTTGTCATCATCGTCATTGCCATCATAATCATCATCATGACTACTTAAAAGAAATCAGCATATAACCTACAATAAGTTTTAAAACAAAGCACAGATTTGGCACAGTGTGACATATGTAGACCAGTTCTGAAGCTGAAATAATATAAAAGACCTTATTTCAATCTCAAATGCAAGCTTTATATACAATGTTGCTATTTATTTATCTAAAAGGATATAGATATATTCTTTGGTTCCAAGTATATTGTTGTGTGTTGAATTCCATAAGAGTGCCTTAAGATGAATTTTGGCACAAAACATTAAAAAAGTATTTCATGTTTGTACATTTTACTTGTGTATGTGTTAAAAAAATTTTTTTCTTTAAGAGGGTACTCTGCTATTCCTTAGCTTATTCTTGAGTTCAGTTATTATCAATATCACCACCTTTGAAGAGATACTAGGAATAAATTATCTGCCAGCTATTGCAGTGTATTGAAAATGTTTGCCCATGTCTCTAAATGTGTTAATAGATGTCTGGCCTCAAATGTTTTGATGCAGAGTGGATCCAGCTTTTGACTTCCTGATGGGAAAAATTGTACTTCATCATGGAGAATACAAGCCTTCTGGCAAGCAGAGTCATGATGTGAACTCATTGCTTATTGATACATTTAATACCAATTACAGTCTATTGGGAATATGATTCATATTCCTAATCCTTTCTTGATTAGGAATATGAATCATGCCATCTCATGTTCTGAAGTGATATGTGTTTAGATGTAACTATCTTCTCAAAAAATTGAGAAAAACCTCAGAAAAGGAATACTTATTTTTTTCTCAGCACCTGGGAGTGCTGAGTCTTGGAGTTAATACATTTGCTGTGAAAGATGGGGTTAAAAACACTACTGTAGCATTTGGGCTTGTTTTGTTTCCATTTACACAGAGAAATAATACTGGATTGTATGATCCTTTCATGTAGACTATGTTAAAGGAATGATATCATGGAAAGTCAAACACTTTGAGCTCTCAAATCACAAACTCATAGGATCGTTAAGGTTGAAAAAGAGCTGCAAGATCATCAAGTCCAAACATGAACCCAGCACCGTCATGTGCATCACTAAACTGTATCCCCAAGTCACACCTTCACACGCCTTTTGAACACTTTCAGGGATGGTGATTCCACCACTTCTGTGGGCAGCCTCTTCTAACGCCTGACCACCCTTTCAGTGAAGAAGCTTTTTCTTAATATCTAATCTAAACCTGCCCTGCTATAACTTAAAGCCATTTTGTGCAGTCCCATTTCTTGCTACCTGGGAAAAGAGACCAACCCTCACCTCACTCCTGCTCGAATGTCAGTATGCATGTGCATAATAAACTAGTTAATGCCATGGATCTGCCATAGGACTGCTCTGCAGCTGCTCCTGTGGATCATGGATGAGGCATGCCCAGCATACACACAGTCTTTAGGAAATTTCCCTCCCAAATGCTCCCCAAATAGGAGTAAGATGGCACTAAGAGTGCATATGCACTGAAGGTGCATACTGTATGGCTAAAGCATATTGTGTTTATGTTGTGAACAGTGGTGACAACAGATGATCAGAACTGGACATGTGTATTATTAACAAGGATGTGTATTATTAACAAGGCTGTCTGCCCATGGAAATATGCACAGAAACAGGCAAAGTGATTAAGTATCTCAGGTGGTGTCCATATTGAAGGTACTAGTACAGGCGTATCCTTAACTACTTTCTATGCTTTTTTTTTTTGTGTCATGAAATAGTGCACTAAATATCTGTCTGGGCATGAACAGATTAAAAGCGAGTGTGTGGAAGTTGACATCATTGCACAGCAGGTACTGGTGACTGTGTGGACAAGTCTTACTGGGGTGCCACTGCCTATTTCAGGAGCCCAGAGGTCAGAGGTGCTCTACTGCCCAGCACTCCCCTCACCTCCACCTCTTCCTTATTCCATGGGGATAAAAGGAGGAGACAACACATAGTTGCATCTCTGCAACTTAGAAACATCTAGATGTGTAGCTATCTTTATCTTTTGACTCCTTTCCCCACAATGTCACCTTAGTCTGATACTTCTGGTAGAAACTCCTGAATGACTCTGCAAGAGAAGGGGATTACTATATGATAGGGTTTTGTTCTGCTGAGAATGAGACGGTTAAACTCATCTTAGTTGCAATTTAAGCAAGGACTGTATGCCACAAGGAGTTGAATTTTGTATTAATTACCTGGAGACATAAAAATTAGATTTTCAGTCTCTGAAATGAAGGAACAAGACTGATTGAATAGCTGACTTATCTATTAATTCAGTAGCTTCAGGTTTTCCTTTATTAAAGATTCTTTTCTATAAATCAAAGGAGATGAGAGGAACATCATCAATATAGAACTGGACTAATCCTCCTGAATTTTAAGCTCTGCCAAGGCTGCAAGATAGAATTAAATAATTGATATCAGACAAAGAGTTAACTTGGGACTTTAATCAAAAGAAATAAAGTATTTTATGTGCACTGTCTGTAAAATATCTGGAGGCAAAAAAGTACCCATAAGAAAGCTATAGAATACTGTTTTATCAATCAATTTCTAAGGTAAGTCAATAATTTTTAATAAAAATATCCATATCAGATATAGATGTGTTTATACGTTAAAATTTAATCTTGTGATTTGATGCAAAGTGTATATTGTAATACTCTGGCTTTTTTCTATGCTGTGCTCCAGAGCTGAAATATTTTCTCTGCCTTCAGGTTAAGAAGTCAATTACAAGTTTATGCATGCATTTTTGTCCTGGAGAGAAATGCAGAGTTGATTCAGACAAAAGTCTCAGAATTGAACTGCATTCAAATTGTTCATGACATTTCTGTGTCTGTAAGAGAAAGGAATTGTGCAAGCAGTGTTGTTTTTTCTAGAAGTTTCAACATTTCTCTAGCACTGAACATTATGAAAATGTATTGTGAGTATGCTAAGTAGCTAAAAAGTGTCAAAATATAGTAGTGTATCCTTTACCTTCATAGTTAATATTTTAGCAATGTATAATTTCACATTGTTATCAAATATGATTTACCTTATAATAATAAAAATGGAAAAATGGAACAGAAATAATTCTGAAAATTCTATCTGAAAATTGTTTTAAACTGCTTTTTAAAATTCTGCTCTTCATGGAATGCCCCAGAACTCTAAAAATTAATGTTAATGTTATTAATTCTAGTTATTTTAAAGTGTCTCACTCCTCTGGAGTAAAAGGTAATGCAAGTGTTTTAGAAGAGTTTTCATTAGTGGCAAAAACATTTTCACCTCACTGTTGCAGTGGGATGACCCCACCTGGTTGCCAGGTGCCCACCCAAGTCACTCTATCACTCCCCTGCTCATCTGGACAGTGAAATAGAATGAAAAGCTCGAGGGTCTAGATAAGGACAGGGAGAGATCACTCACCAATTACTGTCATGGGCAAAACTCACTTGACTTGGGGAATTGACTCAGCATATTGCCAGTCAAAATCAGAGAATGGTAATGAGGAAAAAACTAAACCCTAAAAAACACCTTTTCCCCCCACCCTTCCCTTCTTCTTCCCAGCCTCAACTTCACTCCCGAATTCTCTCCTTCCTCCCCACCAGCAGCACAGGGAGATGGGGAATGGGGACTGCAGTCAGTTCATCACACGTCTCTGCTACTCATTCCTCCTCAGGGGGAGGAATCCTCACACTCTTCTCCTGCTTCAGTGTGGGGTCCCTCCTGCAGATGACAGTCCTCCTCAAAGTTCTCCAGTGTGAGTCACAGAATCACAGAATATGATAAGTTGGAAGGGGCCCCTAAGAATCATCAAGTCCAACCCTTAGACCTTCACAAGACCACCCCCAAGAGTCACACCATGTGCCTGAGAGTATTGTCCAAACACTTGAACTCTGTCTGGCTTGGTGCTGTGACCACTTCCCTGGGGAGCCTGTTCCAGTGCCCAGCTACCCTGTGGGTGAATAACCTTTTTCTAATATCCAACCTAAACCTCCCCTGACACAACTTCAGGCCGTTCCCTCAGGTCCTGTCACTGGTCACCACAGAGAAGAGATCAGTGCCTGCCCCTCCTCTTCCCCTCAAGTGGAAGTTGTAGACTGCAATGAAGTCTACTCTTAGTCTCCTTCAGGCTGAACACACCAAATGCCCTCAACCACTCCTCAAACAGCTTCCCCTCAAGGCCCTTCACCACCTTCATTGACCTCCTTTGGATGCTCTCTAACAGCTTAATATATATATATATATAATAATGACCAGTCTTCGCGAACGAAGATTTTGGGAAAGGTCTTTTACCTTTCCAGCCTGCGCAATGGATTTTTTAGGTGAGACACAGCTTACGCTGAACTGAGCTGAACTTTAATCCTAAGGTTCATCTGCCGGGGCCAAGCGAGCTTGGACAATGGCAGTGAGGTCCTCAGGACGTAGGTTTGTTTAGAGTGTCCTTCTCATAGATGGATGGCCTCACAGGGCTAACGAGCTCCATCTGCCCGGGGGACCTGGAATCGAACCTGGGTCACAGCGGTGAGAGTGCCGCATGCTAACCACTAGGCCACCAGGGGTCCCTAACAGCTTAAGAACTTTCTTACATTGTGGTGCCCAAAACTGCACACAATATTCAAGGCGAGGCCACACCAGTGCAGAGCAGAGCAGGACAATCCCCTCCCTCGACTGGCTGGCAATGCTTTGCCTGATGCCCCCCAGGACATGATTGGCTCTCCTGGCCACCAGAGCACTGCTGACTTATATTCAACTTGCCATCCACCAGAACCCCCAGGTCCCTTCCCATGGGACTACTTTCCAGCATCTCATTCCCCAGTCTGTACGTGCATTTGGGGTTGCCCCTTCCCAGGTGTAGAATACGATACTTTCCCTTGTTGAACCTCATATGATTGTGATCTCCCAGTCCTCTAATTTGTTGAGGAATCCTTCCCACAGGCTGCAGTTTTCACAGGCTGCTTCAGCATGGATATCTTCCACTGGGTAACAGTCTTCCAGGAACAGCCTGCTCCTGTGTGAGTCACACACGGGGTCACAAATCCTGCTAGCAAACCTGCTTGTTTGTGGGCTCCTCTCTCCATGGGACTACAGTCCTGTCAGGAGCCTGCTCCAGCATAGGTTTCCCACAGTGTCACAGCATCCTTTGGGCATCCTCCTGCTCTGTCATGGGGTCCTCCAGGGGCTGCAGGTTGATCTCTGCTCCACCAAGAATCTCCATGGGCTGCAAGACCTGCCTGACCATGGTCTGCACCAAGGCCTGTAGGGGAATCTCTGCTCCAGTGCCTGGAGCACCTCCTCCCCCTCCTCCACTGACCCTGGAGTCTGCAGGGTTGTTTATCTCATGTATTTTCACTCCTCTCTTCTGGATGAGGTTGCTGGTTTTTTTCGTCCTACTTAAACATTGTTGTCCTGGAGGTGCTACCACCCTTGCTGATGATCCTGGCCAGTGGCAGGTCCATCTTGGAGCTCACTGGCACTGGTTGCATTGGACATGGGGAAGCTTCTAAAAGCTTCTCACAGAAGCCACGCCTGTAGCCTTTCTACTACCTAAATGTGGCCACACAGACCCAATATGACTGTGCTCTGTAAGGTATGGTGTACACTAAGAATGTGAAAGATCACCCACAGAGGAAAGTGCTTCATGTATTTTATGTACATCAGTGAACAAGATAAATCCGAAAAATGGCTTGATTAAAAAAAAAATGATCTGAACCAAGGTCTGAAACAAAGTCCATATGCATATCTTTAGGCATAAAAACAAATGAATTCTCCATTTAGCAAAAAGGCAAGGAGAAGCTGCCATTCAGAAGAAATATTTTAAAAGCTTCTTTATGTTTTAGGCTATTTAGAACTGGACCACTTACTACAAGAATAAAAATACAGTAAACTGCAAACATGATTTTTCCCAATCATATAACATTTCTAAGACAAGAAGTTTGTCTCATTTATCTGGGTTAAAGCATGGTTTGTCATAAGGCTGCATCATGTGAAAATCTGTGGTTTCCTTTGTGGTCTCTGGGGAAAATGGGACTATTTGTCCCTGAGCAAGCTTTAAAACAATATTGTCAAATACCTTAGTGTGTCATGTGCAGAATGATGTTTAGGAGCCATTCCCATGCAATGTTAGCCCAATGTCTGTGTGTGCTGCCAGTTGTTGGGTTGCTGTGTAATTGAGTGGCCCATTTGCAGCCTGTCTCAATACCAAGCAAATACATTTAAAGGAAGCACAGATTGTTGACAGCAGGCAGTTACCAACCAAGCTTTTTGCAGCACATATGCTACAGAACAACAAATTGTAACAGAGAGATGAAAATATAGGTTTGAGGGTCAGTGAACAATGCCAATTTGCATGACACAACTACAGAAACATCTGTGCCAATTTTTTCCTATGTCCCTGAGAACATCTACAAATTACATAATAACTATTAAAGTTTGCAGTTTGTTCCTTGGCAGAAGAACAGTTCAAATTTTAGGTTGTTTATATGACTTTTCTTTTTTATGTCTGTTTGAAGTTGATTGCTGCTTGGACAAACTGGCACCTCTTTCTTCCTAAGCCTTGGGATTTTTTCTAAACTTTGACAGTGTTCTGTTCAAAATTAAAGTTTCAGTGGCTGAATCATAATGTCAGAACAATGAGTATCTAGTGGCTGACAACAACCTGCCACCTTTTGCCACCTCATCTTAGGTCTGGTTGAAAACTCAGGATTCGAAGTAATGCAGGGGTCTGGAAGAACCTTTGGGAACTGCCCTCAGGGACTGCCCTGATCCCTGGCATGCTCTACAGAATTTCTGAAGGAAGGGGTGATACCCATCTTATTCTTCTGCAAGGGGTATGTGGCCATATAAGTAGATTTCTGGTCCACACTAATGTGTCAGACAGGGAGGGACCATTATATAAACCAGTTATTTTCTTTATTATCCCCTTATCATCCACACTATGAAAGAAGACCTTTAAAACAGTCTTAAATCTGATTATACTGAGTGCTGTATAAACAGATAAACTATTCCTTCCAGAAAATATTGTCCATTTTTTTTTTAAGACTGAATACCACATTATCAGATGACCAAAGAGAGAAATTATGGATCCTTTTCACTCAGTGGGGAATCTAGAAATGTGAATATTTTCCCAACATAGGTTATTTGATTTTTTACTCTATACATCAGATGTCGAACACAGAGACTTCGAGCTGTCCTGTCCTTCAGCAGTCTCAGCCCAGATACAAGAACTCAAATCCCAAAGAGCAACACTACACCAAGAATTAATGCTAGCAATTAAATGAGAGTGCATCTCTTTCTGCCTGCATCAGCTACCCATAGCACTATATCTTCAAGTCACAATGCGGTGTGATATACAATGTGTATCTTAGATACCCGTAGTGGTGTGGTTAAAGAAAGAGGCCAAGATATGTGTCATTTTAGCAAAAAAGCAATCTTTGAAGTGCAAGTCTTTAAAAAACCAGCTTGTTTATCAAAGAACAGAGATTAATTACAGGCATTATTTTAAATACAAATCAGTTATACTATATCTCATTCTTAGAACCACTTCTATTTGTCTTCCTGAATATGAAAACAGGGGGACTGAAATGGGTAAGAAAAGAAAAAATGAGATGGGAGAAAGGAGTAAGACCCTTAAAAGTGTTCTCTAAATAAAAGTGTGAATACCGTAATCAAGGAGAATAAACAGGGATGGACCCAAGGATACCAGTGAATGCACTTCCTCAGGAGTTCAACCTAACTTCATAGCTTCAGATACAAAATTTCTTGTAAATCTCATTATCTTCTTATATGCCTATTTGGAAAAGTGTGTTGGTGGCTTATTCTAAGACACACGTCATATGTCTATAAAATGTTCTTAAATGGGAACTACAGCAAATTTTAAGAATGTGAAGCTTGTAATGTTGTCTCAGTTCTAGTTTTAGTATCTTAGCAAGCCAGCCTATGTCAAAGAAACTGAGTGTTAAAAGAAGTGTGAATATATCATCCCTATCTTCATTAAGCATGCTATACTTGTCTTATGGAATGGCAATTAAATGAACAGAGGCTTCTCAAACTAATAAGTGTCCAGTTAAGAGTTCAGGGCTTTTCTCTCATCTTTGAAGAAAGTGAACAGTGAAAAGTGAATTTGATTGTGAATATGCTGGATTGTTTTTGGTAGCAATGCAGTAGACTGCTAGTGGTATTCGACCCAGTTCAGCCTCCAACAAGAACTAAAAGTAGGAAGAAGTAGCACTGGAAATCAGAAGCCGGCTCAAGCACTAGGCATGGTGGAGGCAGAGCCCCTGGGGCTTGGCTGTAGATGAAGTTAGGGCAACTGGTCCAAACAAGATCAGCAGCAGGATGGAATATTTGCTGTGGATTTGTGGTCAAGTGTGATTACTTGAGGAAAATAGGTAGGTTTGACTAGACATTTGTGAGGTCAGAGCAGCTGCCTTGTATCCTCCATACTGGGTTATTCCTCAGATTTGAGATAAGGATTACTTTTAACTTTCCTTTAACATTGACACAGAAATGTGTATAAAGTATTTAATTTTTTAATAGCTATCATAATAAAGGAATTTAGGGGAGTCCCTGTACATCATTTGACACTCTATGAGAAGATGAGTATGGACTTTGTTTGCTGTCTTTGTCTGAGACAATCAAATCAGTTGGAGTATTTGGTTCAAGTAGAGTGAAAGGTTTCAGCTAAAAAAGTGTAAGAAAAAATTGCCCAATGTCAAAATGATCAGTTTTTCATTGAAAGACTATCACTTTATGAAAAAGTAAATAGGAATTCACCTGAAAAATGAAACAAGATGATTAGTTTTCAATTTTTCTTTCAATAAATTGAAAGAACCTTTTAATTCTGAATCGATTGCTATGTTGTTGTCAATGTTTTAGCTTAAAAAATATGCATTACTTACTCGACTCTGTCTCTGAGAAAACAGTTGGCCCAATGTACTACCAAATATGAAAGAACTGGGTACACACGTGTTTCAGAAGAATGATCTGAGTCACCCCTCAGCCCTTCCTGAAAAGACTAGAGATGAGTGGGCACTCTGCAAATATAGAGAGCATTATAACCCCTCTACGACTATATGTCTGTGTTAGTTTTTGTGCCTCCTTTATGCTGTTGCAGCCAACTGAGATTCTGAAGGATATTTCTGCTAGATATGCTGTCCTTCTGAACAGCTATTAAAACCTGCATTATATGAAAAAGAATTACAAGCTAAAACTTCTTGGACTTCAAATGAAAATGAACAAGGCAATCATTGAAACATAACTCTCTTATCTTCAGAGCTAGTTCATCACTACTTCTGACCTGCTACTAGCACACTGCTAGAATGGAGGTTTAGTGAATAAAGTGAAAACAATCACTCAAATATCTGGAGTCACTCTTTGTGCCTGATTGTCTGAACCTGCCCCAGAAAATTTCATGCTGCTTGTTATGTGTTTTGAAGCCAATATCTAATTTAAGCCACAACTCTCCTCTTGAATGTGGGAGTGGGGTCCACCCTTTGGCTCAGGTATGAACCCCAAAACATCTGAATGAGGCAATGAGATAAGGACACCATACTCCTCATCCTTTCTACTTACACACTGATGTCCACAAATATGAGAAGCGACTGTGCTGCTCTCCATCACTTTCTCAGCCTGAGGGTGCACCAGCCCTGTGGAAAAGCTGGCATAGGAGCTCTAGCTGGAAGGTTTTGTCTGTGGTTAGGGGGCGGACAGACGGAAGGATCAGGAGCCTATCTTGAATGTCTGGAGATCATCCCTAGAGAAATCACCATTCTGTTAACTATTCAGACAGCATATGCTGGTGAGATGACTAATATATTTATCTAAAGCTGCTCTGTATTACTTCTCTGCTATACACACCCAGGGATATAATTATTTGAAAAGGTGTCTCAAAAATGTCCAAAATCACAGCAAGATGGGTACAAGATTAACAAGCATGCTGCCTTGAGGGGTCCACATAAGCCCTGAGTGGAAAAATTTAATACTGTGGATGATAAAAGTGAGCTTTTTTATCTGGGTAAGATGAAATGTTCAGTGAGAAAATACATGACAGGGGAGAGAGAGAGAACATTTTTCCTTTAACAGGGGCAGACAGTAGTAGAAGTAGATTCATTTATCAATAATTGACAAGTAGGCTACATTTTTACAAATGGAGGAGTGATAGTAAGATGGTTATACTTGTGACATCCAAGGGACAGATAATTTCTTGTCCTTGTCTTTGCTTTTTTTGAGATAGAATTGTGTGTAAAGGAAGTATGATAAATATTTTAAACCTTTATTTCATTTAAACATTAAAAATATTGTGTTTAGTGATTTGTATAGAAACATAGAATCATTTATTTTCCAAAATACCGTGAAGATCATCCAGTCCAACCTTTAACCTTTGACCCTGAGATTAGCTCAGTTGGTTAGAGCATGGTGCTAATACTAAAGGTTGTGGGTTCAACCCCCATATGGGCCATTCACTTAAGAGTTGTCTTCATGATCCTTGTGGTTCTATTCCAACTCAGAATATTCCATGAAATTCTGTGAAACCTAGCACTGCCAAGTCCATCAAACAATGTCCCTCCCATTCAGTCAGCCCATGTTTGTTTAGGAGAATAATGGTGCTCTGCTTCTTATTTTCCTTTGTTCCTTCTGCTCATAATTTACTAGCTTAAAGCCAACCTAGTTACAATTAGATTCTTTTGTCTGTTTTTTGACTGTCTTTTATCATATTCTTGTCTTCACTGTAATTTTCACTCTGAGTCTTAGGTCCTAAGCCCAAAACATCTCCAGAGAGGTCTTCTGTCTTTCAGATATCTTTTCTTAGTTTGTCTTCTCTCAATTAGTCTACAGGGTACATCAAGGAAATGCTTACTTCATTTCACTGTCAATGTTATGTGAAATCTTCACTGAGATTTTTGAGGACACAGTTGTGAGTCATATTCCAAGCACTAGTGCCTTGTATGGATTGTAGGTTTGACTGAGAGGAAAGGGTGAAACTGGGAGAGTGAAAAGCCAAAAGGCAAACTTCCTAGTGATTTCAAATCTATTATGTGTATGTCTACTTTAAGTCTCTGTCTCAGTTACGGGGGCTGGGACCAGTTTATCACTATGTGGGTATAGCCAAAACTGTGTATTCTACACCCTCTATGTCATTTCTGATGGACAGTTAATAAATGGATTGTTTGCAGCAGCTGCCCAGAGCACCCCTGACATCTCAGGCTACAAGCTGGGTGTTAAAAAAATGTCTCTTGAGTTGGGTTCATTTCTCCTTCGGGTTTACTTTGAAACCTGCACAGTCTTCTATCTATGCAAGATGTGTGAGGGACAGTAGTGGGCCGTGTACAGCTTTGGCATCCAGTATTTCTGGAATGGCCAGAGAAGAAGCTGGAGTGGCCAAGCCTGTGGCTAATGGGTGACTGTGAAGTCTGGAGCCTGCCTATGCCTGCAGTTTGGACCACGGCAATACCCCACAGAGAGCGAATTTTCCAGAGACCATTGGCACTGAAATCACCGTGGAAAATTTGCCTGTGGTGTCCTACAAATCTAAAATGAAATCACAGCTGAAAATGACATTTAGAAAATTCAATCAGTAGAGAAAGCTGAGCAGTTTACAGGGCCCACATCTCTATAAGTATATGAGGATAAACTGTTCAGGCTGTATATTACCCAAAACATTTACAAACTGTCCTATTAATGGATTATGTGATATTCTATATAGCAATACAAATAAATCTGACTCAGGCAAAGATATGATGAGCAGACTGCTTGTTGAAAGCCAGAGAGTGCATGAACAGATACAGACATAAGCATACATATGCTATTTTAAATGTTTATAAAAATTAGATATGTTGAATTCCAAAGATGCTTTTGGGAATCCATTCAGGGTAGAATTTACAGAGTCTTTTCATGTTTTTGAACTCAGCTTCTATTTAAATGGATGAGAACTAAGCATCCACAACCCTTAAGAAGTTAAATAAATCATTAGTCACTTCGTTCCTCAGTTTCATACGGAATAATAATTTTCCTTTCTGTCACCTGTCATCTGTCACAGCTATTTTGAAATGAGGGTTATCTCATGTAGAATGACTTCCATGTGGATTTGCTATAGAAACATTCTAGATCTCTAGGGGCTAGGGATATATTCACCAGCCTATACTTCTCCAAATGCTCTTTTTTGACATTTTTTTATAAAGATATGTGTAGCAGTTGCCTTTATCTCGTCATCAGTCTGGTCATTATTTAGCTCGGTTAGGAATTTAAGCATTTCTTGTTTAGCCAAGCTGGTCTTCTGCTCTGTCTACCTATTTTCTTGCAAACTGGGATGAATTGCACTTATACATCATGAGGATTGTTCATGGGGATCAGCCAGCTTCCCTGGGCACTTTTGCCTGTAAGAACAGCCTCCCAGGAGGACCAATTTATCAATTCCCTGAACAAGTATAACTCTACTATCCTAAAGTCCAGAGTCTTTAGTCACAGCTTTTAGAATAATTTAGGTTGGAAGAGGCCTCTGGGAGTCATCTGGTCCAGTCCCACATCCAGGGTGGGTCCAACCTAGCTCAGGTTGCTCAGGACCAAGGACAGATGTTCCATGCAGTTTCTGGGCCATGTCTTCCCATGTTTGACTACATTCAGTGCTAAAAAAATTTTGTCTATCTACTCAGAATTTGCCTTGTTTTAACTTGTGACCCTTGACTCTCATCACTGAGTACCTTCAAGAAGAGTCTGGCTTCATCTTCCCTAGACCCTTGCATGAAGTACTCTGCTACTTACCATTCTCAGCTTGCTTCAGGGTCCACATCGTGGTCACTGCAGCCCAAGGCTGCCCTTGACTGTCTTATCCCTGAACAGTTCTTCCTTGTTTTTGAGTAGGTTATCCAGAAGAATGCCTCTCATGTTTGAAAAAATCCTCAAAACATTCTGTAAATGTCTCTTTTGCATGGGCGATGAATGGTAGAAAAAGTTAATATCTTATGTTTAACTACAAACTGAATTACTAAAGCTTGACTAAGCTTCTAGCTTGGCCAAAACAATGAACACTCCAAAAATACACTATTTATTAGCTTGTGGCACTGACATGAACAGCATAGATATGATATATAACTCATCAGAATTTAACTGGGAAGTGAAACTCCAATTATAACCTGAAAATATTTCCCATGTGATAGGTATTGATGTGAAGAATACTGAAGTCTGTTTGTATAAAGGATTGATCATCCTTATTAGAAAGATTTCATTAAAAATTATTGGCAGTACAAGTAAAGTACCGTGAGACAATCTTTTTTATGCCATGAGAGGTGATCTCAAAAAATCCTACTTGTATAATCATAATTCTGCCATCAATAATTTAAAACAATAGCCATAATTTTATTTCTGACTACCATTATTATTTGGCTGTCATGCAGAATTTAAGATAACGATGAAAACCACCTATTGATTGTTTTAAAAGTGTCACAGATATTCCAGCTTGTTGTAGATGATTTGTTGTTTAGTTGGTTAATTAGGATTAGGAAATCAGATAAAATGCAAGGTTTTGGCTTTTCATATAATATGGCAATATGCATCATTGTAGACTTATCTCACTTTCTCAACAGTCCTTAGTGAGGCCATTGGAAGTTCTGCAGCAAAGCGGTGTAGTGAAATATGGCTCCCTGGCAATCTTTCATTACTTATGTCTATTTTTAATCATTTCCCACTACAGCACAGTGGGAAATGCAGGACAAAACCATATTTGGGTATATTTAGCCAAGAGATTTACAATTGCTAGGAAAATCCAGATAGTACACAATGTGACCATGTGTTCCTCAGCAACACAGGCCACTTTGGACATTTCTGATCTGAATTCAGCTCTTTACACTCATTGCCACAGCTGAGTTTGGGGTTTCAGTCCCTATATTGATACGTTTGAAAGTGTAAGTCCAGATAATCTCAAATATTGTCAAAAGTTTAAGGGTAAAAACATCTTTCCTTCTTTGTTTGCTATGGCATAAGAAGTAATGTGTTGTACGTTTTATAGGTACAATTTTTTGCATAAGAATAAGTACTCTGAAAGTTCAAGCGATGTGCAACTCAAACCAGGCTCTGAAAATTAGTGTCTATTTTTAGTCTTGTTTTTCTTGTGCCTCAGCTCCACATCTGTAAAGTAGAATTCATAACACCCACTATCTCAACAGGATGCTGTGAAAATGCAATTATATGTATTCACAGCACATATACTGGAAAGAAAAGTATTATAAAGGAAGTCCGCGAGGAATTCTCATGTTCAATGCAAAGTTTGATTGCATGTAACAGCTGATCATCAAATAGCAAGGATTTGAAGTCTTTTTGTCTATGAACCAAGTAACAAAGATCTGAGAAAAAAATAGCAATTAGGCATTAAATTTAATCCCTATTATAGGCACAGGGAAGACACAGGCTTCTACATTGTCTACCAATATATGTGTCATGGTGTGCATTATGACTATGCAGATTAGCATATGCTAGTCCATTTAACCATTTTATTTTGAAGCCTTAGTGTTCGTGTCTGTGTATATTGAAATAAAATTTTGTTTATTGTACATAAGTGACTATATGCAGGTGAGATGTTCCTTTGTATTTTTGCAGCTTGCATAAAGATTAACCTCATCATTACCTGGCCAAATGTGGCTTAATCTTCAAAAGACAATATTCACAGCCTGATGATTTTCTGCCTGTACTAATGTTTGAGTTTGGTTGGGGTTTTTTCCTGATCTTTTCTGTTGTCAGATATGGATCTTTCATTTATATTTAATTCAATTATTATTGCTCTAGCAGAGATTTTCATTGGGTATTTCCAGTCTCAATAGATTAGAAAATTGCAAAATTATGAATATTGCGATATTACTTATTGTAACCTCTTTTGGAGACATTCTTTCTGGTCAAATATGGTCAATTCCAAGCCACTGAGACTGGAGTGGATATTCTTCCATTTATCAGTAAAGGATTCACAGATACCAACGGGGCATACATACCTGAATGTATATGCTCTTATTTGAAAATGTCCTTGAGAGGTAGGGGAAATGAAATGAAGGAAACTGGAACTTAGGATCTGTAATAAAGGGGTCAAATGCATCACTGCTTGGGTATATTTCATCCTGAGAAGATGCATAAACCTTTTCACATTCAGGCCTGTCAGGATTGGAGCCGTATTTTCCTGGGTTTATGACTTTGCATCTGCCAAAATCTGTTACTTTGCAACTGTCACTGTTCCATTAATGCAATAATTTATCCTTCTGGGTGTCAAGGCATTTGATGCTATTTGCTGGTGATCTTGGAAATATAGATTGATTTATTTTTTTTCTGAATATTTCAAGTGTGGCCTTTACAGGGTAACAAATCAGTCCCATCTGCCTAAAACTATTGCAATTAAACACCATATCTGCTACCTTTTTTTTTGTAGAGACAGAAGCTTAATTATATTAATATATCTTAGTTGCATATTTGTCCTGGGTCTGCATCTGTTTTCTAAATGGTATTTAAGGCATTCTTTATGGTGTCCCAGAAAAAAAAAGTGTGCTGCCCAAATCAGTAATTTTAGCCATATATGAAAATTATTTTTGCTTGAAATGTCTCTCAAGGAAACTTCATATCACAGTAACTTGTTATTGAAGTAGTTCTTATAACATTAATCCATTTAATTTGGCTTCTGCTTGACCCTAGCTTAGAATATAATATGATTTAAGAAGAGCCCTGTGTTATTTCTCTCAGATACAAGCTTTGATAGTGTTCATCAGTACTGAGGGAGAATGAAAAATTTGCTCTGACCTCCTTGGCAGTATTCCCTCTTTCTGGACCCAGTTGTGTGCAGCTGGAGAAGCCTAAGGTCTGTGTCTGGAGAGGGGCAAAACATGGCTACAGAGCAAGGAGGGAACTGTGGTCCTTTGGCAGAACATGGTTGCCTGAAGCAGAGAGTGTGAGCATTGTGGGTAAGGAAGGAAAAATGTCAGGCTATACAAAAGCATGTTTTTCTGTCAATGTTCTAACCTTGTTTCCAAGTTGAAAAGCCCATACATGACTTGTGCCTTGTTATTCTTATGACATGTTTAAGTGGAAATGCAAGTTTTGTATAGGACATGTGATAGCCTTTTACATAGACATTAATTTCTTATGAATAAAAGGATTCCTGAGACGCCAGTGCAGTAACATGCTAGCACAGACACACGCTGTCACTGGCAGTGAGAGGAAGTGACCCCTTCTCCAGCTTTGGTGTTAGCTGCTTTCCTTTGTGGCTTTTACAGACTTTTATACCAGAACATTTCTTTTTCCACTGTGTTTCAAACAGTGGCATTTTCAGTTTGTAAAACTTCTACATATAAAATTTACTGCATGGAACAATATATGGAGGGGAATAGTCCCTCTGCTGCATATCTTGTGGGAATCTCATCTGAGCACTCAGCTCTTACTGTGTCTGTTTTGTAGGAAAGAGGGAACAATTTTTTGTATTTTTTTAACTCCAAAAGTAATTTATCTTTTGAAAGATTTGGCTGTGGACTCATTTTGACTGTATTTTAGTTGAACTTTTTGATATATTTTGCAGGAATTAAATAAAGATTCCCAGTACTGATTTCCCAAGTCACCAAAACCTGTCAGATATCAATGCAATGGTTTATTTAAAAAATGTCTTCTTACTCTCAGTGTAGGAATACTGCAACTGTGGAGGAATATATATTGCAAGACCTTCAGTAAATTGACACATTTTGCTTTCATATGCAAACCTGCCATTCTTATAACCCTAACTTTTTTTATTGCCAGTCTGAAATTTCCTGAACATTCCCTTCATCCTTTAGCAGCCATTGCTGAGTTTCTTTATAAATATTAATGATTGCTTCTCACAGACACAATCAAATCTGCATCACTCCACAGATGTATGCCAGTGAGTTCATTTACTATTACTTTCTGCTTGGTTTCTTTTTTTTTTTTTAACCATCAGAGAAGGAAAGACTTGATTCAGATCTGTTTGCTGACTTTAGATTTGTATTGTATATTTGTATTCCATGGTTGTGTTCTTGCTATTAGGTGAGACTTTCTCACAGAAGAAACTGAAAAGCAGCCTTTCTCTGCTAATCCTGCTCTGCTTTGAAGATGCCCAGTATCACAGTGCTGTTGAACAATTGTCTTCATATCTCAGCCTCACTGATAGAATCTCTCCCCTGAAATGCCAGGGCACTGTTTTTGCAGGGCCACAGAGGTAGTATTTTCCCCATGTGTTATTATTCTGTCTTTGGTCCCATGATTTTGTGCTTACAGACCTCTTTATTGTGGTTAGGTTAGGTTCTCATGGGTGGTACTACCACGAGCCTGAGAACCGCACCCTTTTCTGCCTCTTGCTCCTTTCCTTCACCTCTTGCTTTGCAGACTTTAGTTTCTAGCAGAGAAAAAGCAAGCACAGAGCACAGCAAGGTCAAAGGCATAATTTAAAAATGAATTAAATATTATCCAATTATACATGTGTGCAGGAACTTAGCAGACAATGGTTATGCAGGACTTACATTTAATTAATATATTCCAAACTGGAACAAGTGACAATGGAAAGTACTGAGGGCAAAAGCATGATGGAAATCATCCTTCATGACATCTTCAGTGTTGCTACCCGCTGTACTGGAGAGAGCATCCAGAGGAGGACTGTTGCTGCTTTTCCTGTTTGGATACATGTACAGCTTCTTTCCTTCCTCTCCCATTTCCTCTCCTTCTCCTTCTCCCTCTTTCCCACTTTATCTCACTCTTCATCCTTTCCCTTTATCCCTCCCTTCTCTCCCCCCCTTGCCCCCTGGCCTGTTTTTATTCTACATGAGAAGTAACTTGCCCTCTTACAATTGATGTGCACCACCAGCTATGAAACACCCTAATAAATCTGTGTGCATATGAAACTGTCTTGACATTAGTTGTACAATGGTGCCATTCCCAATAAGGTGCTCCTTAGATGTGGAGCTCCATGGTTTTAAAGCCAATCTGATGTGCTTTACAACAGAAAAAGCATGTTCACTTTAGAAACAGCTGTGGGATTTGAATATTACATTTTTCTCCCAAACTCCATTTGTTTATTACTGAGAGGTACTGGGGACAGTGGGTATCTGGGAGTGCTGTTCACTATATGCCTTACTGAGTGCAATTCAAACCTTCCAAGTGATGTGACAAGGCTGTGTGGTTGTCAAGCTACACATGCATCCTTTGTAGCAGCTTTTCAATACAGAAACAGCCCCTTTCAGCAGGAAATTGTTTCCCAACTAACACAAGACTTTATTAGAGACAATACCAACATACCTGATCTATCCTAGTGATGTTAAGTCACTGACGAAAGTGATTCAAACTAAATGTGCACATTTCAGTGAGCATGTACTAAAGTAGATTCACCCTCTATCCCAATGTCCTCCTGTGATGTCTGTAATCTCAAGTCCAAAGAAAGGAGTATCTGAGGTCTGCTTCTTAGACTGCTCTAATTTAATTAAAAGAGCTCCTGTGATTCTACCTGTAAACTCTCAAAGTTAGTTGAGGCAGTTGCTACATGTCAACTGTTTGGTCCTTCACAGTGTAGAATAAGGCCCACTAATACCTGGGCTTTTACACAGTCTTGGAAGTCTAACTGATTTAGGGAAGCAATACAGAAAATACAAGCATTGATACAGAAACTGATTCCAGACTGCTAATAAAAGTCAGTTCACAAAGTTATATGTGAAATGATGTAAATGCTGGGAACATTCTTCCCCTCCTTCCAAAACTTGTTTACACTGTCCAGTCAGAGACTTAGAGTTATTGAGAGCACTATTTTTAAATACCACTATTTAATTTTCTTAAAGAATTGATCTCTTTGGAGGACTTCCTTCTGGAAACTAATAGGATTTTGTTGGAGTTATGTGCTGTGTTGTGTGTCCTCAACCAAAGCAGTTCTGGACATTAGTATGGGGTGAACCTCAGCCACTGGCAACAAGGTAATATTTAAACAAAGAAGATGTAGAACATCAAATGAACTGCTTTAAGTATTGACAGAGGGACACACTCCCCTTTCATGTGCTTAAGGCTATGATATGTAGACTCCAATTTGGGTATCTAAAAGTCAGAAGATATTGAACCAGATTACCTTTAGTTTCTTTTCCAGTCAGTGAACAACTCCAAAAGGCAGTTCATCTCATCATTCAGTAAATTACTATGCTGGATTATGCAAAATCCTCTTTGGAAGTTTTCTTTATTCAAAAGTGGTTATAGTGTGAGCCTGGAATGAGTAGTTCACTCATGTAAAGATGGGTTGAGATGAATTCCAGAGACCACAGTCTTTTAAGCTTTCCTTTTTTTTTTTTGCATGCAACCTTCCCTTCTATTACACATGAAATCTGTATTTGAATGTCCTTCTGAGAGATATTATAAGGTATGCCAGCACTGACCACAATTTGTGGAAAACAGCAACCAAATAAAATGAAATGCTAATAAGAGGTTGTTATTCAAAGATTTGCACCTCATACGGTCTTCAGCTAAATTATTGCTACAGTGCTCTGCACAAGTATAAGTGATTTTTAGAGTCACATTCAATGGTGAACCATGCTGGCTGTTAATTTACATATCCAAAATGAAGAAGAACTGCTTTAATTTACAATGACTGATCCTGATGCCCAAACTCTGGGACATTTTAATTTTAGCTCTCCAATATTAGACATAGAAAAGTTAACATTAAAAGTTAAACATTAAAAGTTTAAGGGGTTTATCCAAGACTTTCTTTTTTTTTCTTTTCTATCGCTTTCCATGTCCATACCACTATTTGAATATCTCTTTTCTTAACCTAAGTTTTGTAAATCAAAGAAACATCCAGGAAATATATATATATATATTTTGAAATACATTTATTTTGAAAATTCATACATGATGGTGTTAGTTATTGAAAAGATTAGATTGTTGGTTTATTTACAGCTTTGACAATCTTAGTCTATTACCACTGAATGCCATGTTCTTCTAAAATTTTTATGCTATTATGACAACTTAAATAATTAAATTAGGTGGAATTTTGTTGATTTGAAAGAAAAGAAATTTAACCACTCTGATTACATGGATCAATGACAAAGATGTAATGATCAAAGTTGTTTTGAATGTACCTTCGTGGACATAAAGTGCTGTTCAGAGCATGAAGAATATCTTTCACATACTTGATTTTCTCTCCTTGGAGAGAATTGTACCGGGCACCTCCAACATTTTTGAAGCAATTTTGCGCTCTCACATTATCTGGGTCATGACTACATTGTAAAAATTGAAGCATTGGTTTGGCTTATTACAGTTTGGATTTGTGCAAAGGAACATTCTTACAATCAATAAGCCACAAATGCAGTCGGATGTGACAGATTAAATATTTCTGTTACAAGTAAAGCAGTATCACTGTGTAACAGCAGCATCAATAGGACTAAAGGTTTTGTGAGTATGCCATATGCATGTACAGATGGCATTCTGCTCTCTTTTCTCTTTGGTCACTCTGCTTCTGCAATCCACCAAATGAGTTGGCAAACTGCTTTCTCTGAGAAAGCAAATTATGCAGCTGTAATACTTTGCCTGCTTCAGGCCATGTCAGCTCAAAGAACATATATAAGTTCAACTTGGTTCCTAATCTGATGTTTGATTATTTCTGCTGGAATGAAGGAAGGAAGTGTCAGTATCTTTCCTTAGTTAGAATGAATGATGGTTGAATGAGACCTCACAGGTAATACTATTCTTTTTGTTGTATGTGCAAACATACAGCTAAAAGCTTCAATTGATATCTGATATCTTCAGTCAAAGTAACAGGAGGAATCCTAATGTAAACTTACATTTTCCTGGAATCACAGAATCTTGGGACAGCCCAGCTTAGAATATCATATGGTCCAACCAGATGAGATAAGAGCCTTGATGAGATTGTCTAGCATCCTGTCCAATCGAGTCTTGAAAACCCTCAGTGATAGGGACTCTACCATGCCCCTGGGGACATTGTTCAGCGAATGATTTTTCTCTCTGTAAAAAATTTCTTCCTATAATGACATGAAACTTCTCCTGATGAAACTTGTACATGTTGCACCCTGTCTTCTCCATGTGGCTCTTTGTGATGAGGGAGCCTTTGTCCTCTTTGTAGCTGCCATTGAAGTACTGGAATGCTGTGGTGAGGTCCCCCAGAACCTTCTCTTTTCCAGGGAAAAGATATGTAACTCTTTCAGTCCTTTTCTCATAGATAAGGTTCTCCAGCTCTTTGAACATCTTTGTGGCTCTTCTCTGGACCCTCTACACTCCGTCCTCATCTTTCTTGAATTGCAGGGACAAGGACTGAATACAGTACTCCAGGTGAACCCGGCAGGTGTTTACTAGAATAGGATGATCAAATCTCTGTCTCTGTCAGAAGAAGCTACTGAAGTTCTTAATTCTGAATTATTTACTGTACCAGTTATCCTGGAAGAGGATTTTGACACAAAAGTCTTGGACAATCCATAGAAGAAACACAAAGTCTCACTTCTGCCACTTTTAGTAATCATTATCAGGAAGGTTCTGCTTTTGTAGTAAAATACAGGCACATTTATAGCTCAACTATATGTATGAAAGGCAATTAACTAACAAACAGAAGGGGTTTTGCTTAGTTAGGGATTATGCAGTCTGGAAAGTGTAGCTGTGGGGGAGTATGAGTGTTGAGAAGTTGTAGAGATCTGTGCTACGCTAAGAATGAAGAGGTCACTGCTTCAAGATTTTTTTTCTTTTTCCTGTGAAGAACTGTCTTTTCTGAGAAGAAACCCCAATTAATCCTGAACTTTTTCTGGTGATTCCATCCAGCCACTATTAAAAAGGAAAAAACCTGAGTAAGTCATATCAAAGGATCATTCACCTCTTCAAGTCTTCCAACACATTGATTTCTTTCATGTTATTTTTTGGTCCTCTCTTAGATTTTCTGACCTGTATGCGTCCTCTCTTTCTTTTATCATTTTCCAGGGTAGGACATGCATTCTGCCAAGAGGTAGACAGTGCCATTTTCTTGTTAGTCTGCTTTTTTAATTTGATTTTTTTTTCTTGTTAATAAGGACTCAGTTTAACTTTTTTTTTCTGTGTTTTTTGAGGCTGTGGTTTTCATTCTCATTTTTAAAATATGATAATGTTTCATTGTGGTATTTTCAAAGTGCTGTTTATTGTTAGCATTAAAGCAATAGTTTTAACATTGACCTAATTTTGGAGTCCTTCCTAATCAGAGCATACCTGTGTCTGTCATGGAAATAACTTTTGTTTGGCCAAACGTGAGAGTAGGATAAGGTCTTACAGGTTTCATGAAAGTTTGTATCTTGACAGATGAGAGAGATCGTCCTGCGACCTGATGAATAGGCTGGAGAGAATCCATGCTTTATATGTAAATCTATAGGCATCAGACTTCATTGGTACTACCACTTGTGTATTTTTTGCTTCATTTTCTGATCTTTTCCTCTTCTGGTTCAGCTGCTAAAAATATATTATTCACAGTGACAGTGTTAGAAATCCATCACCACCCAGCACGAATCTGGGCTTTGTGCATGTATCCTTTTGAAGCAGGTTGTTGCAGTTTTCCTTGTTGTGACAGGGAAAATCTGCTCTTTTACTCATACAGGACTGTAGGGTCCTGTTCATTATCCGCTTTTGTTGACAAAGACCTGGTTCTCTGGCCCACAACAGCCAAGGACTTGACTTTGTAAGGACTTATGTGTACGCTCACTTTTACTCACTTGTACTTATGTGGAGCAATCTGGACAAGTGGGAAAATAAAATTGCAGTAAGTTTTCAGCATGGCCTCCATGTTGACTTCCCTCAATAATCCCTCAAACTCATATCAGTTCTCTTCTATGGTGTTTCCTTCCCTCAGGAAGAGAATGAACCAGATGCAGAATTCTGATCATATGGAAGTTTTCTTTTTTAAACTGTTTAAGAGACTTGCATCTCAGTTTGAAACAGGAGCAGCAGCTGCCTTTATTTATTGGAAATAACTGTCTTTTTGTAGTCTGAAAAAGGCCTGGTATCTAATTTTGCTGTTGTTGGCTGTGCTTTTTCAATATGTCTAGTCAGACAACACCCATGAACTGCATTTATTTAAAGCATTAATGAATTTCAAGAGCAATGAGGGACATCTGTAGCACTTGTATGGGCACAAACCCAGCTTGCACGAAGTGTGGTGCTGAATTAGCTTTATTACCAAGAACAGCGGTTTAAATACAATGTTCAAACTGTAACACGTGACCTTTCAACCAATCACACCAAGGCACTCCACTGCAAGTGTGATAGATCACTTGGGAGACCACAACTCTCAGAGTGCTATTCGGCACCCTTAATATGAACCCCACAGACATCTTGGTTGAATATTGTGGAAATACCTTCTAGTGGAGGTATTTAGGCATAGGATTAGGTTGCCTAGGAAGGTAAAAGAATCTTTATCACTATAAACTTCCAGACTCTTGATTGACAAATGTCCCCCAAGAGCTATTTAGTTGATCCTGACTTATACAGACAGATAAGTAATAGGAACTCTAAAGTCCTTTGCAGCTCTATTTCTTATGATTGCCAAGAAAGGACAGCATGTATGAATTAGGAACCAGGGACACTCGTGCCTCATCCCAGATTCTGTAACAATTTTAAAAACATCTTCATGAATCCTCAATGTGCTCTGCAATAATCATGTGTGCTTTAGAATACAGAGGAAGTATCATCATTAAATACAGGAGTTAAATGTATTTTTAGACATATAAAAGGACATGTGGTTTGTAGCCTAGCAACAGGCTCATCATCCACCATTGTAGTGCATTTAGAGACACACAGATGTGCTTGAAGGAATACTTGAATGATAAAAGAAGTAAAAATAACCCGGAAGTTCTTCTGCTTGCTCATCTCCATCAGCATCAGCAGCATCAACTGTGGAAGTTTCTGTAGGATGTGTTCTGTAGGCTGTTTTCATGTCAACCAGAGAGCCTTGCTGATTTCCAACAGTATCTTCAGATGTAGTGGAATAATGTCAATAAAGGAGATCCTGAAGCTAAAGCCTACAAAGATCCATTTGGTCCCTTAATTAAGTAGCAGCTGTTTCCCAAGTGGCCAGCAAAAAGCAACTATTATCTTTTTTGTTTTGGAAAATCTGATTGCTGCCATTCAAATAAAGGGGGAGGAGAGAGGGGAGAGGAGATAAAGAAGGAAAGAAAAAAAAGAAGAAAAGAAAAAACAAGGTAGGGAAAAAAAAGGTAGGAAAAAACAAGGAAGGGAGGGAGGGAGGAAGGGAGGAAGAAGAAAAGGGCGCCCAGACAGAGAATCTTGGCATATGTAAGTGATTTTGTTGTTTATAAACAATGACATACAGTGGGGTTCAGATCATTCTAAGATAGCCACATCCAGTTTGGAGTAAATAGGAGCAGGATAAGAATAATCTTATTTTCCTGTGGAAGACCGTAGCAATGGCTTGGAACAAAGCTTTGCAGCAGGTCTGAGGATGGCTTGTATAATTTTTACATCATCCTTTGTGGAAAATAAATCATATTTTGGATAAGTTAATATCAGGTAAATGCAGGGAAAGAATGTAGCCATTTGAGTGTGAAGGATTTCTAAAGGATTTTAAAAGGTTGTTTCTAGAGGAGCTGGACCAAGAAACAAATAGCCACTTCCTTCTTTGCCTCTTATTCTAACATTCAATTAAGGAAAGTAAAAGAACACTGTTTAAGATATCAATGACAAATGCAAGATAACCTCCCCTGAGTTGCATGAAACTAAAACACAGTTATTAATCAGATTCATGACAGTTCTAGCCAGAGAAAGGAGGGGGTAGCAGATGCTGAACAGAAGATGTGTTACTCTTCCCTTCAGTCACTGTGCAGTGTACGTGCATCCAAAGTCAAGACACAACTTGCTGTTTTTACGAAGCAGGCTTTAGAAAGGGTGGCAAAAGGCAGGATTGCTAGGGAGCCATTGTGGTGTGCTTCAAAGGGGGTTGCACCTTTAAGCGTGGAGGAAAATGCTGCTTCAGGTGTTACATTCCCCTAATTCAACAACAGATCAACACACAGCTTGGCTACAGCGTCAGCCAGAAGCTTTGTTAGCAACATTTTATTGTCTAATGACCTGCATCTCAAGCTAGCAAAACCATTTTGCATTTAACTCTCCCTTGCTTGGGATAGTTGTCGGAGCCAATTTGACTGCTGTCCTAAGTGAACTATGATCACAGAAGGTGGTCTTAAAAAGCCGCTAGCCTGTCCCAGTCATAGGATATGGTTTGGGAGAACACAGAAAATTGGAAATTCGTAGTCTCTGTGTGTGTGTGCTAATTATATTGAAACTGGTATATTCAAAGTGATATATAAAGCAATACAGACAAGCATATAAGCCCTTCAGGTTAGCTAAAGACATACCAGCACAGAACTGCTAACATGAAAACAAGTAAACTATACCACAGCTTGATTTTTATTTCTATCTACTTTCCTTCATGGGTTCTGCCATATATGTAACATATAATATGTGTAAATGACACACCGGAAAAGCTGCCTGAGGAAAATAAAACTACATTATACTACATATTCAGTTTGGTTGAGCGTTATTTATAGAAAATTGTGCATGGGTCCAATAGGAAAATGTAGGACAGACTGAGAACTCTTGCATGTCTTGGAGATTAAGACATCCATCTCAGAGTATTGTCATGACTTTCTACACCTGCCCATTGAGTAGTGGGGCAAGCATAGGCAGCATAGATTTTCCAATGCTACACGTCAACTTTATAAAGCATGTACAGAGGCTAGTGGAAATGAACAAAAATGGTCTCCTTTTTAATTGTTGGTGTTGTTTCAAATGTGACACCCTTTATTTTTGAGATAGATCTTCCTTCCATTATGAAAAACGTAAGACTCATCTCTCACCATGCCATATATTTCATTAGAAGAGGAATCCTGCTTGTCATCACTAGCATCTTCTTTTATTAGTTTATAACTTTGTTTACAGGAAATTTAACTTCCATATATCTCTCCTTTGTTGAGAAATCCCATGTGCAATCCTTGCAGAAATATTGAGTCCTTCTAGAAGGAACTCAATTAGAGCATCATTAGAGAATATTTTTACAAGACAGTTGATGTAGAGAATATTTTTACAAGACAGTTGATATACAAGAATGTAAGTGTAGTCTTTCCCACTGGAATGATCTGGTTAGATGCATTAGGGACTTGAAGACTGAAGCTAATGTATACGGTCAGCGGCACTCCTTGGGAGCTGATGCGTCTTCTTGTGTTTCAGAAGAGGGTGACATCTGCCTCATCACACTGCAAGTGAGTATGAGTATTCCTCTGGTAAAATTTGATTGACAAAAAATGTGGTAAGAGGCAAGTCTGTACTTGGGAGCAAGCTCAAGCCAGCTCTAGAGATGCACAGGGGTTCCTGCCCTATGCTGAAGTGGACCCTAGGAAGAGTAATTCATTTGAATTCATCTGTTCCTCTTGTGGCTCATGATGGATAAAAAGATGTGACTTCATTCACAGGTAGCAGAGGATTTGACCTGCACAAGATAGATCATTTTGTTTTCAAATTTTCATCAACTCTTGGTAAACTTTGGTGCCATTCTGACAACAACTGTCTCATAGTTAGGTCTTTTAGGATCCATTGGATGGCAAATGGTCTTATCTAAAAAGGTTTTTATCAGCTAAACCAGACGGTATGATTAATTCTGTTATGAATGTTTATAGATGTGGAAAGTATAAAGTCATGACATAGTCAGAACGATGGCTGGAAGAAATCATATATGACTAAAAGGTTTTAGGAATATGTATGTAATTTTTGTACTTGATGTCATAAGGGATTACTGCAATTTTATTGTCTAGCTGTTTTTTTACGGTTGTAAAACTGCACTAGATTTATTGAGATGAATGTACAAAATGAGCACTCAACAAGTGGAGGGGGATTCCAGGTAAGAGCAAGATCCATCGAAGAACTTTGTGGACCTTGCCATGAGTCAAGTGGTGCCTACACACAGAGTAGACTGCAAAGAACGTGTCAAGGCCCACGCAAACCAACAGGCAAATATTCAAGAAAGACCTAAAATTCTTTTGTTCTGGGATTTTTCTCTCCAAAGCTGAGTTTTCTTACGGAGATGGTTCTCTTCTTTTTTCCTTTTGTTTTCCACCAGAAAACCGAACAGAAGCAATATTTAGTTTGTTCCCTTCTCAGATGTGCCAAAGGCTCCTTATCTGGTGGATTATTAGTGCTGTTTAGTTCTGAAATTATACTCTAATGCTGAAACTATTTGTTCAGGAAGGGGGAAAGTTAGGTTCAGTTTTCTGCTCAGATTGTGAGGCTGACAAATCACACAGCATTGAAGGATGATCCTGTGCACAGTACAGTCCATTTCTTCTTGCTGGAAGTTTTAATGAATTTACTCAAAATTCTCCTGCACTCCTCAGCAATGTAAATAGCAGGTCCACAGATGTCCTTTTCTAATGCAAATGTGTGTGTGCACTGATATTATTTGAACAGGGATAGAAGAGAGTAGAAATGTTGCTGGCACTATTACCAGCACTAGGTTTGTACAGAGAAATAAATGCAGGTCCTTCCACGCAAAGATATAAGAATTTTCCACTGAGGAAAAAATAAGGAATTACTCTGCAGCTTAATGAGCAATTAACCCTTCATCTTGTCTTCTAAGTCTATTTTAGAGCCAATAGAATTAAATAAAACT
The DNA here is from genome assembly GCF_003984885.1 of Neopelma chrysocephalum. Classification (NCBI taxonomy): domain Eukaryota; kingdom Metazoa; phylum Chordata; class Aves; order Passeriformes; family Pipridae; genus Neopelma; species Neopelma chrysocephalum. The sequence goes on from NW_020897719.1 coordinate 5,526,340, forward strand.
TATAGGCTCTTTCAGCTTTGGTCTGGGGTTTGTTGAGAACACCTCGACTGCTGCTGAAGAACTGCTCTTTAACACACATCCCGAATCTTGTTCTGTTTGATCCCCTGCCTTATGTTTTTACTGAAATACTGGGTTTAACATGAATGCTGGTAATTTTACAACCCTCACCTCCGCGCTCAGTCTACTCTAGGCCTGTAGGCTGTTGTTGTATACAATGCTATGTGTCGAACTACTCAGATATAGGGGAATAGTTTTTAGCCCCTTATTCCTGATTGAATGTAGAATGACTAAAGCTTCACTGGCTTATTGGACATTTTTAATGTAGGTTTTGTGGTTTTTTTATGTATCTTGAAATCTTCTTTAGTTGTGTTCTGTATTTGGTACTATAAATCTTCACTTCTGCGGAGGCTTTACTCATTCTAGCCTTCCTCTTGGGGAACTGTTTCGATTTTATTCCTGTTATATCATATGCCTGACACTCCTGATTATGGATTCAGTGATTGCTAACAGCCAAAGATTGAACAGAAGTATATTTTATTCATTCAATGTCCTTAACTCACCTGGATACCTTCTAAAAGTCTTTCAAAGGTACAGCTCCACACTGAGGTTATACTTAACTCTCTTTCTGTATTTGCTTGAAGGTGCCATTACTCCACTTCATTGAAACTGGCTTAGCCAAGACAATTGATTTATTGGGATGCTTTCCGAGTGAGACAGTTTAGTCTAGTGATAATGAATTCTCCATAGCTGTTCACTTAATCTTTAGAAATACTACCATTTAACAACCATTCACTTCCTCAAGTCTAAGATGTTGCCTTTGGCAATTTCAATAATTTGAAGAGAATGCAGTCGAGTAGTTTTATTAAATTTGGTTTCATATTTGTTCAGATGTCTGAGAATTTCTCCTGCTGGTTGGACAGAACATTTACTAGCAGAGACAGGACACTTTCAAAGGTTGAAAAACTCCATCCAGAAAATGCACTAAAACTCCTCTCTGGTTAAACAAGAGCTTCCATAATTCCTTTCTGGCTAGGCTTCAGGTTTTGTCTAACCACAGTGAAAGGGTTGTCTGTGACTTAATGCAAACAGAAGATTCATCATGGCTAGGCTTCGCGAACGAAGATTTGGGAAGGACTCTACCCACTTTTCTTGCAAAAACAGAAGATTAGGACTACTCAATCTAGAGGCATTTTCCCTGTCAACTTTAAGGAGACAGATGCTTCAGGGATCCTGGGAAAGTCTGGCTAAGAAGATAAGTAAACAGGGCTCCTGCCCAGCCAGCTTCCAGCATTCACTTCTCCCTTGTATCCTCCTGACTGAAACCTTCAAAGTCAGTCTCAATGTGGTTGCATAGCTGCTGGAACACCCCATAACCATGTCCCAAAGATATGATAAGACTGGAAGTCTTGCAGAATTTTCTTCATAAATAATGAGGAGCCAGACATCAGTTTCATAGTTTCCTTCTGCTCCACTTTTCAAGCGTGAGGAAGGTGCTAGCTAGATTCAGGACTTATGGCCGACTTCAAACCCCCATATTATGGTATACTGCTCTCCTGCAAATGTTTTAAATATTGTAGCCTGGGCTTTAGTATGTTATTTATTGCTAGACTTTCAAGAATGTTGCAGAGGCTGAAAACAACTTTTTTGTAGAGATGTTTCTCTGTGAGCATGTTGAAATCAGGAAAAAAAAAGAAAAGAACGCCAAAGGGAGGTTAGAATGTTACACTTCATCACACTTCATACGTTGAAGTATGGAGTGGGTACCTGAAAATCCTGAAATGTGAATTTCAAGGTCAACTGTCCTAACACTCCTCCTCAGCTTCCTCACCTCCTCCTCAAAGCCTGTCATCTTTAATCTGTTTCAAAAGCAAATATTATGCTCCTTGGAAGTATATTGACAGATTTAGGGATAACATCTTTCTAGCAAAAATGTTATTTTTGGGCAAGTGAAATCAACAGCCCAGACTATTCCCTGGAAAGTGGTTTGATGGTTGAAGCTCACACCTATCCTTCTTTTGTTTTTTTGCCTTGACTGCCTGAATAAAGACGAAAATGTCTTCTTTTTTTTGCCTTCCAAAGAAAATTTGAGGGGTAAACCCCAGCATCCATATATATATGCCACTTATCTTATTTTTGTGAAGAGGCTTAAGGGAAGGGATTTTCTGAAGAAGCTTAATAGCCACGGTAGAAGCCCTACAGATACACTGCCAGATAAGAATGGCAAACTAATGATATCAACAGAAATAGTCCATAACAAAGGAAGAAAACACAGCTAATGTCTAAGCAGAGAAACAGAAGGGAAAGAACTGGAACAGAAGAATGTGGAAGCAGGAAATATATTCCTTCCAAAGCACAGTGGACCTTATTTAGTTAAACAACTATTATAGCTTATTTAACAAAGCAGTTATTTTTATATTCTCCCTCTTTGGCAAATCTAGCTTTCAGGATAGATAACCAAATGGTGGAAGTTGAACAACCATGGTGAGCAGTAGCAGCTGGTAAGCTAATCAACTGAGTCAATGTTTCTGGTAAGGACATTCCTACATATGCATTATCTATAAATAAATATAACAGGAAAACAAGCTTCTCTGGATGGGAGAGTTAGCATTTAATAGTTAGAAGTGGTATTTCTAATCTGTCAGTTCCAACTAGGAAAATATATCCAAACTAGTTTTAAAATAGTCTGTAGCTGGGAGGGGACTCTAGTCCTGTTAAAACTAAAGGAAGAAAGGAGGAGGGGGATTTTGCTTTTGCTCTTGGGGCCTTCAAGAAACATGACATTACTGTGTTACTGATCAAGAAGGTGAATTATGCAAGTTGCATTTTAAAATCTAGGTCTCTCTGTCGACTTCTAGAATACAGAAGTCCCAACTTCTAGAATACAGAACATGAACAATGGCTCAATGACATTCTTGTGCATATTAACCATCAGGTTAGGAGACAGGTGAATTGTTTCTCTTTTATATGTATTCACTGGGCCACAAAAGAAGGGTGAAGAGACAAATTACATAGAAGATTTATTCCTGTTTTCTTACTTTGTCGCGATGAGGGAAGACACGGGACGCTCAATATGAGAATCCACAAACTTCCTTTATTACAGATTGACAACAGCTTAATATACACTCCATAATGGGTTCATACATATTGGAGGGATTAAGCTCATTATTGGTACTTACTTAAGTGGTGATATCATCTCTACTCCCTTCCATTGTTTACACAGGTGGCTCTTCAGTTGCCTTTGTTTTGCTAATGCCAACCTCCTGTTTACCAGCTAGTTTTAGCACATACAAAGACACTGTTGCTTTCTCATGGCCTTGCTGTCTCAGAGGTTCACACAAGCTAATTCCTTACATAAAACTTTATCTAAATCCTACTAGAGCCACAGGAAATAGTTCTAACTGCAGGACTTAGATGAAGTATCTATTTCATAACTGAGAAGACTGGCTTGAGATATAGAAATAAACTTACATTCAGGAACAAGATCTGGATTGTACCTAAAAGTGCCTTTGTAAAAATCAGGATATTTTTCTATTAAAGTCCTGTACAAAACTAGTAGGAGACAACCAAAAAAGGCATAATGCTTTGGAGGGTTGAAAGAAAAGAAAGCTTTTAAAAATCAGATTTCTCTAATTAAATCCTGAAAAGCCTTAATTACAATCAGAGTTATTGTGAGACACAGCATGTCTCTGCATGTGAGTGAATAGTTTTTTCTGTATTTTAACAGCTTACTATAAACTTTACAGTTCCCGTGTTACAATTTTTATCTGGCTTTATAAATATAGATTATATCTAAATTAATTATACCTGAATAATTTCAATGGGCAAATGTTTGCAAATAGAGAAAGTATGCACTATTAGAATACACTGTGAATATTATGGTATATTAATTCAAAAGGGAAGCAAAGACATTAAAATATTTCCAGTGCTTTAAAGACTCTTATTCTTGCCATCCTTCATAAGTTGATTTTCCTATGAATTGAAGTGGATTTGTTGTCATGGAAGTTTGTTTTTATCAAAAGTTTCTACAAATTAGCATTTTTTAATGTAAAAAGAAAAAATTCTTCCTACAGAGCTTACAGATAAAAGCATCTAAGCACAGGAAAGCAAAAAAAAAAGGATGAACACATGCGGAAGCGCTATGTTGCTCCTTCTTGGGTATTTTGAAATCCTATCAGCATCAAATGCATATTCAGCAGCCCTAGACAAGAGGACTCCGATTTCAAGCTGTTGACTGTCTGATACACGGCTCCCTGCACCTTCTTTTAAAGAAACAAATCATGCAGGTCTTTGAGACAGGCTCTTATCCGATCTGCTTCCATAAAGAGGCAGTGATTGTGTTTCAGATTTAGGCGCAGAGTGAGCATCCTCAGTAGGGCTTTCCCTAGCCAGGAGGTGCAGGATATAAACTACGCTTTACCCCAGCACAGTTCATGCCATTTGTGCCCCAGAGGTGCAATATAGCATGACTTGTAAAAGACTCATGTCTGCCTCCCTTTCCAGATCCACAAGTCCAGGCAATATCTCCTCCTCCTCCTCTGTCCATGGCTGGTGTCCTGAAAGCTAAACTGATCCAACAGGATTAAAATCAAGATCTGTCTTTTATAAGGCATTTGTCTAAGGCTGAAGGCATTACAGGCTTTGTGTGCATTAGTACATTAACAGGGCCAGGGCTGAGCTCTGGTATGAGTTCACCATCTGCTAAAATATTTGCACAGATTTTGGCCCAGTTCTTCAGTCAGCTAGTGCTTCCCAAACAGTCTCTGGACTTCGGGTGATTACCACAAGCCAGAGACTATCCCTAAACAGCCATGTCAATATATTAAGTTTTATGCATAATAGTAATATTAGTACATTATTTTACCATATAGAATATATGTAATAAATAAAATATATTTATATAATACATCAATATTGATATAGTAGTTTAATAGAATATTATAGTCATAGAGTAATACTATTAATTATTATGTAGATAATTACTCTATAGACATAACAATCTATCAATGTGTTAATACTAATTATATAATAATATGATAATATATTAATATTGGTCTCTATGTATTGCTAATATAACTGCTTTATTTAGGGCAAATCAGAGGGTTTAGATGTATACCTGCACAGCGCCAGTGCATTTGTTTCAGAACCAAGGAACAGCCTCCATTCCATTTTACTTCCCATTAGAGATGTGACCACAAAGTCCAGCAACTGGTCTGCAAACAAAGCAGTGGTTTCTAAACTGCTGTGGGTTATTTCTGTCTTCTGGAGACATCAGCCACAAACCATATCCTGAAGCTAGAGATAACTGTGGTCAGTTTATGACAAAAGCATGCACACTGCTGTTATGCACCAGTAGCCATCAGTGGGTTTTGGGGTCACTGGGGCATCTTCAGCAGCCATGGGGGACTGTACTCACCTTGTTACTTGTTTTCTATTGGGATGCTTTTTCAGCTGGTTTATGCTTTGCTTATATTATCATTATAATTCTTAAGAGTGCAAATAATAGGCAGCATTTCCATCTACAGAAAAGAAATGTGCAGCCTCATCAGCAACTCTGCAATGGTCAGAATTTACAGCACTGCCAAGAATATCACACAGAAGTCCTTCTCAGTTTATAATCCACAGGAAAAGTAGGGCCAAAGACTGGTTAAACAATACTTGTTCTGTCAGATTACCTACAATGGGCTTTAATCACTTTCCTTTATCAGGTCTATGCAGCCCTCGTTTTCTAGGAGAAATTAGCTGGAACTAATCTACAAGCAATGAGTAATAGGCAATTTATTACTTACAACTTACAAGAAGCTTACAACTGTTGCCTGGATACAAATCTCTGCAAATGCTTTTATATATAAAACGCTTTGCAGCAATTTGTTTTGATGACAAATTGTCAAAGAGAAAGCCAGGGCACATGGTATTATTACTTAAACTCCTATATGACACAAAGTACTGTCCCTGTGCTGCCACTGAATAGGTATAATAAGGAACAGTATCTTGTTGAGCTCTGTTTGGTGAGAGAACCCACATGGCCTCTGAATATAGTTCTTATTTTCCTCTAGAGGATTAGAAATATGTGAGTGCAAAGATCAGAATTTCATTTAATCATCTGACTACATTTATTAGCAGCTGCTGCTAATTTTCAAGGTAAAGCATTGGAGAAAACTATTATAAAAAACCACAAACCCCCATTCAAATACACTGAGTTAATAAAGGGCATTCTTTATCTCTCTTAAAAGTGGGACTATTAGAATTGATTACAAGGATGTTGAAAATCTCTAAGTAGGAACCAAAAAAATTACAATTGTACAGTCTGGAGAGGTGGTTTGAACAAGCTTGTTTTCCTTGCTAAAATCAAGCTGTGTACAGATGCCTGCAAATCAAATATTAGAATTCCCAAGGTGATTGCTAAGCTGCACCCGCATGTCCAGCTACTGAACTGTGTCCCAGAAACACAAGACTCCAGTGGGAAACAAGGAAATTTCCTTTGCAGAGGTTTGCTGCTCACTTTGATTAAACCCACACTATCCTTTTGGTAGAATGAGTAATTTGTTAGAACTGTAACATATCACATCTTAAACTAGAAGATCTATTCTTCTTTTTTTGGCTGAAAAAAACCCAACAAAGTGGAACACAAAAGAAAGAGGAACTTAGATATGAGGATAGCCGTGAAGTTCTGTTGCATTTTTCCCTATTGATTTATCCCTTATATTTTTGAGCTTCATCAAAAAAGGACACCAAAGTGTAGTTTAAGTGTCTAGGATCCCTGGATGAGGAACTTTAGGTAATTTTTAATACTGATCAGGTTTTCTTTCCCTGGCAGCTTTCAAGCAGAGCATAGGTGGGCTGGGCAGAACAAGCTGGTTCCCAGGCTTCTGCACACTACTAAAGATAATTAATGTCAGTTTATGAAGATTTTTTTTTATTTTAGAAGTTTCTAACAATCATGAATTTCCCTTTTAAAACCACTACTTAGCACTATTACAAACACCAAGGAAACAAGCAAGCAAACAAATGCATGAGATAAAGTTATTTTTACCCACTGTATTACATTGCTTCCTTCTGTTGTCTTTGGCCCTAATCTGCTTGATACACATTTCCTCTAGGTCTCAAGGACTGGGATAGTCACTACCAAATTACTTTCACCATAGCTATGCCCCCTTGGCCTCCCTCACCATTCCAGATGCGGGAATAGATACGAAGCTCTTGAACTTGAAGGTCAGGCAAATGGTAATAAAAGTCTGTCTTGGGGGTTGCCCAGAGCAAGTCAGTCAACTCTGCGCATTACAACTACAACTGTTCAGAAAGAAGGGTAATTCTTGCAGGTGACTGCCTTCTTAGGGAAATTGAGGGCCCTGGATGCCAACCGGACCCATCCCACTGGGAAGTTTGCTGCCTGCCTGGGGAAGAGATATTACTAGAAGACTCCCTGGGTTGATTCAGATTTCTGATTATTATCCACTTCTGGTTGTCTGGGCCAGCAAGTGGACGGAAGAGGAGAGGGCTGTGAAAAGTAACAAAAAGTGTTTTTATAAATACATTAACAAAAAAAGGAGGGCTAAGAAAAATCTCCATCTTTTATTGGATATGGAGGGGAACATTGCAACCAAGGATGAGGAAAAGGCTGAGGTACTTAATGCTGCCTTTGCCCCAGTCTTTAACAGAAAGACCGGTTATCCTCAGAGCAACCACCCTGCTGAGCTGGTACACAGGGGTGGGAAGCAGAACAGACCCCCTGCAATCTGGGAGGAAGTAGTTAGTAACCTGCTATGCCACTTAGACACTCACAAGTCTATGGAGCAGCATGGGATTCACCTGAGGGTACTGAGGTACTTGGCAGAAGATCTCATCAAGCCACTTTCCATCATTTATCATCAGTCCTGGTTAATGGGAGGGGTCACAGATGACTGGAGGTTAGCTAATGTGAGCATCAGCTCACCTACAAGAAGGGGAAGAGGGAGGATTGAGAGAACTACAGGCCCAGACATCAGGAAGAATTTGTTCCCTGAAAGGGTGGTTAAGCATTGAAACAGGCTATCCAGGGAGGTGGAGTCACCAACCCTGGAGATGTTCAAGACGTGGCACTTGGTGGTGTTCGGACAAAGGTTGGACTCGATGAACCTGGAGGTCTTTCCCAACCTCTATGATTCTATGTGAAAATAGGAGGAATTAAAATGTAGGCTAGACATATGTTGTGATCCTAATTCTTTGAATTCTCATTTAAGTTTTGATATCTCATTTTGCTGTTGGTGTTTGCAAGTATATGATGTAGAATATTATTATCAGCACAACAAGGTAATATGGAATTTCTGTTATTGTTTTCTGTTAGGGTGTTCTGAAAAGGAAAATGAATATTCTGTATAAATCAATATAGCTGTTGCAGAGCAATTTAAATTAGTAGTAGAATGGCTAAGGCTTAGTAAGAGAATAGGCCTAAAAAGCAGCACTCCAAAGTAGTAAGTTAGCAACCCTGTTTGTGAGCATGAAATGTACTGAAGAAGTAGAAACAATAATTAAAGGATTTAGTCAAGCATGTATATAATGATTTGTTACCTTGGATGTGGTGAGGGTCTGTTAAACAGTTACTAGGGGTAAGACAGCTTGAGTAGATTTATGATTAGAGTAGTTGATTGTCAATTGTTAGCAGTATGAGCTCGTTTGTAACTGAATGAAACTGTTCTGCTGTGGAACTGCACGTACTAATTTTGCCGTGGAAACCAAATGTAAACTTGTTTGTGTATAAAAGCTGAACTGAAAATGAGGGTCTTTGGAATCCTGACTTGGGACGTGAGTCCTCAGGTTCCCGGGGCCCCGAATAAAGCACCGCATAAACCGACACTCTGTTGGTTTGTGTCTTTGTTTACGGGCAACATAGCCATGTAAAAGTTGTTTCTGCTTCCTCACAGAGAACATTAACTTCTTTTGGTGATGTTTGGAAACATCATCCTAGTGGCCTCCTTTCATGCAAAATGCTATCAGCTGTGCATGACGGATGAAAGTGCTGCCAGTTGGCACAAAATAATCAGGGTCTCGTTAGAAAGGTTTTCCTTGGAATATAAATTCTTGAAAGATTCAAGTACATCTTCAGCACAACCCTCTCTGCCTACAGAAATGCAGCCAACAGTCCATTTCCCTCAACCCAGGTGGGAGGACCAGCAGAAGGCAGTTTTCTGTGGTGGTTTTTTTTGCAGTTGATCCTGTAGGAACATTCTTATCTGCTCACTTTCTATTTTGCCAGATAAATCTAGTTTGTCAATCACTTGGGTGGTAACTGCTACTGTTTAATTACTGAACAAAGAGTAACTTTCTTATTTTAACTTGAAGATAAAGAAGTGGCTCCTGTGTCTCCCTTTCAAGAGGGTAAATCAAAGGCAGCACCTGCTTAGCCCCTGTCATCACTTCAGAGCATCAAAGTGTTTATTGAAACTACAGCCTTTGGCTATATCTCTTTAAAGTAAGATAGGGTTGCGGCAGCTTGAAATGAAGACTCATGTCAAAGCTGAAAAATACTTATCCAGCCTTCTAAACATGAGAACATAAGACATTTTATTAAAAGAATATATATAATGGCCAAAGTAAACTATTCAAAAAGTATCTGCAAGGTCATTTAGTGTTGTACAAACCAACGGCCAAAAATTTAAAGAGGAGATATAAAGATACAGCAAAAGCCCAACCTTTTTCTGCAAGTGGCAAAAGCTGCTAGTGAGTGATCAGACAGGATAGTGATGAGAATAATGAATCAAGAAAAAACATTATTGCTTTTTTTTTTTGCTTTGTTCCAGTTTTGTAACACCCTTTAAAAAGCAATATTTAAGGTAAAGAATGAAGGAAAAGGGTGAAACCAAGTATGAGAGAGACACAAACTGCAGATGAGAAATGGTGAGAGTTAAAATGCAGGTGGCTCAGGGGGTCTGCTGCCTGTGCACTGCATTACATGAAGTTATGCTGCCTAGCTAGACCACATCCTGCAGCTGATGGATGCATGGAGAGATGCTAAGGCATGCAGTAGTAAGGGCTGTTTGCTGCTGAAAAATGCTGAAGGTTGCATTGAAATGTTGAAGCCATTCAGGAAAAAGGAAGGGTCTGGAGGGAATCTGTTGCATTGCCACTTGCCTTCATGCCCAGCATAGCTGGCTGTGGTGAGAGATGGATGGTCAAATGATGCTTAGTGGTGATGGTGCAAACTTTTATAGTGTTTTTTTGTGGATTGGGATAGCAGTCCCATTCTTATGAGAATAATTTCAATTTCTTTATGTGTGTAATTGATAACTTCAAGATTATTGTCAGTATCTGCTAAAGCATATTTCAGGGATTATGTTCTTCCCTGAGAATGACTAATTTATGGTCTGTATTAGCATTTCACATTTGAGAAGAAAAGGTAAGGTTTTGTCTTGAGGAAACTGAATGTTATCATAGAAATTGTTTTGATTAGCTAATAGTATTTAGTATCTTCCAGTCTCATGATAGACTGTGTCAGCAAAAGGAAGTAAAAGCACAACTTGGAATTTACAAGACACTATAGAAAACTTCAAATGATACTTCAGTTCACTGAGTTTTTTCCCTGGAAGTAAAATATAAATGGAAAATTGACAAGAGTGTACCCTGTGAGAAATGGAAAACCTTAATCCTAATGGTTGTGTGTTTGTTAAAGTTCCATGGAAAGTGCTGAGGCAGACTAGATAGATATGGTCTTATTAATGTTCAGTTTCACCATTTTTTTCCTCTGCTTGTAGATTGATTCAAGTTTTAAGAGAGAACTGTTTTGCCAGTTTGAAGATTTTATGTCAATACGATGGATTTAGCTCTGTGCATACACTTTTTCCCCATATTCTAAAGCATGCAAGATCAAGACTAAATTTTTAGTTTTGCAGAAAAGAAAGTGTTTTATGGCTGTTTATGCTGTGTTTTATGGCTCCTTAACAAAGCATCTTCAGAATCATTGCTGTTATGCACACATATAAAGCAAGATAACTTTTTCTCATTGAAAAGCATGGAAGACATGGCAAATGCCCAAACGTTTTGTCCTGCAGATATTCTTCCAGTGGTTTGTCATCCATTATCATGAATGGTCCTATTGAAGTCATCCTTAGATGTAATTAATAATGTATTATTAATAATTATTAACTTCACTGTATGCAAAGTCCTTTTAAAGGTGCCTTACATTTGAATAATAATTAAAAAGTTACCTAGTAATTACCATAAATTAATGTCAGAACACCAGCTGATTGCAGTAGCTGAGGCCAAAAGACCACTTAGCCTGGCATTCTGTCTCCAACAGGGGTCATAAGTGAAAAAACATGGCAAATGTAGATGACATTTCCTTCCTGCCCTCCTCGATGTATTTTGCTTACTTAGTGAGTCTAAGCAGTAGAAAGGTGTCCAGATGGTGTCCTTTCAACTCGTCAGTCTCCTTCTGAGCCAAGTAGACAACTTCCACTCACAGTGTCCTCTAGCCAAGTTTCATGAAACTTCCCATTTTAAAAAAGTTCTACCTGTTGCATGAAGCACTACCTCATTTTGATTAGTTCAAACATTTGTAAGGTATGAAAAGGAATGCCTGCTCTACAGAAAATTTAATGAAAAAATGTGACTAATCTCTTTTCCTCTATAGTATGTGTTTGGTTGTTACAGATGATGTGATGGTGTGACACCTGTAAGAGAGAAACTCATCATACACTGCAGATTTGTCAGCCAATCCAATAAATGTATCTTCATGGGCAGCATAATATCTGAGCAGCTTTTATTTTTAGAAAAAAAAATCAAATGGCCCAGGTTAAACTCAAGAGCAAGGCTTGATCCATGTGGAAATAACCTGCATGGCCTTTTTTACTGCCTGGAGCAGGTCTCCATGTGTGGTCTTCTCTCATCTTTGTGCAAATGATGAGGCCTGGATATCTCTGGCTTCTGCTGTGCAGGTGCTGCTGTCAGCAAGTGCTGGGGCTTTTCAGGGGTGGGGAAAACATGGGTGCTGGAATTAATACAAAATTGTATAAAATACTACAAAACACACTCTTTCTAGCTGGACAGTACCTTAGATTTACAAATTCTCATTTCAGAAAATTTTTATTCTTTGGCCATGAGATTCAGATGGAAGAGGAAGGACTTGGTAGCCTGTGGAGCTGTACTGAGAAATTACAAAGCAGTCAGAAGACGTCCTGGCACACACATGTTCTTCTGAAGGTGGCAGCTGCTGTAGTCTGATTAGCAGCCATCAAACTGGTTGGTTGTAAACCAGACTGATAAACAGAGTAACTCTTTCAATGCCAAATCTACCTTTAGACATTGGAATGAAAATATTTTTAGCAAACTGTTGTTTATTTTCTAGTCCTTCAGCATGTGTGTTATCCTAAAACAAGAGTAAGGCCCCATTATGCTGAAAAGGGCTCTCTGAATGTAGCAGGGTTTTTTTTAGGGACAATGAGACAGTTAAATCAGTTCAAACTCTTGAATGAGATCAGAGTGACCTCAGTTCAGCTAGTCAAAAGGTATCCTCACTTCCTCTCAGTTCTGAAAAACATTGCTGGCTGTCAGCAGCGTCCAAAACTATTTTAGTTTTAGCCTTTCTGGCTAAGCTGGGCTGCTGAACAGTATGTTTGATTCTCAAAGCAGAATTAACATGATTCTAGATATAGTGGTTAGCTAGGACTATCTAGGTTGCCTATAGGAGCTGCAAAAGCTGAACGTGCTAAAGAATGGCTCCCCTAATTTTTAACACACAAAGGATTTTGCGAGGGGATAACACTGACTTCAAAGATAAACAAATTGCTACAAAAATTAAATCCCATTCACTATGATGACAGCTGGGGAAACCAAATAAGAAGATTAGTATTAGTCGAAAACGTCATAAGACTTAGCCAGTCAGCAATTCTTATTTGATTCTGGAAAGCATTTTGATTGGAGAAAATAACAGAGTATTCCCCAGCTATCCTCCATCATGGTATAAACTTTATTTACACTTAAATGGCAATGGTAAAGAATAGTGGAAAAACCAGAAAATAAATGAAACTTTACAGAAGGGGCCAAGATACCTGCAAGACAATTTGTACTCAGTGAAAATTCAACAGAAAGAGACCACATAATTCGTGCTCAATTATGTGCACAATCTCCCAGGGGTCTGCAAATTGTCGAAAGCTAAACCCTAGCCACATAAACCTGGTACAGATCCCTTAGTCTGCTGGAGATTGTAAGCTCCTCTCTACTCCTTATGCTTGAGTATTACCATGTTATGTTGATGAGCTTGGCAGCTGCTCACTTGGATATCATATTGTGCTGCTGGTGGTGATGTCTGAGGGGAGCTGCTCAAGCAGAAAGGCTCTTTGTGTGGAAAATAGTGTCTGTCTACAGCCTACCAGGCTGCATAAGGGTAGCTCAGGCTGTCAAACAAGACAGCTTGCATATTGTAATAGCCATGCTGCTAAAAGCAGAGGTTTTCTTTAGAATCAAGTGCTCAAAGTTATTAATAGTTGTGAGTGTGTGACCCAATGAAATAACTGGAATGGCATATGAGAAATAAGAGAATTTATCAATGACAAGATCTTTCTCTATCATTTAAGTTCTCTGATACTTTTCAGTCATTTCTGGGCAAACAGTGTGTTAATTAGTTCAATTTCCCTGGGGAAAGGAACTGACCCCTTTTTTCTTCGCCTGAGAACATGTTTTCACACTTTTAATCAGGATATGCTGAGACTGCCTCAAATCCCAGGAGTCTGTCAAAATACATAATAAAGCCTGAAAAGTGGAAGTGGCAGGCTGGCGTTCTGGTATCATATTTCTTGGCGTTTTTACCTTTAAGGAAACAAACTTCAGCCTGTATATAAATCTATATGCAGATGTACTTATAAATCATTGGTGAGGATTGTGGTGATTGACTTCTGAGACTGACTTCAGAAACTGGCAGATAAAATCAGAGTTTAGAGGCAACTTGGGGACCCCTGGTGGCCTAGTGGTTAGCATGCAGGACTCTCACCTCTGTGACCCAGGTTCAAATCCCAGCCAGTCCCCCGGGCAGATGGAGCCCGTTAGCCCTGTGAGGCCATCCATCTATGAGAAGGACACTCTAAACAAACCTACGTCCTGAGGACCTCACTGCCATTGTCCAAGCTCGCTTGGCCCCGGCAGATGAACCTTAGGATTAAAGGGTGGGCTCAGTTCAGCGCAGGCTGTGTCTCACCTAAAAAAAATCCATTGCGCAGGCTGGAAAGGTAAAAAGACCTTTCCCAAAATCTTTGTTCGCGAAGACTGGCCATTATTATTAAGAGGCAACTGGGAAACCTGGGGGATGCTATCAGAGGTAGGAATGACCCTGTTGACTCCAAAGAATGTAAACTGGCCTCTTTTTGCTTGCCCATTGATATTTCTCACTAGGATCAGCAGGACAACCTGAAAACAAAGCAAGGTTTAGTATGGGAGGATTATGCTCTTCCACTGCCACTGATTCGAATGGATGTTCCTAGATTTCCCTTAATCACACTGGGATGTCTACAATGCCTGCAAGAGACTCTGCTGCCCCCTTGTTTTCTAGCCTTTCACCTACTTTTCATTCTTATTCTTGCTGAATAGGACTATGGGAAGATTTAAAAAGAAATTGTAAAAAAAATTGTAACACAAGTATCTATGTGTTAGCAAAAATAAACTGCTAGTGCTGAAGCTCTGCATGTCATCTTAAAACCAAAATGGCATTTTTGCAGCCTTAAAGTAGTAGAGCTAGGACATGGATGGGAATAATTTTCATTCTTTTTTTTTTTCTTGATGACAAATTCTTACTAGTAGCAAAACCAATGGAAATAATAATAATAATAATAATAATAATAATAATAATAAACTAATTTAAAAGGCTCCCACCATAAAATAATGACTGCTGGGTCTATAGACTCTTGTGTGAACACAAGCATAACTTGGTGACAATATTATATTCAGAAACTATAACTGGGAACACCTGCTTTTTGTTTCATGGAGTGTTTGTTGGTAGAAGGGAGTGTTTGTTGGTAGAACAGAATGTTTCAGCCTGGTATTGTGGGCCATGCCAGTACCAGGACCCTTCTCCTCTCTCTGCTCCTGGCAAGGACCTGCTCAGCTTGGAGAATTCCACTGCACAAGGGCTGCAGTGCTGGCAGGGGGAAGGCTGCTGTGAGAGGAAACCACAGCGAGTGACCTCCAGAGTCCTGCTAGAGCCAACATTTCTGGGATTTTGTGGTTTTGTGATTTTTGCCTGGATATGAAGCTGAATCTAGAGTTTGGAAGCTCTAGAGTCTTGTCCCAATTTTCCCAAGGCCATCCACCTCCCTGTGTGGTTCTAGATCTATACAGTAAGGGTGGTAAAATCATCTTTCTTTTACTCGTTAGTTGATTCTTCTATTAGATTAATTACTGGGTGTGTTTGCAGGGCCCATCACCCCTAAGCCATGTTCCCTTCATAATAGCAATGGAAATTAAGCCAGCGGGCAGTCATGTTGCAGTTGTGATGGGTCATGGGAGATGGAATTTGGATCAAAGTTTGACATTTTGTGTTAGTTTGGCCCTCACTCTCTCTTAAACTACCTTAAAAGTATTTTTATACCATGTTTTATAGTCCCTTCAGGATCACGAGTTAGTTCCTCTTCTCTTACTTTTTTCATATTAGATTTATGTTTTGGCTCAAATCTAAAATAAATGTTTTCAATTACAATGCTTTTAATCAGTTTTAAGAGAACTGTTTCCCTTTGCATTAAACATTTGGAACAGAAACATGATATGCATGGAATTAAATAACCTGAATATTTATTACTGATGATTACATATAGAAGGAAAATACTGACCACTTAAGAGTTTTGAATGAAGACAAAGTGTGATGCCAAAAGGCATACTGTACATGTGATTTAGTGGAGCTGCTCTAAAAGTAAGCAGTTAGCAATACGGGAAAAGGTAGTTTGCAAATGGTGCAAAACCTGTGGGTCATCTTTGACAGGATTCCTGTTCTTACAGAGCTGCATTTTGCCTGTGGTATATGTGGTAGGTTACTGGTTTCACTTTTCAAATGACTTAAACATTTTCAGTCTGGAAGGGAAGGTTTGCATTTGCTCCTTTAGGAGGTGCTTTATAGTGACTTCTTTTCAACATGGGATGTGACACCAAACTTGACAGAGAGCAAATATTTGTCCTTCATTGGGTTTGCTCCAAAGCCCTTTGCAACAAGCAGGAGTCACAGTCTGCTGGGAGCCAGCTCTGGTGCATCGTGACTTCACCGTGATTTTTGTTTCTTGCAGGTTCTGGTATATTTGCAGGGAGAAGAGGAAGCAGCACTTTTCAGAGGAAACATTGAATATATTGAGGCCAGTTCTCTTATTCTTTCAGATCTACATACATTTCATGAGTATAGTGCTTGAGTGCTTTGATATTACACCATGTCAGGTGACTAAGGCACCATCTCTCTCTTAGTGTTCCTAGTGTCTTCCCAGACCTGAGGCTATATAAATTGTGTCACCTTCTCTTAGCAGCCATTGCTCTCCCTTTTTGGAGGCTAGTTGTGAGGAGGAGGTGTGCTGGGCTGGCTGCTGTAGCTCCAGGCCACTGGCACAGGCTATCAGTCTTGGCACACCACTCCCTGCCTCTGGCTAAGCATCTTGGATCTGCAGAGAATACAAAAGATTAGTGGCCAGATTTGTAAAGGCAGTGTGATGTGTAACACATAAATGCCTTTAAAAATGCAACCTTTGGTCTTTGGCTTCTTCTTAAAAAATATAAATACTCGAAGAAAGCACAACAGTATGAAAAAACATATGTTTGGCATTACCTACACTTTGCTCTAAGGAAGGGGGCTGGAGGAAAGTGCAGCGGAAATTTGTAGTCTTTATTTTGCATAAAGGGGATGTTAGAGGCCCATGCATTAGGAAGAGCAGTGTTAAGTGGTGTACATCCGAGTAGGTTTTTTGGTGCATCTTCACACTGTTTGTGGGATCTAACACAGGGCTGCCTGCCTGCATTTGGCTCAGGGAATTTCTTTCGTAACAGAAATGGACTTTTTCTGTAGAGGACAGGAAATGGTCTGTGTGGTGAAAAAAGAATATCAGGATTCATTTAAATTTTTAAAATTCATGGCCCTACCTTTGTTTGTAGCCTTCACTCATATCCCTTGAAAATCATAATCCTTCTGGGAAGAAAAGCAGAATGTCACTTAATGTTTTTAATGGCCCTGCAGTTCTGAAATATTGTCTGCTTCTGTATTTTCTCTGGAGAGCTGCAGAAACATGGGCTGTTGGGCAGGTGTCAGCAGTCATTTTAAATTGTTCATTCCCAGCTATAGCTTTTCAGGAAGACAACTTGTTTCTGTTTCAAAATCCATCAATTTGCTCATTAGAAAGCAGTAAGGGGCATTTCCCAGAAGGGTATGGATCCTGAAAAATGTTGAGGTAATATAAAATACTAATTTCAAACACTGTAGTGTTAGTGACTGTCCTGAAATGAAAGGCAGGACATATCATTCTGTCATATAACATTTCATTACTGCTTCATGATCTATTGTCAGAACATTATTGTAGAAATAATAAAACACATTTTTACAATAAAAGTTGGGAACCAAAAATGTGTATTTTTTTCATGCTTAGAGGAAAAAGATTTTAATGTATCTGGGACTTGTTCTAGTAACATTATTAAAATATCCTCTTGTTTTTAAGGCAAGTACAGTATCTTGAGTGCTTTGTGGGTGCGCATGTGTGTGTGAGAGTGTAAATTTGCTTGCCTCCCTATCAGTTCCTCTCCCTTCAGCCTTTGTGTTCATATAAGTGCATGACACTCGCTGCATCACTTCATCTGCAATTAAACTTATGTTAAAAGCTCATACTTTTAATTGTTCTTAAACACACTTTAAAAACCAAAGCACAACTTTCATGGCTAGCTAAAACATCATTTGGGAAGCTTATCATATTTCTTTAACTATCAGATTACTTTTTTTGCTGTAGTGTGTAATTAGTAACTAGAAAATTAAACAAATCTGCAGGTGTTTAGAATAGGCAGTTCTCAGAGTGACTCCAAAAAGCTTTCCAGCTTTTATGTCTCTGATGCTGGGGACTAGATCGAAGATTTCCACTATTATATATGCAGTTGTTGATGAAGAAGGAAAATATGTCAAATTTAAAAAATCTGTATTTGTCAAAGAAACAGATCAAACAATTAGAAAAGATCCATAGTTCTGTTTTAGTATTTTATTCTTTGCCTTTTTTTTCTTCCATTTCTGCATATTATCTGCTATCAACAATGCAGGAGCTGGAGCTAAAGACCCCCACAGTGACAGATTATTATAAGCAAGATCCTTTCAGATATAATGAAGAGTTAATTTTCAATGAAGTGAGTTAAAGAGATATCTTATTCATTAAAAAAGACAACACCTAACATATTTACATTAGCTGGTGAAAGATAATTCACATTACCACCCACAGTGCAGTCGAAGGAGGTTGAAGATTTCAGTGCAATAAGCCATGTGTATATCCACACCCTTTAATTTTAATGTTTGAGCTTGGGGTAAGACAAAAAGATGTAGGCTGAAAGCAATGTCTGTTACAAGAAGCAGGCACCTGGTAGTCTGGTGAGGGATTTTGCAATAGGAAGTTGTGTTCCTGAAGTCTTGAAATGAGATCAGTGTAAAAGGTAAACAAAAACAACAAATAAAGGTAAGAAAAGAACGTCTGCAATCCCTCAGTACGCATCAAAACCCATTGATAAAGCAGTAAATTAATTTCAGAAACAGAATAAAATACAGAATAAAATTTATTGAAATCTCACAAAATGGATAGTTGCAGAAGCAAATTGATAGTTTTAGTGTGAAAGATGTAAAATACAATTTTATTTGGATTTATGACCATGATCTCATTATGGTGATCTACGTGTTTAAAAGTTGTGAAAATAGTAATCTCAAATGCAACTGTGGCTGAGTTCATGTTTCTGTAGCAACTCTCAGATAAGTGTCAGTCTCTAATATATTTTTAAGTAAAAAATCTAATTGGGATTTGTTATTACTTCTAATTAATGTCCATAAATGAAACATAGTTTTGTGCTCATTTTCTGTATCTTTTTATTTTTTTTCTTGTAGCATTTCCTACCCCAGTAAGTCTCAGGAGCTTGATTTACTGGTCCCTTTTTACTATAATAAGGGGGAGGAAATAAAAGGATAAAAGCCAGCACCTGTCCAGGTTTTGCTTCTTTGTCAAGTCCCTGCTGGAGGCCTGAGCTGTGATTCAGTTCAAAGGTGATGTCCTATGTGCCAGACAAAACTTGAATATTTGCTCTCTTCACAGTTGGAAAATGCAGTGTTTCTGTACCAAGTGGGAAGTTGAGCGCACTGGGAGTGAGTGCCCCCACCTTTTAAGGGACTACACAGATAACTGAATCATGGAGAGGGGCTGCTAGTGAGGAGTGGATGCCTTTCTACATTTGGTTGGGGCTCTAAATTGAAAAGAGAGTCTGCTGTTGTACTCACCCTTATCTAGTGGCAGCAGAACATTCACTGTTTCCTGAAAACATCCTGCCAGTCTGCTGGAGCCAGCCCTGGGGAGGCTAATTCACTGTTGTGAGAGTATTCATAGTCTGTCAGTAGACGCTGACAGACAAGGCATGGTTGTCACTCCATGTTGTGGTTTAATGCCAGCCAGCAACTAAGTACCACAAAGCTCACTTCCCAGACCCCTGGTGGGATGGGAGAGATAACTAGAAAAAAAAAAAAAGGTAAAACCTGTGGGTTGGGATAAGAACGGGTTAATTGACATAAAATAAATTAATAATATTAAATGATAATTATTGTATTCAAAATGGAGAGAACAGAAGGAGAAAGAGAAATAAAACCCAAGAAAGGCAAGTGATGTGTCATCCAGCTGCTCACCACCTGCTGACAGATGCCCAGGCTGTCACCGAGCAGTGACCTGAGCCCTCGGTCAGCTCCCCACAGTTTATATACTGAGTGTGACATTCTATGATATGGAATATCCCTTTGGCCAGATCAGGTCAGCTCTCCTGGCTATACTCCCTCCCAACTTCTTGTGCACCTCCTCCCTTGCAGAGCATGGGAAACTGGAAAGTTCTTGACTTAGGGTAAGCCCTACTTTGCAACAACTAAAACATCACTGTGTTATCAACATTATTCTCATAACAAAACCAAAAAACACAGCCCTGTACTAGCGATTAGGAAGAAAATTAACTCTATCCCAGCCAAAAAAAGGATACTCCATAACTGCCCTCCAGACAAAGCCAGCTTTACATGGTACAGGATTTCTCACCACATAAAGAGTTTTGATGTAAGTTTAGTAACAGCTGCTGCTAAGTATAAGATCTAAAGGGCTTTATATATTTTGCATGCTGTGAAAGTATAGCTCATCCTGTCTTTGTTATCTCCAAACAGTAACTATCCTTGTCATTGAGAACTCCTAAAGCCTAGTCTTATGCGGCCTCATAGTCTATTGACTCAGAACAAAGAACAGACTGCTACTATTTGTGATCTATAGTGTAATTACCCACGCAGACATGGCTGAAAAAGACATCTTCGTGGTGTTTGTTACTACTCTAGAGTGAAGCTGTAGCAGTGACAAGTTTGTTTTCAGTCCCAAGGGCCAGTAAGACGTCAAATGTGTCTGACTACAACCAGTTTTTATTATTCATGAAGCGATGCAGAACTCCTGTGGCTGACACGCACCTTGTGAGGATGTTCTGCAGCACTGAGACTTGTGCTCATGATGTACTCTGCCTAAGGCAGGCACCTGGTCAATCAGTTCTCTACTTGTACATATTTCTTACAGAGATGGAGGTGTCTTTCAAAATCTTCAGGGGAAAAAAAAAGGTTGTATCTATGTAAATGAAATAGCTGAGCAAAATCCCCTCTAGAGTTTTGAAAGGTCTTTATCTTAACACTGCCCGTACAGAAAATTGAGGCACAATTTGGAAGGACTGCTGTGCCAGACTACTTTATATTAGCCTTTAGTCTTTCAAACTTGTCCCTGTCTGAGAACTCAAAGTGATTTACCTTTTGAAACAGGTGAGATTTATTTTAGGGAACTTCAGGTGTTTATAACACATATGTATCATAGAATCACAGAATCAACCAGGTCGGAATTTACCTCATCAAGTCCAATCCTTGATCCAACACCGCTATGGTTACTAGACTATGGCACTAAGGGCCACATCCACTCTCATCTTAAAACCCTCCAGCGACGGTGAATCCACCACCTCCCTGGGAAGCCCATTCCAATGTCTGATTACTCTCTCTCTAAAAAATTTCTTCCTAATATCCAACCTAAACTTCCCCTGGCACAGCTTAAGACCATGCCCTCTTGTCCTACTGCTCGTTGCCTGGGAGAAGAGACCAACACCCACCTGGCTACAACCTCCTTTCAGAGAGTTGTAGAGAGTGCTGAGGTCTCCCCTGAGCCTCCTCTTCTCCAGGCTGAACAACCCCAGCTCCCTCAGCCTCTCCTCAGAGGACTTGTGCTCAAGTACCTTCACCAGCCTTGTTGCTCTTCTCTGGACCTGCTCCAGCACCTCAATATCCTTCCTGAACTGAGGAGCCCAGAACTGGACACAGTACTCCAGGTGTGGCCTCACCAGCACTGAGGACAGGGGAAGAATCGCTTCCTTGGTCCTGCTGGCCACACTGTTCCTGATCCAGGTCAGGATGCCATTGGCCTTCTTGGCCACCTGGGCACACTGCTGGCTCATGTTCAGCTTCTTGTCAATCCAAACTCCCAGGTCCCTTTCTGCCTGGCTGCTCTCCAGCCACTCTGTCCCCAGTCTGTAGTGCTGCATGGGATTGTTGTAGCCAAAATGCAGGATCCGGCACTTGGCCTTGTTGACCTCATCCCATTGGAATCAAACCGTATATCTAAATCTGAAATATCTACCCCCCTGTCTATATAATAATGGCCCATCTTCGCGAACGAAGATTTGGGGAAAGGTCTTTTTACCTTTCCAGCCTGCGCAATGGATTTTTTTAGGTGAGACACAGCCTGCGCTGAACTGAGCCCACCCTTTAATCCTAAGGTTCATCTGCCGGGGCCAAGCAAGCTTGGACAATGGCAGTGAGGTCCTCAGGACGTAGGTTTGTTTAGAGTGTCCTTCTCATAGATGGATGGCCACACAGGGCTAATGACCTCCATCAGGCCAGGAGACCGGGGACTCGAACCCGTGGTTGCAGCAGTGAAAGTCCTGCACGCTAACCACTAGGCCACCAGGGGTCTCACCCCCCTGTCTATAGTCAGTAGATAAATAGGCATTTCCTCAGTTCATTTCTTCCTCTTTGTATCAAATATTGCTTAATTGTGGTGCACCTGATGATGGAGATATCCAGTCAGGTGAGACAATTTCTTTCAGGAGGCTGTGGTGGAGCGGCTGACCACCCTGAGGCTTTTATGCCTCTGAAGCCAGTGGTTACTTTGACACATCTTCCTTCACCATGTGGTTTTGCAATGCCACTGTGGCTGCCCTGTTCCATTCTTTCAGAAAATCACATGGGTCCTTCTAACCTGTACTGTAACACCTGATTATCTGTTATACTTTGAAAGTAACACTGAAATAAGCAAGTGGAAACTTGCTTGAATGTGCACTACCAATATTCTCCTATTCTGATTATCTGAAGTTGTGTATTCTCACAGCAAGATTTGTCCCATGACATTTAAGAGGGGATTATGCCACGCATAAGCTGTTCTGCACATACCTTCCTGGTTTCAAAAGCATGGCTGCAGTACTTGAGTAGCAAAGCAGACACCCCTAATGAAGGATGTGATTAAATACTCACACTATTATCCTGATTAATATGCAAATAAGCAATGCTAAACTGTTTACGGGATTCAAACTGTAATCACTGACCCGCTTCAACAAACGAGGAATGGAATCATGTCCCATGTAAGGACAGTGACTACATCTCCTTTTGCCACTCACTTGAGCAGAAGGCTCTCAAATTTCATGTTTTATGCTCAGAATATAAATAAGTTTCTTGTCCGAATCTTTATTTTTGTAATATTGAAGCAAATTAATCATCCTGTTTTGTTCATATACTACCCTTCTTTATTAAAGATGCAGCTGAAATATAAGGAAACACCTCCTCCCCCTGCCGCCCATGGTTAATCTGTTTCCATATGGTTTCAATAACAACAGAATAAAAAATTAAATGCACGTCTTTGGTCTGACTCCTACAGAACGATCCAGTAGCACCACCTGCTGCTTACAGGGAACACTGCTGCTTCAGATACATGCAATATATACTGGTTTTATATGTAAATATAGATCTCTACAGTTTAACAAACAGTTTAACCATTTTGAATGGCTGTGAAACAGGCTTCTAAATTGCTTTTATGCTTTCAGAAATGCCAGTCTAAGTGTCCTTTTTAGGAAAGGCAGATATTTTAATAGTGATAGGCTTTTTGCAATGTACCCCATAATATTTAATTATGACAAGAGATATATTTACTGGAAAAAGTCTGTTTAGATGTTTTGTTCTTATTGTTTTCTTTGTGGGAAATATTTTGGCTGAAACTCACATCTTCTCTGAAGCATTAAATGGTCAGGTAAATTAGAAAGGCATTACATTGGTTTCAGTGGAGGAGAAAATAGAGCAATAATATTTTTATAAGATCTAGCATGAATAAAATGCTAAAGCATTTCCAGAGATCCACTTGAGGTTGTAGAAATTTAAATTAGCTTGTGTAAGTAAGTCATAAAATGCTTTTGTAAATGAGAATATTTTTTGTCCAAACCTATGTTAATGTTTAAGTTGTTGATGAGCATATAATTTGTCCTTTTCCCTTTCCGTTTCTCTTCCCTCTTGCCTTGATGCAGGTAATCCATGCCTTCCAGTGCATTACTTGGTTTTCCCTGTATCTTTGAGCTGTGCCTAGCATGTGGGAACCCAGAGAAGGGACAGCACCTGCAACTGGTGCTGCATTGGCATTGCAGATACGCCCCGCAGGAAAGCACTTTTGCCAGTGTAAATGCCAAAGCCCACTCCTTACCCCCTGTCCCCTGAGCATCTCTCATTCCTTGAGCATCTCTCCTAAGGCCCATGTGTGCAGGTGCCACTTCCCCTCCAGCCTTACAACACAGCATGAGGCTTCCTGCTTGTGGACTTTATGGAAAAGGACCAATCACTCACCACTAACCCATGTCTTAGACTTTTCCTCAAGGCTGGGTGTGGAATTTGTCTAGTTCTTCCTGGGTGATTAAAATACTGTCTGCTGCTCACAGTGTCTGCTGGGTTTGCCCAGAAAGCAGGTGGGTCCTTCCTGGTGCCTCTCATCGGGCAGACACAATCTCTCACAAAAGCAGGCTCTGGGTTTCATTGCCCTACTGTCATTATGAAGTTTAAAATCTCTAAAGAGCAAAGGAATTTGAGCATTTACCTCAGTCTCTACCACTCTAACTCTCTAACAGAGTCTACCACTGTCATTGACATAATTAACTAATTATGGCTGTAGGGGTCCAGAGCCTGCAGGCAGCCCCTGCCAGCATGAGCCCTCACCCGGCAATGTGATGGGGTCCCTGGGTGTTAGACCATCTCATTGCGATATGGAAAGGCTGGAATAGGCCGTGACTAGCGCTTTGCTGAGGCAGTACTGGATACAGGCTGAACTGCAGGAGTGCGGATTTGCACGTATGACTTTAACCTGCAGTTAAGTGGCATTATCCAGTAAGAGCAGGATCAAGTTGTACATAGGGCAGTGGAGACCAAAGTGTGTGTTGTGGTTTAACCCCAGTTGGCAACCATAGCCACTTTCTCGCTCCCCCATTGTGGGATAAGGGAGAGAATCAGAAAAGTAGAGAGAATTTGTGGGTTGAGATAAAGACAGTTTAATAGGGAAAGAAAAAGTTGTACATGTAAACAAAGCAAAACAAGGAATTCATTGACCACTTCCCATAGGCAGGCAGGTGTTCAGCCATCCCAAGGAAAGCAGGGCTCCATCATGGATAATGGTGACTGGGGAAGACAAATGCCATCACTCAAAACACACCCCTCTTCCCTCTTCTTCCTCCAGCTTTATAACATGACACCATGGTCCAGATCACGACACCATATGGTCTGGGGTCCCTTTGGTCAGCTGGCATCAGCTGTTCTGGCTGTGTCCCCTCACAACTCCTTGTGTACCCTCCTTTCTGGTGGGGTGGGGTGAGAGGTAGAAAAGGCCTTGTAACCTCTGCTCAGCAATAGCTAAAACATTCCTGTGTTATCAACACTGTTTCCAGCACAAATCCAAAACACAGCCCCATTTCAGCTACTGTGAAGAAAATTAACTGTACCAGCCAAAAGCAGCAGTGTGGTTATGTATGAAGGAAATGTATCCATTACAGATGATGTTTAGGAGACAGAGGGAACTGCAATTTTTAAAATGTGGCATATAGCTTAACTGATGAGAAGGCAGCCTTTAGCACGAGTCAACTGTGCCATTAGAGCCCAGCAGCACTGCAGTCCCAGGGGGTCCCTTCACTGGAGGCACAGCAGGTGACTGCCCTGTGGTCAACATGGGCACAGCTGGACCCCACAGCACCCATCCAGAGCACCCGTCATGGACTAGCTTGGGCAAAACAGAAAAGAGATAACGATTACTAACCAACAGGGCATTTTGAGTGAGCCCAGGTCTGCTGCTAGCTTTTCTAATGTAGGAGAGGGTTTAAGTGGAATAATTACAACTTCACTGTGGTAAAAAGACTGAAAAAGAATTGAAGACATCTAATGAGAGATCTAGACAGACTTGTAATGAATGCTTGTGATGCATGCAAGAGTGCAGTTAATATTTGCACCACTGATGCAAGAAAGCACAGAAGTCCTGGATACTTATTAGTCTGACAGAAAGAAAAAAACCCTGTACCTGTCCCTACATTCAGAATGAAAGAAATAAAACTTCACACTCCGCCTCAAAAAGAAGATGGAAAATCAGGGGAAATGGGCACCAGTTTATTCCAGATGGAACCACATTGCTTGTAGGCAAGTTTAATAAAACCGGTGGAATTGAAATGAAGACAAAAGAGAAAGCAAATGCCAAATTCCTACAGTAGTCAGTGGACAGTGGTAAAGAAATACAGCTGAACAGATAAAGGGGTGAATTAATAAAATAGATGCCATCTATTCAATCTATAAAGTGTTGAAATAATTAATTACATTAGTGGAAATTGGAAGTCAAAAGTTTAAAAAAAGGTGATGCAAATGAAAAATTATTGAAAACGTGAGGACATTTGACTTGGATCAAGATAAGCCCAATACATTACAGAAGGAATGATGATTCAGTGCACTGCTTTGATGCTGGGTTGTGACTGTACAAAAGCAGTTTCCACTGGATCTTAAGGAGTAATACAGCACCTTCAAGGGCCCATCAAGTTTGGTGAAATAAAATTGTGTGCAAAGGCTGTACAGTTTATGATCAGGAAACACTGAAAACAAAATGTACATGTAGCATCTAATTCAGTGGGGTGTGGCCATTTCCAACATGCTACTTTTCCTTCTGTGTAATAATTAGCCTGAGTAATTCAGTGTCAGCTTATTACTGAGGCAAATGAACCAGCTGTATCTTCCTGTAAGGAACAATAGCCACCTATAATGTAAATATTTTTAAATTAATATGTCAACCCTGGGCCCATTGGCCCAAAACACACTATAGGAGGGAAATTTGTAGACCTGGTGACAGACCTGTAGAGTTACTGAGCTGTTCTGATATAGTCCCAAGAAACTCTGTAAAAAAAAAGGAAAATTGAACATTTGTGGTTTTTTTCCCCAGGTTTAAAGAAATCTGTGCGAAAAATGTTCTCAATTTTAATACCGGAAACTATTACTAAAAGCAAAATATATCAGCAATGCAAATATTGTGTTAAAACCCCCACATTTTCTTTGTGAATAGAGCTTTGCTGAGACAATAGCTTGAAGTATAGCAACTCTTTTGCCATGTCCAAGCTCTCATTGCCATTCAAAACCTACAGTGTACTTCTGAACTGCGTGATCAGCCTTAAAATATACAGGGTTAGCAGAGGATTTGTAGTGTCATTAATGAAATCTCTAAAATTGCCAAATCATTTAGCAATTTCATACAGCATTTTGTAAATCACTTTGAAAGATCTCTTACTTTGCAAAAATTACAAAATGTACAGTTCAGAGAAGCCACCTGAAAAATGTTCACAAGATTGGATTCTATATAACAGCAACGTTTCTAGAGGATACAGGACATCCCTTGCGATTTCAGAGCACAAAAGGCAGAACAGGAGTATTCTCTTGTTACAGGGAGATAATAAAATGGAATAAAATTAGATAATGAGGGAATAAAATCAGGGGTCACAGACTCCCAGTAAATAATTCATCATATTATAAGTGACCTTTATGTCCTTTAGCAATATTACCAAGCATATCCTATGCATAAAGCCTACAAGAAGTTAACTAGTTGAAGAACAAAACAAGCCTAACTGGTTACTTAGCTTAACTGGTTAGTGATACAGACTAACTTCCTACAGCTCTGTGCTTTAGCAGCCCAACTTCTGCACAGACACTCTAAGTCTCAAAAATTTTCTGAAATGTGACTAGTTTGCAACCTATCTAGTTGGAGGCCAGCTTTGTAATTGGTGTTGCTTGATCCTCAATTCTGAATGAAAAAATTACCAGGACAGTTTAGAATGTGTCTGAAAGAGAATACGAATAAAAGACTGCAAAGGAACCTGTCTGCTCCAGTCCTGGACTGAACTTGTAGTGGTGAGGACGACACAATTCTGGAAAAAAGGAAATCACAACCAAGTTCCTCAAGTAATCTAATCATTGTAGAATAGAATATCCCAGAATAGTTCAGCTGGAAGGGACCTACAATGATCATCCAGCCACAATGTACAGTTGGAATGGATGATCTAGTGCTGGTTCCATGTACAGCAAACTGTAGATCCAAGGGGTGGCAAACAGACAGAGTAAGCAGCAAGTATTTATGCAAATTAATTTCCCTCAAAATGAACTGTAGTATCTGTCTACTGTAGTGGTATCCCATAACTAAAAATAGTTAATTAAATCAATAAAGGGGAGTGAACAATATTCTTAGAGAATTTTTATTTCTAGAACCAAATGAAAGGCAACAGCTTTTATTGCAGAAACAATTTTAGTAAGATCCAAGTGTACAAAAAACTATCAGAACTAATGTTAGATGAACAGAAGACTAAAGAGCAATTTTGGCCTCACTGAACAATGCATATTACATATCTCCTTACTCATTTGAAAGAGAATTGGGACACTTTTTTTTTTCAAACAACAGTTTTATAATTGTCCACCCCATATGCTTATTCTGTCTGTTCTACTGCTGCCTCAAATGCAGGAGCTGCATGTATCAGAGGAGGCTGCAGCTAGAAAGGATTAACTTAACTTTATTGATTCAATTCACTCACTTTTTTAGAAAAATTCACCCAATTGAGGGGGGTTTTTGAAGTTTACTTGCAAGTCATGTTTTACAGGCAACAGTCTGCCACCTAGCTTTGGCTGATGTAACATTTTAAAGAATATTTGCTTGTCACATAATTTGCATTAGATGTTTAAAACACTATGATGGAAACAAAAGTTAATTTGTCCAAAAGAGACTAAAAAGATATTTTAGAACCATCAGTGAAAGCCTTTACTGTATTATAGTTACTTCAAGGGTTGTAAAGCAGTTTTCTACTGTCTTCAGTTTTTCTTCAGAAAGCTGGTTTTCTTGCTTCAATTGTCCAATAAGAGTTTCCAAGGACCTGAGTCTCCCCAAAGTTTTTACCTCCTGCATTTCAAGTAAAGTTATCTTAGAGTGGAGTTTTGAAATTTTTTGCCAAAGGTGATCTCTGTCTACGTCTTGTTTGCAGTATGAATGTTCAGTTTGTAATATTTCACTTCCACCATATTCAATCATATCTGTCTCCTCGGTGTCAAGAAACTCTTCCTTAACAGCCAGGAAAGAACTATTTACTATTTCAGGCTGTTCTGGCATAATAATAGCAATGACAGATTCTTCACTTCCACTGAACTGCTCAATATTTTGTGTGACTGTACTCAGTAAAACCGTGTCTTCACTTGTTGGCTGTACTTCAGCAGAGCAGACAACATGAGGGACAGGATTTTCAACTGTATAATCAGGAATTGGCCCTACAGCATCGTTCAGTTTCAGAGATGAATTCATGTAGTCAGGATCTGTAAATTGCAAGACTGTAGCTGTACAGCCTCCTGGATCCTCCACAGAAGTATGAACACTAGTAGCTTCCATGCTGTGGACTGCTGCTGCCATTAAAACAGGATTAGGTTGATGTATATGCTGTGTAGATGAACTATCAAGAACGACACTCTTTGCCTGAAAGTCGTCTTCATTTTGAAGTTGCAGGTTTTGAAAATGTAAAGGTTTACTGAATGCAGCTGAGCAAACTACTTCTGCTTCTTCCTCTACATTTTCTGCAATTACAGGATTTTCCTTTGGTGCACAAGGTTCAAGTGACACTACATTTGTTTCTTCCAGGTCTTGTCTCTGTATTTCTTGTGGACTATTCTGAGAAGAATCTTTTTCCTGACAGAGAAAAAAAAATTAAAAAATTAGGCAAATCTCATTCTATAGCATGGTACAGCATAAGGAGTAATATAGACAAGCACTGTTTAAAAATATACCAGAGGTCCAAAAATTCATGTAAGCATCTTCTGTAACTTTGCTTCAGGTCCGAAATGTTAAAATACTATTTTAAAGCTCTAATGGCAATAATAGCTTTTGGTTTTGTTTTGTTTTTTGGTTGTGGGGTTTTTTTGTTTTGTTGTTTGGGTTTTTTTGAACTCTAAGGAATGTGGACTGTTTTACATAGGACAGTAATCTTAAAAGCACTTGAAGAGAAGCAACTACACAAAGACTGGGTAGCATCTCCTGTTACCACCTAAAATATTGTATTAAATATATTAATATATTAAATGTACACAGTACAAGATTCTTGCATTAAAGATGCATGAAAGTTGTTTTAGAAAGATGTAGTAAACTTTTACTCATGCAGGATATGCCAAACAGAATTTAACAACAAAAAAACTATTACGAATACAGGCTTGCTGAATAATGAAACATATTCATGCACAATCACATAGGCTGATTTTTAAACCAGCAATTAAATTCTGACAATTAAACTTTACAATTCTTAAATTACTTCTTTGATAGATACAAATCTTAGCAGAACAATGTAATGTCAACAGGACTTTAAACAGAAGTTGATACTGAAAGAGAGACAATTTGAAGCTTATCCTTTTTTAGACACCTTTTTTCCCCCCTCTTTCACATTAACTGCATCACTACATGATTACATTTAAGATCAGTATGCAAACGAGCTCTTTTGTATGTCAGTCAGTGAAAAAAAAATAAAATAGTGGGTGCCATTTTTTTCTAGTAGAACTGATTATGCAAAGACCAAGCTCATGTACAGGTGTGTACATATTTAGCCTGTGGAATAAAAACAAAACAAAAACCCATCCAGAACTAAGAAACAGAAGAAGCAGTAATTTCAACCTGGCTAATTTAATATAGGCCAGGCAAAAACCACCACATCAAACAAACAAAAAACCCCAACAGAAAAACAGGAAAGGGGGGAAAAAAGAACAACAAAAAAAAAAGAGACCAGGCTGAAAAAACGGATTATGACAGAAAAGTGTATGTTCCAAAAAGTATGTATGTAGTCTGAAGACTCCTAAATACATTAAACTTTGCAATTTAGTTTTATACGAAACTTCAGTCTTAAAAGGACTGGGAAATTTATACAGAAATAGAATTCATTTGGTTACCTTTAACTTCTCAAATCTTAATATTTTGAGAAAATGAAGTATTTCCCTTTCTCTGATCTACCAGCAGCTTTTTCAAGACCTTTTCAGACTATAATTTTTAACTAGACAAATCTCTTTTGAAATAAGTTAGGTAAATGTCCCCCAAATCCTCACCTACCAGGACTGAAATTAGGGCTGAAGGAAATGCACCAAAACAAATCTCAGGATAGTTTGAAGAAAGACTCTTACTTACAATGCAAAGGTTCCTTGTCTATCAGTCCCTGCCCTCACACTCTTAGGTCAGTCTTCAAAATAAAAGTACTTGCAAGCTAATATAGAACAGTTACTAACACTGAAATGCTGACAACTAACACTGCTCTTGAGCCGTGAACATTCTTTATTTAGAGGAATAAATAAAATGAAATGTTTTATGAAGAATCATTTAGCATTTCTGGGAAGATATCCTTCACTTCTCGGTAATACATAAAGCAAGTTGGTGGTGAACAATATGCAAACATACAATTCTTCACTCTCAGCTTTCCAAATGCAGCTTGGGGCCTTAGCTTCTTGTTCGTCTACATTAAGTGAGGAACACACTAACAAAGGATTTTTCCCCAAAGTAAGGAGAACTCTTTCCCATATCTTTGTGAATATTCAGTCTATGTAGAAAATTAAGGTTTGGGCAAGTACAGAACCAGAGGTCAAGTTAACAGATACTGCTGTTTTGCTGAGGTGGTCATCAACAGGATATGACTTGATGTTTAGAAAAGTGCAGTGAGAAAAAAGTGACGCCAGAGAGAGAAGTGAGATCCCAGAAAAACAAGGTCACAGCATCACAGGTATGAAGAACTGGCATCTCTCTTTTTTTGATAGCGGTGAAGCGATTGGATTTATTGAAAGGAAGCATAGGATATTACTTTTCCAAACTTAATAAATCTATCTGGGATTTCTCAGATATATATTGCTGATGCAAAAATAATTTAGAGAAGCCATTGGTATGTTCTTGGCGACACCATTATATAAAAAGTTTGTTACCTTCATAACTCCACTGTCCATCTTTGTAGGTGTACTATGACTGGTCTGTGGTCACATGCAAATCAAGAAAGAATGAAGACATGGGGAAAACACAATTTTTCTTTGGAGTGAAAACACACAGCTTATCTGTAATAGCACAGAAGCATGGGGCAGCAAAGTTCAGTTCCAAAGCTCCCTGCTACAACAGCAGCACAGGGAAGTGAGGGATATATTGAAGCAGGTGGGGGGGGGTAATGGAAAGATATTTCCTGCTAAGGTTACTACTGCCATAAATTGAAAGATTTTCTATTTTTATATTTGAGAGATTTGAGAGATTGCTTTTCATTCTAGAGAGTCAAAAGCAGTCTAGACAACAGTTGCAGCTGTCCAAGAAGATAAAGTACTTCTTGATTAAATATTACTTGTTTTGTAAAATTAATTAGCCACATATTGCAGATTCATCAATTTAGCTTTAATTCCAGTCCTCCCACTTTTCCCATCTCCAATGTGATGATACAGAGGAAGACAGTTACACATTACAAGAGAATTAGCATAGCTTTCACCAAGATCAGGTGCCTGTGTAGTACAGTACTTTTATGTAACCAATATTACAATCCTGTGAAAGATAAGATGGAATAGTCTTTGTAGGATATCTTTGGCAGCCTACAGTCCTGAGCTCTTAGGTGTTAGAGAGGTTAGGAACAGGAAAAAGAAATGTGTAGTTTGAAAATAATACAATCCAAAGCCAGTATTTCTGTACAGTTAATAAAAGGCCTAAAAAGAACATTAAAATATTAAGATTAATTGCACTGGAAAAAAATTTAGAATCATTCTCATGATGAATTTAAAATTTTCTATAGTAAATGCTTCTGTAATTTCCAGTTTAAAAAGATATTGAAGCTCCAGTCAGAGTATGGTCAGTCGTTCTTCCTTTATGCTATAGAATCACACACCTCTTTTGCGTCAGTCCTGTTGACAAAATATTTTAACGGACAGGAATTCTATTTTTAAAATAAATTATGATTATATTACAGATAATTAGATAATTAGAACATCTGTATTATAGTTGGTTATCTTTGTACTACAATAAAAAAAAGATAAAATTAGGTTACCTCATCATCTGGGGAAGAGAAGATTGTTGGTACAGCAGTGTGTTTCAAGTATCGTATACCCCATCGCACATCAAGGGAGTCAGGGGTAAAATGGTCACTGCACAGAAGCTGGTGCTTACTTGGAGTCCATGAATCTCGTTTCATATTCCGCAACCATTTCTCAAGTCTCTCTTTATCATGAAGTGGAAATCTTTTTAAAGCAGTTGAAAAGACAAACAAAAACACATTAAAAAGAAAAAAAAAACATTATTTTTTTCTTTTTTTCTTTTAGAAGAAGAATATCTCATCGTCCCTTACAAGGTAGCCTGCCCTTACAAGGTATTAAAATAATATTTTTTTCAAAAATTTTAAATATTTAATGCTAATCAGGATGTCACATACATGTTAATCCAATAATTATCCAAATTATTTGTAGTTGGGTATTTGTCCTGGAGTTCAGCAGCAGAATTTCTACTGATTTATAGTAGCCAAGGGTTTCAGAAACCATGGCCAAGATGTTTTGTAGGTTTTGTCCCACAATACTTGTTCAGAAAGCAGTTCTGCTGAGGGGATATTAAATACTCAGACATAATTTAAAGAAAGTTAAAACAGGCCCTCATTTTATTAATAGTATTTCTAGGGCTTTTTTGTCTTACTAAACACAACTAGTACTTTTTGTTCACCAGAGTACACACCCCATTTTGTATTATCAGATAATTTGGCAATGTATTTCCAATGTGGGATTTGCATTTTGTTCCAAAAGTAAATACACACAGATGCAAAACATTCCTGTATTTTATGTTTAAGCAATTAAGCTCTCTCACAGCATTAGGAGCACACATACTACTTTATAATTCATAACTAACTTTTCAACCATCTAATCTACCTGAAAAGAAAAATGAAGAGTATACGTGTTCACAGGAAAAAAACCCTGATTTTGAAAAAAACATGCAAACAGTCAGACAAATTACACGGGAAAAAGAAATATGTAATTCATCTAATGAATTGCAATACACAAGTTAAAGGGAAATTAAAGGCTCATTATGATGCCTATACAGTTAAGCAGTGAAGGTAATGGGAACATAAACATTTAGACCACTCTTGGCTCACACCTCTTCTCAGACACAAATCAGGGTATTTGAAATGTGCTTATATGATTCTCTGGTGCATATGAAGTTTATTTTAACTCTAGCATATAAACACATACATAAACCATAAGTTGAACTCTGAGTACTGTTAAGTGACTACTATTAAGAAAACAATATTTTTGAGAATCATAAGCAATAATAATTACAAGAAAAATAACCAGCTTTTGTTATGTGAAACTATAAGAAACAGTCAGGTGGCCATTAAACATGACCTGATTGTAACTGTGGGGTACAAGAAGTATTAGCTGCTGGCAGTATGATGGACAAGAGAAACACTGAGATGTGAACAAGTGACTACAACCTCTCTACAAGAGCTACTTCCTTTTACTCACTAAGTTGAAATGGAGTATTCCTAACTTCATGTCTCTTCCCTTAGCTCTTTTGTCCTTTTATTTAACAATCAGTTCTTTTGGTTATGCTTACTACCATATATTTATGGAACTTCAATGCACAAAACAAAAAAAAAGGTTCTGCAAAGAGACATTCCCATATAACAGAACCTGGGGAGAGACCCTGGAGTGCTGTCACTCAAATGCTACAAAAGGTACCAGTCAGTCAGGCTACTCCTTGACAAATCCAAGATCTCACCCTCAAATTCTTGAAGCTGCAGGTTTCCTCCAAAAGCCACACGTAGCTATGACTGTTACACAGGCCCAGTGTTCCAAAACTGCAAACTCAGGTTATTTTGAGAGAAAGACAGCTGAAATGCACATTACAATGGTGCACGTCTTCACTCCTTCCCAATCCTTTGAATTTCTTGCTGTATAAGTTTTCAAGTTACCAAGGAAACAGAGCAAGCTTTTGATGCATCCAGCTCTGAGTATCTGCAGGAATGCAAGGAATGATGCTGGCAATAACACAATAACCTCTGAAGGACAGGTTAGAGGTTCAGGCTTTTCAAATCCTGCCTACTTACATCGTGTACCCCCCAGTGGCAGCACTGCATATACTACACAGCATGCCACATGAGTAAAGCTTAGCCTGGGTGTTACTACATAGGTCCAAAAAAGTCTCTCACTTAAAAGGATGGTGACCATGTCACCAATCACACCCTTTCCAAGAAGGTCTTGAGAACATATGCAGTCACTCTTTGTGTGGCAAGATATGCGCAGGTACCAGCAAAAATGCCAAGGCAGTGGAAAGGTTTATTCTGAAGATGTGAACGCTAAAAACGCTAAAAAGGAAAAGCTGCACCAAGCTGCAAAGCACCACTAGGCCTGAGAGAACCCAAACTCCTGTTTTCTTCCAGACCTCTTATCTCCTCTGTCCTCTCTGCTGCGCCTGCCTGTAACATCTGTTTTACCTCTCCACATTCCAAGGAAATGTCCACAGAGGCAGCTTTTCTCTGGAATGCAAGAGGGAAAGAAACATCCCCTATCTTTGAAAAAGGGGTTTCTTCTTAGGCAGAAAGTCTCCTCAAGCAAATATTTAATTAAGCTCTAATCTCCTCAAAATGAAATCTTCTGAAAAAAAGAACACCTATCCTTACACGCTTGCAACACACCACTAACTGCTTTCCCCAGGCTCAGCCAGCTTCAGATAGAAAACAAAATAATCTGTAGCAAGAGACAGGTCTGATAGTTAAAGTTACTATTTTAGCTTAAGGGCACCTTTGCCAAAACGTGCTCATGCTTCAATACCCCTTACTCATCAACAGAATCTGTTCTCTGGTGTAAACGAGACAAAAAAAAAAAGGAAAATGGAAAGAGGAAGTGGACAGTATTTATTTAGCAGCTGCCATCACTGCACAAGTCAGAGAGGTGAGGAAATGAAACAAAGAAGGGCCAAGTTAGGCCAGCTGAGATTAGGTTACAGTTAAAAACATTTGGAAGGGGCTCAGACCCCAAACCACAGAGCAGTAGAGGACTCCTTTGGGGGTGGTAAGGAGTAAGGGAGTAGAACACCATAAATCAAATCTCAGCACCCCTTCTACAGGAGCTTTATACCTGGAATGCAGCACAACTCAATGGCTAGATAAAACATCTGTGTTCTTGCAATCATCTCTGTAACATTTGAATATGAACATGACTCAGTGCTCAAACTTGTTTTGATTATCCATGTGGCTCTCACATTCTCTAAAGCATAAGGAAAAATGAATTATTTTCATGATTGTTTTAT
The DNA here is from genome assembly GCF_003984885.1 of Neopelma chrysocephalum. Classification (NCBI taxonomy): domain Eukaryota; kingdom Metazoa; phylum Chordata; class Aves; order Passeriformes; family Pipridae; genus Neopelma; species Neopelma chrysocephalum. The sequence continues at coordinate 5,562,408 of NW_020897719.1, forward strand.
GATGCATTCCACATTAGAGATGCGCCAGGGAAATGAGCTTTCCTTCAATCTAAACTAAAATTTCTTTCAAAGTAGTCTTCCTGTGGTCTTCCTACACAGCCTTCCTTATCTCGAAATAACTATGACTACTCAGAAACTGAAGCCAAACTTAGTTTGAGGTATAAATTTTACCAAAACAGATTTTGAGGCCAGCTGTGAAATTTATTTTCCAAATTTTTCTTAAATTCCTTCTGTTGGCAAATGGTTCCACACTACTATTTAACACAAATACATTAATACTTAGTTACCTGCACTGTGTTTCTCTCAGGATTGTGAAATGCTGTTTATAACTCACCATTCTGTGAATCGACAGCCACGTAACCACAACAGTCCAGAGGTTACTGCGGGCTGGATGGCGACTGATCCATTCAGTGGGTGGATAGTACAACGCAGCCATCATAAACTGGTTTTTGGCAACGGAGCTAGTTAGCTTCCAGCCAACTCAGCTGCTTTCAAACAAACCAGCAATGCCTCTATTCACAGTGCAAGCAAGCCAATAATTCTAGTGAGAATATTTAATTTTAAGGAATCAATACAGGTTTACTTTCCTACTCTGCCAGGTTCTTTCCTTGGCCTGCAATGCCATACATAGGACGCACAGGCGGAGGCACTTCCAATGCCGCCAGTACCGCCTGTCCCGCTGGAACAACCCTTCCACACAGGTAGCAGCGAAGCAGGCTAAAAAGCGTAAATTTTATATTTTATCCGAATCTCTTGGTCTTAATGGATCCTCCGCACCTATTCCAGTGCCCTTGGAGGCTGGCGTACCATCCCTTCCTCCTCCAAGTTCCGGCCGCCTTGCGGGGGGCGCGGTGTGCGTGATTACATCCCAGCCTGTCCCCCCTTTATTCCCTACACCTTTCCCTTCCTCCAGAGAGTTATTTCCCTCCAGCCTCCCGGGACCAGGAGGGATCCCAAGGCGACCACCAGCCTCCGGAGTTCCGCCTCTCGGCCATTTATGTACTTCCTCGGTTATCGGTCACTATCACCCCCACAGTCAGCCTTCACCTAGACCCCACCCCGCTCCGCGGCCACTCACGGGTAGAAGCTGAGCTTGCGCTGGTCCCTGGCGCTCTGCCCGCCGCGGTTCTTGCAGCAGGTGGCGGCGCAGTACCTGGGCATGGCGGGCACGGCTGGCCGGCTGCACCGCCACCGGCACCGGGCCGGGCGGGGCGGGCGGGGCAGCACCGCCTCCTCACAGCGCCCCCAGCGGCCGGAGGGGCGCGCGGCCGCCCGCCTGTACCGGGTCACGTGGGCCCGGGCAGCCAATGGCGCAACGCTTCGTGTAGGAACTGCGGGGTGTGGGACTGCGCGATCGCCGGCAGCGGGCGGGAACGGCGGCGGGGAAGGGCCGGGTTGAGGTGAGCGAGGGGCGGCGGGGAAGGGCCGGGCTGAGGTGAGCGAGGGGCGGCGGGGAAGGGCCGGGCTGAGGTGGGCGAGGGGCGGC